>NW_022196175.1:0-365629 GCF_008641045.1 Pistacia vera
TGAAAATATGAATTACATAATTTTTGTAGCAGCATTGTCAGAATTAGGTTAATAATTTAAGTCAAGTGGGCCTAGAGGGTCCAGAATTAGTGTGGACTTGCAACTAGATCCAATGGGCCGAATCCAACCATATCAAGGATCCAAATATTACCAATATTAAAATAATTTGTCCTTTTTATTGTTAAAATTATTTTTATTAAATGCTTTAAGTTGAAAAAGATTAGATTCCTTACATTTATTGACTGCTAAATCTTAATCAGTTACTAATCCATTATATCAACTCATCTTCTATTTATGTATATACCAATTATTGGCGTCAAATCCTTGGTATTTTAAGTTATAGAATAATATTACTATACTTGGGACATGATGACTCTTTTAGCTAAACTGAATGATAAACGATCAATATAATATAAATTACCCTGAATAATTTCGATGTAACACTGCCCATTAAATTATTGCAACTTTCATATAAAGACGAGTAAACAACATTTTCCCACCCAAGGTTTGGCAAATTTGCACGTTTCCACCCCTGGTTTCATAAATTGCAGATTCCCACCCTTAAACTAATGTCGTTATTTTTTTCTCAAAATAACCCCTTTATCTCAAATTTCTCTCAAATAACCCCTAGAGGATCCCGGCCAAGCCAAGAATCTGGCCTGATTCCGGTATCATTGGACCTCCCCAACACCACCATCAACATCCCCTTATCCTCCTCACCAAAACCCCTAACTTTTTCACTCTATTGCACATTGGCAAGGTGCCGAAATTTGGTTAGAAAGGGGCAAAAAAATGCAAAAACCGAAGGGAGAGACGACGACAATCGGTGGGCAATTACAGCCGCCAATGTTGGGGGTTTTGGTGGGGGGAAGCCAGCGATGCTATTGGTGGTCTTGGGGGTAGTTTTCGGTGTTGGGACTTGCCGGAATTTGGATGAAACACCGATTGACACTAAAAGTGACGACAGACGATTAGGGGGTTCAATCAACCTGGGAGGTTAGGGGTTTTGATGTGGGGGTTGAGGGGATTGTAATGGTGGTGTCAAGAGGGGTTGATTGTGCCAGAAACAGGCTGGAATAGCCTGAAATTGCCGGTATGGTGAATTAGAGAAGTGAAAGGTTATTTTGAAATTTTTATCTTTGAGAAATGACCATTTTACCCTTTTAACTGTTAGATTAATCAGTTATCTGTTAAGTTAAGGGTGGGAATCTACAATTTATGAGACCAAGGCTAGGAACTTGCAGGTTCGTCAAACCTTGGGTGGGAAAATGTCGTTTACTCTAAAGACAAATATATACCACAGTATTCTCAATTTAACATATCAATTACCAACTACTTAATACTCACTCTTTTTAAATTCAACTAGTTACGAGGGGAGGATTACTAAATTGGTCATTTTAAATAGTTGAGTGTTTCATAAATTAAGATGGGTTTTTTAAAATTATTAAAAATCCTCCTTTATAATTATTGAAGATCCCCTTGAAATAAGGAATTTTTAATTGGGATTAAAATAATTTGTTTAGAGTTGTAGATGTGGTTGAAGCAAGTTGCAAAAGATTATAAAGAATAATGTTATCCATAAAGAAGTTTGTTACAACTTCCTAAACTAGTTTATAATAATTTATAGGAGTTGTTCAACTCAATACTAATCAAATATTAAATTCATTTCACTTAAGTGTTTTTTACTTGTTAATTATGAATTAATTAACTCAACCAACACTAAAGTAATATATTTCAATTCTGTTCCAAGGAAAATCTATAAGGAAATAAGGATCACTCCAACATGTTCTCTTTATAGGAGACGAGGATCTTTCAGAACAAGTACTTAATGATCAACGAAATTCCTCGGAGTTTTCATTTGAACCCCATCAATGGGGTAACACATTATTTTACTCTAGTTTCAATTGGGAAAATGAATTCCATAGTTTTTAATGTCTGGCAACACAAAATAGATCATAGTCCATGAAAGGAAAACTCTAATTGGACAATAAAACCAAATGGTCTATAGTATACTCCAATGATTAGGAACCCGACCCATGTGACAACTCGGCTAGGGGACCGGGTCATTGTTTGACTGATCTAACCGATTTGATCAGTAGTTTAACCGTTCATCCCGTAGGTTTAAAATCTAGCAAACACACTCCTGATATATACACATCAGTCTCTTTAGGTTTGAAATCTAGCAAAAACACCCTTACAGACAGGTTACGATAGATGGCCAACCAGACTTTGGGATGATGGAGTTTTTGGTGGGGAGATGTCGGTGAGGCCAATAGAGGGTTCGAGGGTGATTTTAGGCACCAGAATCTACCGAAATGAGGGAGAAAGTGCCGAAACATGAGAAAAGGTGAGTGGAAGGAGCAAGGTGTTGTTTGTAATTTTGAGAGCCGATTTTCTACCTTTGTCGGTTAAACCAGTGAAGGCCTTGGGTCCTGGTCTAACCAATTAAACCAGTTAGGCTGGGTCGGGTTCCTAATCAGTAGTATACTCTATAGATCCATTATAAGAAACATGTCTTCCTTGGAAATAATCCTTACAAGAAAAAATTGTTTCTTGACAGACACGGGTTTTTATAGAAAATAATGAAATAATTCACATTGTATTATTCAAAATCTTCTTCATTATTATAGAAGAGTACATGAATCATGTTATCTTAATAAATACCAATATGTTAAAAACGTTATTTGATCATGTATTTTGATGATACTTAATATGTATATGTAAGAATTAGAATTCAAATAAGTAATTGTTTTTTTGCAATTCAACGACGGTTATTGATGCAATAACACATTCAAATCAAAACTTAAAATTTCTTAGATCGGCATTTATGCCGACCTAAGTTTGAATTTCTTGAAGCTACCTCTGACATAAATTAAAAACTTTGGTTTGTCAAAATAAAAGCAAGTCAAACTATAAATGGAAATATTATATGAATCAATGTGGCTCATTTGAACCCATAGATTAATTTGACCTAAGCCATGTGAATACTATTGAGCCAGCCACATACTTATAACTCTAGATAAAATTATTATATTATCGATTTAATCGCTCTATAAGCCCAGTTAGGCACCCAATGAAATGGTCAATTATTAGCAGCAAATTATAAAATTATTAAAATGTTTAATTAAAATTTGGAAAGACTTAAGCAAAATCTTTTCAAATTCAAACTAGTTGACTTTCCCCTAATTCTTCCCCCAGGGATTTCGGCATTCCAGACCAACCATATTGTGCCACGTGTGTGATAATTGTTGCTTTCATACCCACATGTCGGAACAGGAGAAACAGGGCCCAAACGGGCAGCTCATCCTCACCCGGGGTTAATAGTCAACCTTAGGGTTAATTAAACTAATCATAGTTTAATTGGCGTTATTGGGTGATTCAACTAGGATCCGCCAAGTGGCGGAATCGTTTTTGCTGTTATTGGGAAATGCTGGTACTGTCCATTTTCAAATTTTTTTTTTATGATGCTTACGCAGCAGATATGGACGTTGACTATAATGAGGTTGCCAAGACGATTAAAATTCCTCCCACAATTAAAACGCGACACGCGTGTCTTCATCATTGAGGTTTTTTTTTTTCCTCAAAAGGAAACTTTTACCCTTTCTTGCTTAATTATTACATGGAATAATTATCATTCGCATTTATTCTTAAATTAATTCTTTATTTTACATATTTCCATTTCCCTTTTTTTTTTTATGAAAATGGATGGAAAAATCATTTCTAAAATGTTAATAGTGTATATTTAACCATATAATCAAAAATAGAGATTGTATATTAATACTCATTTATTTCGTTCAAAAATTATTAAAAATATTTGTGTAATTATCAAAACCCTCTAAAAGTTTATATCTTACCCGTTACAAAATAAAAAATAAAAACTGAAATGGGTGTTTTTAATATTTTCTAAACGAATAAGTGATCTCATAGGAAAAATAAAATAAAATAAATAAACCTGCCAATATACCCAATTACAACGATAAAATGGAGATTTGCTTTGGAGACTCAATTGGGAAATATTATAAAAATAAAATATTTATGATTTACTTTAGAGAGGAGACATTTTTGATATAGTTTGAAAGTGGAGGTTAATTGAGCTAGGTTTAGGTTGAGAAATTGGAAACCAACCAGACTTTTGGTTTGATATTAGGCTTAGAAGTACACAAATCACGTGTTGACATACTTTAATATTTCTTTATTTCATCACCCACAAGTTTGGACAAATAATACATTATCAAAGTTTAGATTAATTAACTAGCTTTCACATTTTAATATTACGAAATGAAATTTGTGTGTTTAATGATTTAGTTTTTAATAACCTATTTCTCAAATTATCTAAATTTAAACCAACTCCTAGATAGTCAAGCAGTCAATTAAGACTATTGAATGCATTATTTAAGAGGTCTTGAGTTTGATTTCTTTCGTTTGTTAATAATGATGGTCACTAAAGAATTATCTGATCATTAACTTCAAAGCCTCGAAAAACTAGTTGTAGTGTGCCCACACTCACACAGTCGCTTGATTATCAAAAACAAGAAAAACAATTATTCTTTTAATAATCATTAATGGAGAACTTTCCGTCGTAAATGACTCTTAATTACAAAGTACAAACCACTTTATTCTTTATACATTCCCTTATTGCAAGAGGGCCAAACCCTAATTAATTAGTGAGCCCCTCAAAGGATTCGAGTGAAACGTTAATAAAAAGTGTATTTATTTAATTAATTAATTTAACCTTAATTTGGCTTCATCTATCTTTCACTCTACTCTTTACTGAACTTTTTTTATTTCATCAATGATTTTAATTAATTATTGCCAAACTTAAATTTCCCAAAGCCTATTGACTTAAATATGGACCACCCTTGTTTGATTTAAACTTGTTGATGATAAGTGTCACATTTTGATATTTAAACCATGAAAATCTAGGCTATGATTTGAAAATATTTTCAAAAAATATTTTAGTATTTGGGGTATATGGGTCATTTTGTATTTGTAAAATAAACAACTTTTATTAGCTAATTTTTGGAAGTTGAAATGTGAACTTCTGTAAATCTTTCACAGCTGGTATGACTTATTAGGATGAAGGAGATTCGATTTAGGAGAAAAAAAGGCCCTTTTCACATCAAAAAAAAATCAAATTATTAATATTTTTTTTCCATTTTTTTCAACATAAAATTGCGGTTTAGATAATTATTGCTAATCCATCTTTGCCTCTAAACACCAACGATTTATTTTAATATAATATATGGTCGTTTTCAAAATCATTTCTCTATTTATATCCAAATCACAAAAAAAATAATCATGTTGTGATTTAATATTTCGAAAATAGATATAAAAAGAAAGATATGATGCATTCTTCAATTTTATTTATAAAAACAATATTTAATTATTGGGTCTGTTTGATTTGTGATTCAAAAATCACTTTTAAATACTAAATATGATTCAAAATTTTGAGTTATATCTTATATTTTTATTATTTAAAAAGTATTTTATATAATAAATAAAAACTATTTTAGGCTAAAATGAACTGAAACTAAGAAATCATTTCTAATTTTTAGAATTGTTTCAGAAAACTATTTTCGTAAAAAATTTGACTCATTTTCATATTAAATTTTATATCAAATAGATCCTTACTTTTTTGACTATATTGACCACAAGACTCTTTTCACTTCTATAAATAGTAGTAACAAACAAATTGTAATTTGTAATTTTCTTTTATTAATATATTATATATCAAATGCATCTTACTTTGTAAAAGTAATTTTATAAAATATTATACAAAAAACAGATATAAAATTTCAAGATGACATAGTCTTCTAACAAATAAATGATAAAATTTTACATGCATGGAATTGAGCTGAGTTCTTGCATTGGTCAAAAATTTAGAAAGCTAGGATAATGATAATAATAATATTATTATAATAATGATAGTTAGAATAAAGTTATAAAAGGCTAAAACAAAAACAACCCCCACCTAGTTGCTTAAACAAAGTTCTATCTCTCTAAAAGCACCAGCATTAATGGGGGCTTCCTCTCCAAATGCTTTTTCTCTTAACATTCTCCATCTTTAGGTTTATAACTTTTTTCAATCACTTGTTCCATGGCAGCTTCCTCTTTTCTCACTCAATCTCTCCCTTTTTCCTAACTTCCCTTAGCCTTTTGTATAATATCCAACACTTTTGTTACCTTCCTCTATCATCTTAATCTTTTGTTTAGCCTGTTTCTCTGTAAGTGCTTTGAATTTAGTGGGTTTACACAAATAATAAGCCAACAGGGTTTTAGCTATTTGTAGAATGGAGAACAATTCTGGATTTGGTAAGGAAGACGATCAGATGGATTTGCCCACCGGCTTCAGATTCCATCCCACTGATGAAGAGCATCTCTCACTACTTGTACAAGAAAGTTCTTGATGTGCAATTTCTCATCTAGAGCTATGGAGATGTTGATTTGAACAAGTCTGAACCTTGGGAATTGCCTTGTAAGTTTTCAGTTTCTCTTTTTATGAACATGAATTTGAGTATCAATTGTGGTTTGTTATTAATGGTTTTTCTTTGGATAAAGGGAAAGCAAAGATGGGAGAAAGAGTGGTACTCTTTTGTATGAGGGACAGAAAATACCAACTGGGTTGAGGACTAATCGGGCAACCGTTTCCGGTTACTGGAAACCACCGGGAAAGATAAAGAAATTTACAGAGAAAGTCCTTGTGGGAATGAAGAAAAACTCTTGTTTCTACAAGGGAAGAGCCCCAAAGGAGGAAAAAACCAACTGGGTCACATGGAATATAGATTGGATGGGAAATTTTCTGTCCATAATCTTCCCAAAAATGCAAAGGTGCATACGTTTCCTCTGTTTTCTTAACTCAGTTATGTTGTCTATGTTATTATGTGAGTGTTAATGGAAGTTTGTGTAATTTGGTGTTGTTTTTGCAGAATGAATGGGTGATTTCGAGGGTATTTCAAAAGGTTCAGGTGGGAAGAAAATCATATTTCAGGGATAGTAAGTTTAGGGTCTTTGGCAATAATGAATTAGGTCCTTCTGGTTTACCTCCATTAATGGATTCTTCTCTCCTGATAATAATAACAAATGGCGGCAAGTCCACTAAACCTCTTACTGATTCGGCTTACGTGCCTGCTTCTCAACTCAACCCATTGATGTTCAAAGAACCCAACAAAACTCATTCGATTGGTTGAACAATCCTCTCATACCCGTTTCTTTCTCCAACCGAACCGACCTTTTCCCACGTATCCATTCCAAATTCATTTCATTCCCCCCCTTATCCATCCCAGTTACATCAAATTTCCAATTTCCAGGTTGCAATTCTAATGCAAGACCAGTCAACCCTGAGGGCCTTAATCGAAACCAAACATCAACATGAGCCAGAGTTTCAAAACAGCGGGGAAATGGTCAGTCTTTCACAAGACACAGGGCTGACTGGCGATATGAACCCAGAAAATCTTCAGTTTGTCCAATTTCGAAATGGTGTAAGAGCCAATTCGAGGATCAAGATCAGGTTCCTTCAAATTCAAGCGGAGACAGTGGATATTGATAAACTTTGGAATTATTGAAACTAGAAGATGAAATGAAAATATTAGGAGAAGATAAGCATTATATTAGTTATTAATTATTATTGGGTATTGTATTAAAATGGTGATGGGTGTGGGGTCTGTTGCTAGATATTGTTGAATCTCAATGAAAGCGAACCATATAATTGTGATTATGATTATGATTATGTATTTGTGCAAGAAATCAAATGAAGTTATTAGCTGTATTTTGTTGTTGTTAATTTGATTGGATGGATATAGAATTTGTCATATTAGAGATTCAGTTGGTGGCCTAATGATCTTATTTTTGTAATTGATACATCATTGAGTTTCATTCTCATGAATGTTTATTGGATTTTGAATTTCATTTTGTGGACTCAAACTTTATTTCCCACATCTCTACTCTGCAAATCCAACCATTCAACTTCACCCTCTATATAGCATTTTTTTTTCAATCATGTCTCTCTGTACACAGCCAAACCATTCAAATCAACCTACCTTACTCTTAGTTAAATACTATATTGCTTTGATTTATTCCCCCTTCTATTTTTTGACTCAACATCATGTTCATCTACAAAGTGTTCCTTGTAACCCACCCCTTTAATATTATTCATTATCAGTGTCAATTTTAAAATTTATTAATTCGATTATTAAAGTAGTCCGTCAATTTAAACTCTCATTAATTCGACTTATTAAACTAATTATTTCCGCGTGTTAACTTTAAGCTTTCATTAGTTGGTTTATTAAGGTAAAACTATAAAAAGTAGATCTTTTTAAATAAAGTTGATCTAAAAAGGTTTATGATTGTTTTAATTAGGGTTTTCTATAATGAATGATAAAGCAAAATACTTGAAATAACGGGAAATTACTTTTACATTTCAAAACTTTAATAAGTTGAAAAAGAGTGTACCACAAAACTATATTTATCTTTCACTCAAAATTATCACCCATAGACTCTTATTAATGGGTTACTTGAGTTTGTCACCAATTTTCTCATAAAAAAAAAAAGTATTAATTCCTAATTTTAGATTATTAGGATTTACTTAATTTCTCAAAACTCTCATTCAAAATTTGATTAAAGTTTATTCATTCATTTCATGATGACATACATTCCGTTTTGTTTTTGAAGGGTAATGCGTGATGAAACAATGGGTTTGGGTTGTTATTTATATGTTGGTAAAAGCATGTGATATTTTGAATTTTAGCACATGATTTAAACTCAACCCATCCATTTCAATCACAAATTCACAAAATGTCCCTTAACTATATCAAAATAATAACTTTTGTCTTTATTAAAATCCCTTTCCTTCTCACTCACCTAACTCACTTCCTTTCAATTCCTAATATTCTACTTCAACCAATACCTATAATTATATCAACGGGATATTTACTGTTCATCCTCATATTTTTATGAATGCTCGTCCCCGAATACTATGGGCTACAAAAACTTGGATCGTAGGGTATTTGTAATTAACAATATGTTATCTGAAACCTAGGAAGTGGAGTCCCACCAGACATAAGAAGTTTCGTCGGACTTGTTGAGTTGTGGCCCCACAGAATGGTGAGGTCAGGTTCCAGGGAGAGTTAGGCCTTTTTAACGGTCGACACGTAGTCACATGGACCCATTCCGATTCCGCGCTATGAGACACGCGGTTCAGGTTTTTGCCTTCGTCACCCCGTGACTATGCCAAAACTTAGCCACCTATATCTTGCCACATGGTACACCACACTACCGGCTGGCCTTGCTCACGTGGAAAATACGACACAATCCTAACAAATTTGATGTTTTTGCCCTTTCCTTTTGATATTTTGCAAAAGGAAAATCCCGAAACACTATACCGCTTTTTGCTATAAATATCTTCTGTTTTTTTCTCATCAATTAATACATTTTATCACATAAACAATATTTTAACATAAAAATCTCCTTTAAGTACAACAAAAAACAAAAAATCAATCAAGGTTTTGAAATAAAACAACTTTTCCAATTGTTAAGTTTGATGTGGTTAAAATAAATTTACTACATAATATGTAAATTTTATTGACTCACAACGTTCATTAACAATACAGTAGAACCTCTTTATAGTCATAATGTCAGGGCCCATTAAATTTTATACATAAGAGATTATAACTTAATAGAGGTGTAATTACAATAATTATTTTTTTTCAAAAATATTTCTTATTTAAATTCATGTTTAGTAGTATTAGGATTCTATTCATGTTTTAGTAGTATTAAGATTTCAATTCATGTGTTAGTAGTATTAGAATAGTACGAAAATAGATATTAAAAAGTTACTGTAGAATCAAGTGATCAGATTTGACAACTTCACTACATTAATTAAATGTATATTAATATGTTCCTCAATCATCCAAATAAGTAACAAGTCATGTATGCTTTAACTGAAAGAAAAAATATTACTAGAATTAGACAAGAAGAGGAAGGAGATAATCTGGAGGATGATAGTACGGAAATACCAAAAGTTTCATGTCAAGACGTTCTAAACATCATGAGAAGTTAGAAACATTATAGCTTCAATAAGAAAGTGTCCATTTTAACAACTTAGAGCAAGTTCCTTAATACGGGACCCGAAAAAATTATAATTATTATAATGTGAAATTTATTCTTATTCATAACTGATCCAAGTTGGGACCATAATTTTTTAGAATATAGGAGGTTATTCCTAATAAAGTATCACTGTAGAGAGGTTATACTGTATAATGATATTTGTTTTATAGAAATTCAATAGAATTTCTTTTATCATATCATATCTTAGGAGGGTTTATGTATTTTAACTTGAAAATAATTAAAATTATATCTATTGTAGAAACTTTCAAAAAAAATATATATAGTGGAATATTTGAGGCTAAATATGGTAGCATGGATAAATAATTGTTTAGTTCAAACAAGAAATAAGTTAGGATATTAGGATTTATCATTTAATCATCGAGGATATGAGGATACTGAATTGAAAAGTCAGATATGATTATGAAAAATTCCAATTTTGCAGGCTTGAAATGGTAAAAAAATATCCTATTATACACTTATGATGGTTGTGGAGTCGTACGTGGACTAGTAAATGATATATGTACATAAAAAAGATATTGAATTTAGAGGGCATATATTGTTGGTTTCTTAGGATAAGCTATCTTTACTTGCATTCATAAAGTCTATAGACTATAGTTTTTGAATAAATTAACTTACATAACACTTTTAGTATAAAAAGAGAAGATATAAAATTTTTCCTTGAAAGAATGAGTTGAATGGTTAATTATCCTTGCCATGTGTTGTTCAAATTACCAAAAATAATTCCAAAACAACAATAATAATGTTTATTAATATTAATTACCTCATTGCTTACGCACATACGCACAAATGAAGCAGTAAATAAGAAAGAAAAAGCTGGCTGATTTGCTAGTTTAATTGGGAAATGTGGCCGACCACACAAAAGAATATGTTATATGTAGTTCAATTAGAATGATACATCCAATGAGCATCTTGTTAGCTTTCTAAACTTATTATTATTATTATATTATTATTATTTTATTATTATTTATAATATAAATGCTTAATTTCTGGTGATTTTTTTTTCTTCAAATATTAAAATTTCACTTCAAATAGTTTGATCAAAGCCCTCCAAACATTATATATCATCACATTGTATTAAGGGAAATATATTTGAATAACCGTTGTTTGTTATAGGATAAGATAGGGTTTCGATCGGTCACTTTGAGTTACAGAATTTTGGAAAAGGGTTAAAGATACTTTAAAAAACAAACTATTTTTCAAGTGGCTCCAAAAATGAATTTTAATATATAAGTGCTTGTATTATCATATGTAAGACTAGTGATAATCATTGTTTTAATATTTGTTATGCCGGAAAAAGTAGGGCTAACGTGGAGCCTCGTCAGTAAAGGATGGTCAGAGTTTAGAAGGGTTTCTACACCATCCGGTGCGGCCACATCGCGCCTAGAAAGTGGCATGGCTCCTGTCAGTGCAGCAGGTGAGTGCCAGGCCAGCAAGCGGCTGGAGACCGCCCACGTGTCAAAGCCTGCTTAATCGAGGAAATCCCTCGGGTAGTGATCAATGGGACGCAAAGAAAGGATTTGCACAACACCTACCCACTTGCAGCTTTCATAATTATCTTGAACTTTCTACTATAAATGGAGGATTTCCCTCTCATTTAAAGAGATTAGTTGATTTTTCGCTGAAATAGCTCTCTCTCTCTCTAAACTATAATCAGCTCGCGGAACGCGACCTGACACTCTCATTATACAATAGCAGTGGACGTAGGATTTGCTTTAGGGCATCGAACCACTAAATATTGCTCTTCACCTTTATTTGATTCAATCCCTTCAATCACGTGTGACTTCTGAAAGAACAGCATGCATGCATGAAGATGGTGGAAATTGAGAAGAAAGCATAAAAAAGGATTCAAGAAAACGGTTTAAAACAAAGCTGAAAAGAAAGAAATTATACCTAATCCTTTGCTTTGGATTGATGAGATTAGCTTCAAAAGTATGAAACCTCCACACTTTAACACCCCCTTGAGAGATTAGAGTGGTCATGGGTTTGAGAGAGAGTTTTGGTTGTGTTTTTGTGAACAATTCAGAATGAAAAAAAATGCAACCTTTTGCACTATATTACTTGGACAATATTGCAATTATTATTTTCACTTCTAGCCCAATAAAATCTTATTTATAAAGGGACCCACGAATTTAATATGCTACCCTTTGAATAATCAATATTATTCAAGGGCCCATGTAAACTAAACTAGTTTACATTAACAACCCAAAAATTTACCCCTTTTTACCCTTAACTATTAAAATGTTATTTTGTTCCTCTCATTATCTTAACACTTTAAGATATAATAATTAAATATAATTAATTATTTTTAACCATTTTAACCCTTAAAAAGTCACAATGATTTCTATGTAACTATTACTATAGAAATCCCGTTATTACCCTCAGAAGGTTCTAGCCCTCTTCGGATAATCATTTCTCTCTCTATCCTTCTCTAACTTCTCAAGGCTATGGTGTGACCATGTAGGTCCACGTGGATTAGCCGTGAGCGCGGTTTTGGATGAATCCGGAAACCTGTCCGGAGGCCCAACGACTATGGTAAACACTAGCAATGTGCCATAGTCCCTAAAACACGATGAAGAAATACTTCATCGAACCCATTTCAGATCATACGTACCATGCAGGTAAAGCCCTCCATTGAGATATCCTAATCGAGATATGATTCATGGAACGTCAAAATCTAAACTCGATCTTCTACCGAATGTTCGATCAATATGTCCGAAACTTGTCATCACAAACTTACTTTTGTATGACTAATAATAGACTTGGCCAGAGATTCAGTTTTCCAACATTATCGATGTTCGTCTAGGACCAAATCCAGATGGAGTCAGCGGTACTCCGATCCTATATTTCCGAGTCAATGGATCCCCTCTTGACATCGTTCATTTCCGCATATGAAACAACGCATGACCAAATAGGCTTATTGTACGAAACATGATTAGTCTCGTACTTATACACCGTATGAACCATACGCATCCATATCGGATCCGACTACAATGTCTCAGGTCAAAGGACTACATCGTGCACTGAATAAACCAAACGATAAATCATTGACTACATGCTTCTCCAAGTGATTTGTCGTTATTCGGTCACAGTTCGAAAAACAGTTCACCAACCGTTAATCCATACCAATGCCCAAGGACATGACTATCATCGTCATCCTACTTATATCAACTCATGATATCTTTCGGAAGCATCTGGGATCCTACTGTGCAATATAGTTGCCCAAATTATATTGCTTCCGTAGGAAACCCTTTTCGATAATTCATTTCTATTAAATGAATCATCTGGACAATTCATATACATACTTTATTTTAAATGCATGATGAATAAAGGAAGCAATTACATATATGAATTGAAGAACTCTTTCTTCTTTATATTATATATATATATATAAGACAAAATGCTCTGAAACCGACAACACAAATGGTTCTAGGGCATACACTAATATACACTAACAACCTCCACTTGCACTAAAGCCATTCGATGTTGTATCTCATACCCATCCTCTCAGAATGATGGTCCAAGCTTCGTGTCATCGCCCTAGTCAGTGGATCAGCTATATTTTCTGCTGAAGGATCTTCAGAATCAAAATTCTCCAGCTCCAACGAATTCTCTCAAATGTGATAATTATGCGAATGTGTTGGATTTTTGGTGTGCCCTTGGTCCTTTGCCTGGCAATAGCCTAGTATTGTCACAGAACATGCTATCGGGTAAGCCATGTTCGGAACCACATCAAGTTCAATTACGAACTTTTGCATCAAACAGCCTCCTTCGTTGCTTCTGAAGCAGCAATGTATTCAGCTTCTGTAGTGGAGTTAGCTGTGGTTGTCTGTTTGGAACTTTTCCAACTAACAGACCTCCATTACATATAAAAATGTCCCTGACGTAGACTTTCTATCATTAATATCTGATTGGAAATCAGAATCTGAGTATCCTTGAATGTGTTAACTCGAAACATCCAAACTCAGAACTAGATCTAGTTCTTCAAGGACTTAAGGATCGATTTTACAACCGACCAATGTTTCTCCCCTGGGTTTGACTGATATCTGCTCGTAACACTATGCAAAGCTATATCAGTCTTGTACAATAGCATTGCGTACATTAAGTTACCTACGGCAGATGCATAAGACACATTACGCATCTGCTGCCGCTCTTCATCGGTTTGGACCCATATCCTTAGAAAGATGAAGACCGTGAGTGAAGGGTAAGAGACCTCTCTTAGAGTTCTCCATGCTAAATCTTTTTAGCATTTTCTCTATGTACAATTTTTGGATAATCCAATTACCCTTTTCGTTCTATCCTATGCACGAATGCCAAGGAATATGTCGCTTCTCCTAAGTCTTTCATCGAGAAGGTTTGGACAACCAAACCTTAACTTCTGTCATCATGCCTATATCATTTCCATCAAAAGTATGTCATTACATATAATATGAGAAACATGATGGCATGATCTAACCCATTTGTGATACACACGGGCTCATCCGGATTCTTGACAAAACCAAACGATTTGATTATGTGTCAAATCGAATGTCCAGCTTCTTGAAGCTAGTTCAATCCATAAATGGATCGATGCAATTTGCATACTTATGTCTTTCCAAGAGGATACAAAACCTATCGGTTGTTCCATATAGATGTTTTCCTCAATAAACACATTGAGGAAGTGTTTTGACACATCTGCCAAATTTCATAATCATGGTATGTTGCGATGGCTAGCATTATACGGATGGATTTAATCATAGCTACAGGCGAGAAGGTTTTCTCATAATCTAATCTGTTTCTGAGTATAACCTTTCGCCACCAGTAGAGCTTTGAAGGTCTACCCCCCCATCCTTGCCAACTTTTCTCTTGTAGACCCATTTACAACCTATAGGAACATTTCCCTTTGGTGGATCACACAAGTGACATACTTGATTGGCATGCATTGATTCTATCTCAGAATCCACGCTTCAGCCATTTTCCTGAATCTCTATTCAGTATTGCTTCTCGTAGCTTCTAGGATCATCACCATTATCATCTACTCCCAAAAGTAGATTCAAAATCTTGCTCATGTAGGAACCCATATCTCTCTGGGGTTTTGTATTCTAGAGACTTTCGTACTGGAACCATAGTATCTGATACTGAGGTCGCTGAGAGGACGTTCCATCTTCAGCATCTTGGTCTTGGCTCTTCGAAATCTTCTTGAGTTCAATACTTCTTCCAAACAAACGCCTTCCTCCAAGACACTCTAAGGAAGCACGCATTTTTTACTGATCAAACTCTTTGATCACTGGGAAGTAAAAGTATTATCCTAAACCTTCTTTAGAATATCCAATGAAACGACCCTTCTCGGATTTAACATCCAGCTATCAGATTTAACCAATTTAACATACGTGGGCAACCAAATTCATATAATTCAGACTTGGACGTTTTCCATACCATATCTCATACGGTGTTTTCTGGACAATTTAGAGGGACCCTATTAAGGATGTGCACAGTGGTCTGGAGAGCGTACCCCCACAGAGACATTGGTAAGTCTGTAAAACTCACAATCGATCGTACCATATCAATAAGGTACGATTTCTCCTTTCAGACACTACTTAAGTGGGGTGTATAAGGAGGAGTCAACTGTGAGATGATCCCATTTCTTTTAAGAACTCTTGAAACTCTGTATCAAGTATTCACCCCCACGATCTGATCGTAGTTTTAATACTCTTTCCAGTTTGATTTTCTCTTATTCTTGAATTCTCTGAATTTCTCAAAGGATCCAGATTTGTATTTCAAATACAATACCCGTATTGTGACATATCATCTGTAAGGTAATGAAGTATTCAAATCCCCCTAGTAAAGTACTAAATGGTCCACACACATCTGTATGTATGAGTTCTAAAAGTTCTTTGCTCACTCTCCTACTCTTAAAGGGGACTGGTCATCTTTCCTTGGAGACATGATTCAAGGTTGGATAGGGTTCAGAACCCAATGAGTTTAGGATCCCACTTTCTCCAAGCTGTATTAATCTTCTCTCATATGACCCAATCTATGATGCCATAGAATTTAGGATTTGATTCAGATCGAGTTATTTTATAGAAATGGTATTGATTGAAGCATAGTCATTCAATTCTAAGACATACAACCATTTGTATTCACAGCTTTACCAACTAAAACAATTTCCAAAATGTATTGAACATTCATTTCCATTAAACAGACTAATAAAACCTGCCTTACACAAAGCAGAAATAGAAATGATGTTTCTGTGGCCTTTTCAAAGTACAATACTTTAAACAAAATCAAAACATGTCCTGAAGGTAGTCTTAGTGGCAAGTCCATGGCCTCGGCTGACAATCGTGCCCCATTTGCCATCCTCAAAATGATCTCGCCCTTTGTCACCTCAGAACTGTTCTGAAGTACTTGAAAAGCATACAAACATGAGATGTTGTGCTGAATCTAATATCCAGTAATGACTATCTGAATTAACACTTAATTTTATTCAATCATAAGACATTGGGTTCGTACCTGCTTCCTGCCTTTCTCAGACTGTTCAGGTATTGAGGACAGTTCCTCTTCCAGTGCATCTTTTCCACAGTGGAAATATTTCCCTTGCATCGGCCTTCTCTGCCTTTGCGCTGGCTTCTTGAAGCTCTTATTCTTAGGTCCAACTTTTGGACCTCTCTTTGATAGCACTTTGGGCTTATGGCCCTGCTAGTGGAGACGACAAAGACGTCCTCATGTCCTTTCCCTTTCACATTCTGTTTGTGAAATTCTTTAAGTATTTAGCAGTTCAGAGAGGTTTCTCTCAATCCTTGAGATATAGGAGTTATAAATGGTTTAAACTTGGAGGAAGGGATTATAGAATCAAATCACTTTGAGGCGCTCTGGCATGACCACCCCATATCCATCCAGTCGATCAATCCATTGATCATTTTAAGAGTATGATCAGCTGGGGGTTCCCCTTCCCTCAACTTCATGCTAAAGAAGGATGCACACAATTCATAATCAACCACTCTTAGAATTTCGCTATACAACTCTGTTTGAGCATGAGGATATCATAAGCATTTGAAACCTCTCATGCTTAGTTTGAAGTTCTATTCATGGAGGCTAACATGCAATTTTTAGCCCTCCTGTTATCCTCTCTCCCACTTTCAAGAGCATCAAGCTCAGCTTGTGGAGACTCCGGTCCAATATCAAGTGGAAGAGGTGCTTCCAGGACATAGGCAATTCTTTTCAAAACTAGAACAATTCTAAGATTTCTTGGCCAATTTTAGGTTGGGTCGGTTAACCTGTTATTATCCATTATCCTTATGAGAAAATTGTTGGCCATTTTTTCGATTATTTATCACAAAGATGAAACTGCAAAGAAAAGTAATTTTATTAGTGTTTTTAATTTTAAACCTTTTAATGCATAATCAAATTAGTCCCACTATTTTTTTCGAGTCCTACACTCCCTAAATAGGATCGGGAAATTTTGTTGGATTAATTTTAGGGGAGAATATTCTTATCAAATTCATTAACCTCACATAATAGAATTCTTGGTTAATTAAGTCTAATAAGTAGGAAACTCTTTCCTTTATATCACTATAAAGGTTGATTCATATCCTCGTCCTAACTCGAATACCTCACATAATAGAATTCTTGGTACCCTTAGCTAGTTAAATCGAACCATTGTGCTTTCTTAGGATGACATTTTCATCATGTCCTCACATAATAGAATTCTAGTCAAGGTGAAAATATCCATCCAAGAACAAGATCAACTTAATTAATGATATAAAGATTGTATCCCTACATAATAGAAATCTTGGGATATTAAAATTTTTATCAAAGAATTTAGTTATCCCACAATGGAGACTTGGATTTAATAATTTTAAATTGGGGAGATTTAGGTTAACCTTTAGTTAATTCTTTTAGCATGCAATGTTTAATTAACAATTCATACATATCAATATATGAAAAATTAAAGCATTGGGTTGACCATGGGGCTTTTCAAAAATACATTAAAGGCAAACTATTTACCTAATCTATATCTTCGATTGGACGTCATCCGAATGCTCTTCAGTTCTTTAGCCGATTCCATACATATGGGATTCAGGCACGCAGGCCGATTAAATAAATAAATAAAATTTAATTATTACAGCCATTTAATAAAAGATTATTACAACACATTTTGAATATTTTGAAAACCAAATGGCGCCCATGATCAACCCTCTAATCTAATATTTTTCATACATAAATAAATATTAAACATTTACCTAAAATAAATAAACATTATTTAAAGGCATGAATATAAAAACATTATTTAAAAAAAATATATTCACTAAATATATAAATATAAATATATCTCATATATAATAGATTTATATATATATATATAGATATAATATATATATATATGTATGTAGATATATATATTATGTATGTATATATATATATTAATTATATATATATATATATAATATATATATATATATATATAATATTATATATATATATATATATATATATATAATATATTATATTATATATATATATATATATATATATATAATATATATAATATTATATTATATATATATACTAATATATCTAATATTATTATATATATATATATATATATATTCATGTGGTAATATAATCATAACTTTGGGGCATGCAACAATTACACTTTTATAGGAATCATTACCCAAACACTTTTGTCATATTCACCCCAAGATATATTATTAATTGTTAGCACAATTTCAATACTTTTCACAAAAGTCAGCGATGACATAGATAAATGGGTTTTTATCACCCAAGAGTAATCATTCTGACACAAGTTACTTTAGCTAAAGTAATACCTTTTATGACACATTTATCTTCTCAAGACACTCATGTCATCTTGCATCATCATTTTTGAAACCATTCAACAAACCAAATTATACATTTCAAAAATATATAATTATGCCATGCAATATGCATTATAAGATAATTTAATCAAATAAACATCCACATTAAATTTACCACCATCATACATACATAATATCACAATTCATCATTGAATAATAATCCATAACTTTATGAACATCAAATTCAACACTAAACATCGCAACATTTGCATACACTTCATGCAAAAAATATACTTTAACCAAATTAAAGATAACACTTTAGCATGTCAAAGCATAAACCATTAATCAAAGTAATGGAAATGAACATGCATGAACATTTTCTAAATGAATCATCATGCAACATTTCCTAAAACATCATTCATACATGAATGAAATGACATTTCTATGGCAAACTAGTCATGGCCGAAAATGACATATATGCATGCATGTAGTTTTCAACACATCTCATGCAATAATATCATTCAACAAATGCTTTAATTATATTTACATAACCAAACATATTAGAGCAAGAAGAAAAACATGTTTTCCCAAAACAAAGAGATGGCCGAGACATACACATGCATCAAACATGCTTATTACATCAAAAACTTATCCAATACAAAGACATGCTCATTAAACCATTATCATCATTTAAAACATATAAGAATGAGAGAAAAAATGATAACTCTGATCTATGTATGGCCGAGACTGCATGTAAAGATCTATATGAAAAAAACATTTTTGAACCCTATCACTAACATGCAAACTCAACCAAGTTTGATGAATATGAACACATGGAAATGTCATTTTAGCTTATAAATTCGACATGCAAGGAGCTTTAGTCTGACACCATTTGAAAGAACAGCATGCATGCATGAAGAGTGGTGGAAATGGACAAGAAAGCATAAAAAATGGTTCAAGAAACGGTTTTAAAACAAAGCTTGAGAAGAAAATACCTGCTCCCTTGCTTTGGATTGATGAAGATTAGTTCAAAAGGTAAACCTCCACACTTTAACACCACCTTGAGAGATAGGAGTGGGCGTGGGTTTGAGAGAGAGTTTTGATTTGTGTTGAACAAGTAAGAATGAACAAAATGCAACCTTTTGCACTTATATATACTTAGGCTATTGCAATTATTTATTTTTCACTCAAGGCCATAAAATCTTATTTTAAAAGGGACCCACGAATTTATATGTCTCCTTTGAATAATCAATAATTCAAGGGCCCATGTAAACAAACTAGTTACTTTAACAACCCAAAAATTTACCCTTTTTACCCTTAACTATTAAAAGGTTATTTTTGTTCATCTCATTAATCTTAACACTTTAAGATATAATAATAAATAAATAATTATTGCTTGACCATTTTAACCTCAAAATGTTCACAAATGATTCTATGTAACTACTATAGAATCCGTTATACCCTCGGAAGGTGCTACCCCTCTTCGGATAATCATTTCTCTATCCTTCTTCAGTTCTCAAGGCTATTGGTGTGACCATGTAGGTCCACGTGGATAGCGTGAGCCGGTTCTGGAGAATCTGGAAACCTGTCTAGAGGCCCAACGACTATGGTAAACATCTAGAATGTGCCATAGTCCCACCACGATGAAGAAAACTTTATCGAACCTGTTAGTGTATATTAGTGGTATGCCCTAGAAATCATTCGTGTTGTCGGTTTCAGAGCATTTTGCTTGTATCTATAATATAAATAATAGAAGAAAGAGTTCTTCAATTCATATATGTAATTGCTTCCTTTATTCAGCATGCATTTAAAATAAAGTATGTTATGAATTGTCCAGATGATTCATTTAATCGGTAAATGAATTATCCAAAGGGTTATTTACGGAAGCAATATATTTGGGCAACTATATTGCACAGTAGGCATATCGGATGGCTTTCAAAAGATATCATGAGTTGATATAAGTACGGAGACGATGATAGTCATGTCACTGGGGCATTGGTATGAATTAAGGTGGTGAACTGTTTTTCGAACGTGACCGAATAACGACAAATCACTTGAAAAAGCATGTAGTCAATGATTTATCGTTTGGTATATCAGTGCACGATGTAGTCCTTTGATTGAGACATTGTAGTCAGATTCGATATGGATGTGTATGGTTCATACGGTGTATAAGTACAAGACTAATCATGTTTGCTACAATAAAGCCTATTTGGTCATGCATTGTTATATGCAGAAACGAACGATGGTCAAAAGGGGATCCATTGACTCGAAAAAAATGATCGGGAGTACCGCTGACTCCATCCGGATTCGAGTTCTAGACGAACATCGATAAATGTCGAAAAACAGAATCTCTGGCCAGAGTCTTTATAGTCATACAAAAGCAGTTTGTGATGACGGAGTTCCGGACATATGATGATGATTCGGTAGAAGATCGAGTTTAGGATTTTGACATCCATGAATCTGTGCTCGATCAGGATATCTCAATGGAGGGACTTTACCTGCATGGTACGTATGATCTGAAATGGGTCGATGAAGTATTTCTTCGTCGTGGTTTAGGGACTATGACACATTGCAGATGTTTACCATAGTCGTTGGGCTCCTCGGACAGGTTTTCAGATTCATCCAGAACGGCTCACGGCTAATCCACGGTGGACCTACATGGTCACACAATAGCCTTGAGAAGTTAGAAGGATAAGAGAGAGAAATGATTATCAAAGAGGGCTAGCAACTTCCGAGGGTAAAACGAGATTCTATAGTAATAGTTACATAGAAACTATTTGTGACATTTAAGGATTAAAGGTCAAGCAATAATTAATTATATTTAATTATATTATCTTAAAGTGTTAAGATTAAATCTTAAAGTGTTAAGATTATGAGATGAACAAAAATAACCTTTTAATAGTTAAAGGGTAAAGGTAACTTATGGGTTGTCATTGTAAACTAGTTTAGTTTACATGGGCCCTTGAATAATATTGATTATTCAAAGGGTAGCATAATAAATTTGTGGGGTCCCTTTATAAAATAAGATTTTATTGGGCTTGGAAGTGAAAAATAAATAATTACAAAATTGCCAAGTATATATAAATGCAAAAGGTTGCATTTTTGTTCATAACACACATGTGTCACTCAAAGCAAAACTAAAACTCTCTCTAAAAGCCACGACCACTCTCTAAACTCTCAAGGTGGTGTTAAAGTGTGGAGGTCTCATTACTTTGAGGCTAATCTTCATCAATCCAAAGAAAAGGAGTAGGTATAATCTCTTTTCCAAGCTTTGTTTGAAAACCGTTTTAGAACCATGCTTTCATGCTTTCATTCTCCATCTCCACCATCTTCATGCATGCTGATTCTTTCAGAACCCATTTCAGATCATACGTACCATGCAGGTAAAGTCCCTCCATTGAGATATCCTGATCGAGCACGGATATGGAACATCAAAATCCTAAACTCGATCTTCTACCGAATCATCAAATATGTCCGGAACTCGTCATCACAAACTTGCTTTTGTATGACTAATAATAGACTTGGCCAGAGATTTTGTTTTTCGACATTTATCGATGTTCGTTAGGAACCGAATCCGAATGGAGTCAGCGGGTACTCCGATCCTATATTTCCGAGTAATGGATCCCTCTTGACCATTGTTCGTTTCCGCATATGAACAACGCATGACCAAATAAGCTTTATTGTACGAAACATGATTAGTCTCGTACTTATACACCGTATGAACCATACGCATCCATATCGGATCCGACTACAATGTCTCAGGTCAAAGGACTACATCGTGCACTGATATAACCAAACGATAAATCATTGACTACATGCTTTTCCAAGTGATTTGTCGTTATTCGGTCACGTTTGAAAAACAATTCACCAATCGTTAATCCATACCAATGCCCCAGTGACATGACTATCATCGTCATTCATACTTATATCAACTCATGATATCTTTCGAAAGCATCCGATATGCCTACTGTGCAATATATTTTCCCAAATTATATTGCTTCTGTAGGGAACCCTTTTGGATAATTCATTTACCGATTAAATGAATCATCTGGACAATTCATATACATACTTTATTTTAAATGCATGACTGAATAAAGGAAGCAATTTACATATATGAATTGAAGAACTCTTTCTTCTATTATTTATGATATATATAGATACAAGACAAAATGCTCTGAAACCGACAACACGAATGGTTTCTAGGGCATACACTAATATACACTAACATGATTCGAAGGTGTTTTTGTGAATCGAGCGGGGTCGATTCGAAGGTGTTATTAGCAAATCGGGTAGGGCCGATCTGAAGGTGTTATTGTGAATCGATCAGGACCGATTTGAAGGTGCGAAATCGTGGATCGGGCAGGGCCGATCTGAAGGTGTTACAGACAAAAAATTTCTGAATAATACTTCATTAATATTTGGCCATGAGGCCGACTGTCTAAGAGGAGGTGGATAGGCCCACTCATCCCTTTAAAATAAAAAAGGAAAATAGAAAAAAGATAAGTTCTCCTAGAAATAGTAGCGTTTGAGGTGAACGGCATTCCAACTGTTGTTGATGTCTTTGCCCTCAGTGGTTTGGAGTTTGTAAGCACCCTTTCCTGCTTCTTTAGTTACCTTGTAGAGGCCTTCCCAGGTGGGACCGAGTTTGCCAGAGTTGATCTCCTTGATGTTTTGGAAGATCTTGCGAAGGACCCAGTCGCCTATCTTGAAAGTGCGGATCCTCACATTGTAGTTATAGTGACGGGCGACCTATTGCTAGTAGACAGCGTTGCGGATGCTCGCCCGTTTGCGCAGCTCGTCGGCGGTGTCCAAGTTCTGGCAAAAGTTCTGGCTGTTTGATTCTTCGTCCATCTATTGGAGCCTGGTGGACGGGACTGATACTTCGATTGGGATGACTGCTTTCAAACCATATGTGAGGGAGAAGGGGGTCTCGCCCGTTGATGAGCGGGCTGTGGTTCGATATGACCAAAGGACTCCAGGTAGTTCATCTGCCCACGCACCGTTAGCTTTCTGTAATCGCTTCTTTAATGTCTGAATGATAATCTTGTTTGACAACTCAGCCTGGCTGTTAGACTGGGGGTTGCGAGGGGTTGAGAAGCTCAGTTTTATTCCCCACATGTCACAGAAATCCCTGAAGCCTGAACTGATGAACTGGGATCCATTGTCGGTGACGATCTCCTTTGGTATCCCGAACCTACAGATGACATTCTTCCAGATGAAGGCTTTTACTTCTTGGTCTTTGACTTGTGCGAAGGCTTCGGCTTCAATCCACTTGGTAAAGTAGTCTGTCACAGCTAACATGAAGACTCGTTGTCCGGGTGCAGTCGGTAGTTTTCCAACGATGTCCATTCCCCACTTCATAAAGGGTTAGGGTGTGAGGATGGAATAGAGTCGCTCTGGTGGGAGGTGTGAGACATGAGTAAACCTTTGACAACTGTCGCACTTCTTCACATAAGTGACGGAATTGGTGAGTATGGTCAGCTAGTAATATCCAGAGTGATCACCCGTTGTGCAAGGCTATGTCCCCCAGCATGGTTTCCACATTTACCTTCATGTAGCTCGACAAGGACACGTTGGGCCTCTTCTGGGCTTGTGCACTTGAGATAGGGGCCCGAGAATGACTTTCTAAAGAGTTGGCCTTCATGTATGGTGAATCTAGTGGCTCTTGCTTTTAGTCGTCGTGACTCGTTCTTGTCGGCTGGAAGTGCGTTGTGTTCCAAGTATCCCACTATAGGAGTCATCCAGCAGTCGGCTAGTTTAACACCCATGGCTTCCTCGGGCGGCTTGTTTGGTTGTTGTTCCTTCCAGTTGGCAGGCCACTGCATGAATAATAGAGGGATGGATGACTGGGAAGAACATTTGAGGGCTGAGCCAAGGTTGGCAAGGGCATCAGCATGGCAGTTCTTCGCTCTGGGGATTTGGATGATGGAGAACTCATCGAATTGGGCCTGCAGCTCCTTGACCATGCTCAAGTAGGATGTCATCTTTGAGTCGCGTGCTTGATACGTGTCTTGCAGTTGATTAACCACGAGCTGGGAATCAGACTTCACCTCAAGACTATTTGCTCCAATTTCTTTGGCTAAGGAAAGTCCAACTATGAGGGCCTCATTTTCGGCTTCGTTGTTCGTGCACTTGAACCCACACCGTATTGCCCGCTGGATCATGTCTCCTTCTGGCGCAATCAATACTAATCCAAGTCTGCTTCCATTTACGTTACTCGAGCCATCCACTAAGAGAGTCCACTTGGAGGGTGGTCCGCCGTTCATGTATAATAACTCACTCTCTGCTTGGGTGGTGGTATTCTGGGTGAAATCAGCAATGAAGTCAGCTAGCGCCTAGGACTTGACGGCGGTGCGAGGCTGGTATGATATGTCAAACTCACTGAGCTCTATTATCCACTGCAGGAGTCGGCCTGATAGCTCTGGTTTGTGCAGTATCTTCTTGAGTGGGAAAAAGGTGAGTATAACTATTGAGTGACACTGAAAGTATGGCCTGAGCTTCCTGGATGCATGGATGAGGGCAAAGGCTAATTTTTCCAGCTGACTGTACCGTTTTTTCACATCAAGGAGTGACTGGCTTACATAATAGACCGGCAACTGCTTCATTTCTTCTTTCCGAACAAGTACTGCTGAGATGGCTATCTCTAAGACCGCTATGTAAGAGTAGAGCTTCTCCCCGTCCACAGGTTTGGAAAGGAGCGGAGGGGAGGTCAGGTACCTTTTCAGCTGTTGCAAGGCTTCTTCGCAGGAGGCGATCCACTCGAACTTCTTGGACTTCTTGAGGGCATGGAAGAAGAGATAACACTTGTCGGCTGATCTGGAGATGAAGCGACTCAAGGCGGCCACCCGTCCTGCTAGGCGTTGAATGTCTTTACTACAAGTCGGAGACGGTATGTTAAGGATTGCTCTGATTTGGTCGGGGTTGGCTTCTATCCCTCGCTGAGTCACCATGTAGCCCAAGAACTTACCTGACGAGACCCCGAATGAGCACTTAGCAGGATTTAGCTTCATGTTGTACTTCCTAAGGACGGCAAATGCCTAGCTGAGGTGATCGAGGTGCTGTTCAGTTATCAGTGACTTGACGAGCATGTCGTCAATGTATACCTCCATGGTGTCTTCGAGGTACTTGGCGAACATCTTGTTGACCAGTCGCTGGTAGGTGGCCTCGACGTTCTTGAGGCAGAATGACATCACCTTATAGTAATAGGTCCCCCTTTCCGTGATGAAGGCTGTCTTCACTTGGTCGTCCGGGTGCATCAAGATCTGGTTGTATCCTGAGAAGGCGTCCATCAAACTAAGGAGCTCGTGACCTGCGGTCGCATCAATCATCATGTCGATATGTAGGAGCAGGAAGGAGTCCCTTGGGGCAAGCTTTATTTAAGTCAATGAAATCGATGCACACTCTCCACTTTCCGTTCTTTTTCTTTACAACCACGACATTCGCCAGCCATTCGGGGTAGTGGACCTCTTTGATCATACCATTGCTCAGTAGCTTCTTGACCTCTTCATTGAATATTCGGTTATGCTCTGGTGCGAATTTCCTTCTCTTCTGCTTCACTGGTGGGTGATCTGGGTCTACCTTGAGCTGGTGGACCATTGCTTCTGGACTAACTCTGGTCATGTTGGCGTGGGACCAGGCGAAATAGTGTTGGTTCTGTTTGAGGAATTCTATCAGCTTTTCTCTTGTCTTGGGCTTGAGGCAGGACCCTATGTGTGTCTTTCTCTCAGGGTCATCCAGATTTATCTGTACTTCATCCAACTCTTCCATAGATGGTTGATCCGGCTCGGTCGGAGGGGTTGGATGAGACTATAATTGCTATGAAGAGTTACACTTGCCTTTGAAGGCATTCTTGTAGCAATCTCTGGAAGTTTTGGGGTCGTCCTTGATCTCTCATACCCCCCATTTGGTTGGAAACCTGATCATCTGGTGGAAGGTAGATGGGACTACCTGCATGTCGTGGATCCAAGGTCGGCCCAAGATGACGTGTAGGGTGAGGGGCAGTCGATTACCAGAAAAACGGTCTGTCTGTTCACTCCGTTGGCGTAGATAAGAAGGATGATCTCCCCGATAGTATACTTCTGCTCAGAGCTGAAACCAGCTAGCAGTGTCAGCCGCCTGTTGATGTTTGCTTCTTCCAGTCCCATAGCCTTCACTGCTTCGAGGAATATGATGTTTGTTGAAGAGCCTCCATCTACGAATACTCTTTTCACTAGGATGTTGGTGATCTGTAGGGAGACGACTAGAGCATCGTGATGAGGAGCGGCTCGTCATCTTCAAATTGAATTACTTGATGGTGTGTGACCGTGAGACTGGATGGATGGACTGGACTTCATGGTGGTGGTTGGTTTTGGCATATCGCTTGGCTGATGAATAACTTACCCTACTAATCTCTGATCCTCCGGAGATGAGCGAAAAAAATCCTTTTGGTGTGGGTTCTCGCGGAGGTGGTGATGGTTCTTTTGAACTTTTGTGGCTAATGGTGTTCTTCCCCTTATCAGTTAGCAAATCTCAGAGATGTCCCTTCTTTAGAAGTGCAGCGACCTCTAGCCACAAGGCGATGCAGTTTGCGGTGTTGTGCCCATGATCGCTGTGGAACTCGCATCATTTAGTCTTGTCTCTCCTTGCCTTGGGGTTGAGCTTGCCTGGCCATTTAATGGTGGATCCCATTCCTTTCATAATTGTGATGACTTAGGTTGGTTCGACATTGAGGTTGTACTCCGGTATTTTGTACTGGTTCGATCCGAACGGTCCGCTCTCCATTCTCATTGGCTCGCGATCATACGATTTTCTGACTCTGCTCGAACTGTCTGCTGGGGGTTGGTAGCGGTGCTCCGCTGGCCTGTGCTCTGGCTTCCTGTCATTTCGCTTTGAATCGTATCTGGAGTGAATCGTCCGGTTTATCTCATCTTCCTCCCATCTTATCTGGATCACTGCCCGGGCCAGGGCATCTTCCATTGTGGTGCAACCCAGCTTTGTAAGTTCTTTGTATAGTTCTCCGTTCGGGAGGAGACCTTTCCTGAAGACATCTACGACTGTCTCAGGGTTACATGCAGGGATGGAGATCTTCTCTTTGTTGAACCTGCTGACATACTCTCTCAGTGGCTCGCCCCTTCTCTGGTATACTATGTATAGGTCGGCTGACAGCTTCTCGAGTTTCTTACTGCTGGCGAATTGTTCCACAAAGGTGTCGGTGAGTTGGGCGAATGAGTCGATGGATCCATTCGGGAGATTCGTGTACCATTAGAGTGTCGGGCTGGATAAGCTCGAAGCGAAACTTCTGCACATGCAGGCTTCCCTCAGCGGTCGGGGTATTGAGATGGTGAACATCCGCTGCTTGTACGAGGCTATGTGATCTTTCGGGTCGGTTGTTGTTAGTGTATATTAGTGTATGCCCTAGAAACCATTCGTGTGGTCGGTTTCAGAACATTTTGTCTTGTATCTATATATATCATAAATAATAGAAGAAAGAGTTCTTCAATTCATATATGTAAATTGCTTCCTTTATTCAGTCATGCATTTAAAATAAAGTATGTATATGAATTGTCCAGATGATTCATTTAATAGGTAAATGAATTATCGAAAAGGATAGGTAAATGAATTATCGAAAAGGGTTCCCTACGGAAGCAATATAAATTTGGGCAACTATATTGCACAGTAGGCATACCCGGATGCTTCCGAAAGATATCATGAGTTGATATAAGTACCGATGACGATGATAGTCATGTCACTGGGGCATTGCTATGGATTAACGGTTGGTGAATTGTTTTTCGAACGTGACCGAATAACGACAAATCACTTGGAAAAGCATGTAGTCAATGATTTATCGTTTGGTTATATCAGTGCACGATGTAGTCCTTTGACCTGAGACATTGTAGTCGGATCCGATATGGATGCGTATGGTTCATACGGTGTATAAGTACGAGACTAATCATGTTTCGTACAATAAAGCCTATTTGGTCATGCGTTGTTCATATGCGGAAACGAACGATGGTCAAGAGGGGATCCATTGACTCGGAAATATAGGATCGGGAGTACCGCTGACTCCATCCGGATTCGAGTTCCTAGACGAACATCGATAAATGTCGGAAAACTGAATCTCTGGCCAGAGTCTATTATTAGTCATACAAAAGTAAGTTTGTGATGACAAGTTCCGAACATATTGATCGACAATTCGGTAGAAGATCGAGTTTAGGATTTTGACGTTCCATGAATCCATACTCGATTAGGATATCTCAATGGAGGGACTTTACCTGCATGGTACGTATGATCTGAAATGGGTTCGATGAAGTATTTCTTCATCGTGGTTTAGGGACTATGGCACATTGCTAGATGTTTACCATAGTCGTTGGGCCTCCGGACGGGTTTCCGGATTCATCCAGAACCGGCTCACGGCTAATCCACGGTGGACCTACATGGTCACACCAATAGCCTTGAGAAGTTAGAGAAGGATGAGAGAGAGAAATGATTATCCGAAGAGGGCTAGCACCTTCCGAGGGTAATAACGGGATTTCTATGGTAATAGTTACATAGAAAACTATTTGTGACATTTTAAGGATTAAAATGGTCAAGCAATAATTAATTATATTTAATTATTATATCTTAAAGTGTTAAGATTAAATCTTAAAGTGTTAAGATTAATGAGATGAACAAAAATAACCTTTTAATAGTTAAAGGGTAAAAGGGTAACTTTATGGGTTGTCATTGTAAACTAGTTTAGTTTACATGGGCCCTTGAATAATATTGATTATTCAAAGGGTAGCATAATAAATTCGTGGGGTCCCTTTATAAAATAAGATTTTATTGGTCTTTGAAGTGAAAAATAAATAATTGCAAAATTGCCTAAGTATATATAAATGCAAAAGGTTGCATTTTTGTTCATAACACACATTGTTCACTCAAAGCAAAACCAAAACTCTCTCTGAAAGCCACGACCACTCTCTAAACCTCTCAAGGTGGTGTTAAAGTGTGGAAGTCTCATTACTTTGAGGCTAATCTTCATCAATCCAAAGCAAAGGAGTAGGTATAATCTCTTTTCCAAGCTTTGTTTTTAAAACCGTTTTCTTGAATCCATTTTTTATGCTTTCTTCTCCATGTCCACCACTGTTCATGCATGCATGCTGTTCTTTCAGTTGTGCCATCGTATAGTTTCATGTTGGGGATGGTAAACTTCTGAGGCATGTCAGCTAGGGCGATCTCATCCACGAAGGGTGAATCTACGTAACAGTGGGGCCTGCTATTCTTGGTTGGGACGGGCATTCTTGGGATGTGTCTCATCACTGCTTCCACATCGGCCAATCTCTTGGCTAGTACCTGTTCCATAGGAGAAGGGGACGCCACTAGGTCATCCCGCTTGACCGGGTCGGCCTTCGCAATTGTATTCGGCACATTCCATTGGACCGTCCCGCGCGGTGTGATTTGGTGATTCATTGCTTTGTGCACACCCTGGTAGCCTGGATCTTTGTTCATTCCTTCTGGTTGGATGACTCCCATGGTAACAGTTCTGGTTTTTCACCCTACATGAATGGTCAGTGGAGTCGTCTGGTAGTCACTCAGTCCGTCAGGATGGATGGGCTAAAGTGCTATGGTTTGTTGGGTTTGGCCGTTCAACCCGTGGGGGTGAGCCGAGCCGAGCCGAATTGGGTTTGTGTTGGGAAGGTTGACTGGACGTAAGGTGGGATGGTAAGGATGAATTGGTCTTGCGGGTTCGGGCTTTCTGTCACTAGACTGTCTTGATCTTGAGGTTGGGATGGGTCGGTTGAATGGTGTTCTGTTGGTGTATCTTTATCTCCATGTGTTAGGACAAAATCGTTGACCTTCGATGAGTTTAACTTACACGGCCTTTTGCTTAAGACCGAGGGTCGGTGCTCTGGTATGTGGAGAGGTTGCATGGATGGAACAGGGGTGCGAAACCGATTAGGGGGTGCCTGGCCAGGCAGAAACTCCAGATCATAGAATTGACTCACCTTCTCCTTAAGAGATTGGTTTTCTACCCTGATGGATGCGTTTTCGGTCTGGATTGCATTGTTCTCGGCTTCCAGTGCGGCTACCTTATCCGAGTTCTGTTGCATGAGGGCTGTCAAAGCCTCCAGTTTGGCCTCGAGGTCGGGGTTAGCGTTGTCGGAGTTGTCAGCCATGGAAAGTTCCTCTACGTAGCAAGGTTCGTTGAGCCGAATGATTGCTAGAGGCCCCACAGTGGGCGCCAAACTGTAGACGTAAAAATATACCTGTACGAAAGGGGGGTCTGATCCCGTGAGGTTGAGACTACTAGCGATCCGCTGCACCTGCACACGTGGAGAAACAAACGCGTGAAGCGTACGGGAAATACTAGGGTGGTGTTTGCTGTAGGCACTCCGACTCTCCAGTCAGCAAGGCTGAAGAGGCTAGTATAGTGAGGGCTAGGGAGTAGAGAGGTTACCGGAAGTCTAGTCAGAGACTGTGACTACGGCGATGATGTGAAGCTCTCAAGTAGGAGCTTCGGGTGTGAAGGTGTAATGTCCTGTCCCTTGTGAGAAGGCTGGTCTCTGCTTATATAGTGATTGTCTGGTCTCCCAATCCTGGTAGAAGTAGGAGTCCTAGTGTGATTCTGATACAACCCTAGAGGAGTTAGGGCGGTGGTGAGCTGTCTTACCAGTGTTCGAATAGGAAGGTGATCTGAACAGGAAAGTCACTTTGAGTAGGAAAGTGATCAGGAACAGGAAAGTGACTTCGAATAGGAGATCGAACAGGAACAGGAAAGTGATCAATAGGGGTTGTGGGCTCTGAACTCGCCTATAGGCCCAGGAAGTGAGCTGGAACTGGGAGGCCCGTGTCCAGATGGTTTGGGCAGGCCATATCTCGTATCAAATAGGACTAATTTAGCTTGGGCCTCTTTGGGATTGGGCCTGGTCTCTTCCTCATTGGTGGTCCTGTTTTCCTACTTAAGCCAAGGACAATTTTTGGCCCTAACATTAAGTTTTAAGTGTTAAAATAAATTTAGTACATAATAATGTAATTTTTATTGACTCACCAACCGTTCATTAACAATACAGTAGAACCTCTCTATAGTCATAATGTCAGGGCCAATTAAATTTATTACCATAAAGAGATTATAACTTAATAGAGGTGTAATTACAATAATTATTTTTTTATTCAAAAAAATTTCTTATTTTATAATTCATGTTTTAGTAGTATTAGGATTTCCATTCATGTTTTAGTAGTATTAAGATTTCAATTCATTGTTTTAGTAGTATTAGAATAGTACAAAAATGGATATTAAAAAGTTACTGTAGAATCAAGTGATCAGATTTGACAACTTCACTACATTAATTAAATGTATATTAATATGTTCCTCAATCATCCAAATGAGTAACAAGTCATGTATGCTTTAACTGAAGAAAAAAAACATTACTAGAATTAGACAAGAAGAGGAAGGAGATAATCTGGAGGATGATAGTACGGAAATACCAAAAGTTTCATGTCAAGACGCTCTAAACATCCTTGAGAAGTTAGAAATATTGTGGATTCAATAAGAAAGTGTCCATGTTAACGACTTATTATGAACCCGTTAGATAAAAGATGTGGTAACAACCTTATAATATAAATCATTATCAAACAATTTTAGATAAATATTTTATTTCATCTTAAACCTTTAATGTAACATAACATATATTTTTTGCAATAAATATATATATATATATAATTATTACTATGTAGAGACAAGTTTCTTAATACGGAACCTAGAAAAATTATAACTTATTATAATGTGAAATTTATTCTTATTCATAACTGATCCAAGTTGGGACCATAATTTTTTATGACTATATGGAGGTTATTCCTACATAAAGTATCACTGTAGAGAGGTTATACTGTATAAGGATATTTGTTATTATAGAAATCTCAATAGAATTTCTTTTATCATATCATATCTTAGGAGGGTTTATGTATTTTAACTCTGAAAATAATTAAAATTATATCTATTGTAGAAACATTTCAAAAAAAATATATATAGTGGAATATTTGAGGCTAAATATGGTAGCATGGATAAATAATTGTTTAGTTCAAACAAGAAATAAGTTAGGATATTAGGATTTATCATTTAATCATCGAGGATATTGAGAATATTGAATTGAAAAGTCAGATATGATTGTGAAAAATTCCAATTTTGCAGGCTTGAAATGGTAAAAAAATATCCTATTATATACACTTATGATGTGATGTGGAATCGTACGTGGACTAGTAAATGATTATATGATACATAAGAAAGATATTGAATTTAGAGGGCATTATATTGTTGGTTTCTTAGGATAAGCTTATCTTTACTTGCATTCATAAAGTCTATAGACTAAAGTTTTTGAATAAATTAACTTACATAACACTTTTAGTCTAAAAAGAGAAGATAAAAAATTTTTCCCTTGAAAGAATGAGTTTGAATGGTTAATTATCCTTGCCATGTGTTGTTCAAATTACCAAAAATAATTCCAAAATCAACAATAATAATGTTTATTAATTATTAATTACCTCATTGCTTGCGCACATACGCACAAATGAAGCAGTAAATTAAGAAAGAAAAAGCTGGCTGAATTTGCTAGTTTAATTGGGAAATGTGGCCGACCACACAAAAGAATATGTTATAAATTGTTCAATTAGAATGATACATCCAATGAGGATCTTGTTAGCTTTCTAATACTATATTATTATTATTATTTATAATATAAATGCTTAATTTCTTGGTGATTTTTTTTTCTTCAATATATTAAAATTTCACTTCCAAATAGTTTGATCAAAGCCCTCCAAACATGATTATATCATCACATTGTATTAAGGGAAATTATATTTGAATAACTGTTGTTTTGTTATAGGATAGGATAGGGTTTCGATTGGTCACTTTGAGTTTTCAGAAATTTTGGAAAAGGGTTTAAAGATACTTTAAAAAACAAACTATTTTTCAATTGAGTCTCCACAAATGAATGTTTTAATATAATAAGCGCTTATATTATCATATGTAAGACTAGTTGATATATCATTTGTTTTAATATTTGTTATGCCGGAAAAAGTAGGGCTGACGTGGAGCCTCGTCAGTAAAGGATGGTGAGAGTTTAAAAGGGTTCTATGCCGTTTAGGTGTAGCCACATCGCACCTAGCGCAAGTGGCATGGCTCCTGTCAGTGCAGCAGGTGAGTGCCAGGCCAGCAAGCGGCTGGAGACCGCCCACGTGTCAAAGCCTTGCTTTAATCGAGGAAATCCCTCGGGTAGTGATCAATGGGACGCAAAGAAAGGATTTGCACAACACCTACCCACTTGCAACTTTCATAATCATTACCTTGAACTTTCCCACTATAAATAGCGGACTTCCCTCTCATTTAAAGAGATTAGTTGATTTTATGCTGAAATAGCTCTCTCTCTCTCTCTCTCTCTCTCTCTCTAAACTATAACTCAGCTCGCAGAATGCGACTGGATCTCTCTTTTATTAATACAATAGCAGTGGACGTAGGATTCGCTTTAGAGCATCCGAACCACTTTAATATTGCTCTTCACCTTTTATTTGATTCAATCCCTTCATATCACGTGTGACTTCTAAGTCATTTTAGCATTTTATACATGCTAGTGGTTGGTATCAAAATCAAGCATCAACAGTTTGGCGCTAGAAGGAGGGCCTGATTTAGTGCCTACTATTCATCAAAAAAATCTTTGACTAATTGGTCCCACAAGAGTAAATGGCTTGCGATTTTGAATTTGAGTGAACCAATCATGGCAATGAAGAAATCCCCCAAATCTAGGAGGACACTTTCTCCCGAAATGTCGCCAGTCCAGCAGAATATCACGGGGGATATTCCTTCAAGCTTGCAGCTCGACCCCGCCATCATGAGTTACTTGAAGAGGTTCAATAATACTCTTCAAACGGTCCGACAAAGGCTAGACTGATTGGATCGGGTCATGCCAACCAAATCCAATGAGGCAGTGCCACTGCCAAAAATGCCTGCAGGTTGCATGAAAGTGTGGAAAAGGGCGAAAGCCCATACTGCGCGCATTGCAACACATCAAAGAAAGAGAAAGCAAGTGGCACTGCCTCATTGGATTTGGTTTAGGGAAAGCAAGTGGCAAAAGCCCATACTGTGCACAGTGGACCCAAGGGCTCAAAGGGACTAGCGAACATCGATCGCGCCCCGGGTAGATTACCTGTGGCATTGCGACTCGGCGATATGTCGCAGCATGAGCCATCCCGCGCCACGACGCATGGGCACTCCCATAAAGGTGTAAAGCAGGGAGTTTCCCAATATCTCCATAATGATGACTTCGGTCGTCGTCGTGTAAAGGATTCCCATCCTCCACAGGTCGGTTCATACCATCGCGAAGGTCGGGAAGACTCCCCGAATCACACAATGCAATCACATGACTCTAGCCAGCGTGTGCTGAGATTGGCTGCAGTTTTCGGCTGAGGTGAGGAAGAGTCCGATTTGCGGTCTTTCCTTGACCGTAACCATGAGGGTCAAACCCACGTTGCAGAAAGTGATCCCTAGGTAGCTCCGCTGCCTCAGATTGAGGAACTACAGCGAGCTTCGGATCAGCTTAAGGCTCAGTAGAATGAGCAAGGGCAGGTCGCAAAGGCATCTCCCTTTTCTCCAACAGTGTTAGCTGTCCCTCTCCCATCAAGATTTAGAATGCCTGACATGCAAGCATTCGATGGGAATTTCAATTCGCAGGATCATTTATACGAGTTCAATGACCTCATAGAACTCTACTAAGTCTCTGACTTGGCAAAATGTCGTTGCTTGGCAGTAACCCTTATCGCCCATGCCAAGCATTGGTTCAGGTCGCTTCCAGCAGGATCGGTAGGCTCATGACCTCAGATGAGCTCGACATTTCTGAGGCACTTCTAGACAAACAGGAAGTTCTCAATGCCGCTAAGCTACCTAAGCAATATACGGTAGGAGAGGGATAAACCCATCCAATCTTATATAGACAGGTTCCACAGGAAGCTCCACAAAGTGGCTCATACTCCCGAAGAGTCTGTTTGGACTCTCATAGTTGCGGGAGTTCGCCCGCAGACAAACTTATGGAAGGAACTGCAGTTTGAGGATAATGTTTCCCTCACTCGCTTCTACAATGTTACTGAAAAGTACCTCCGGATAAAAAGTTCCGTGGTAGCTCTTAGTCGCCATGACCCCGATCTGTCGGGTAGTATTCCCAACTGGGGAGAGAATAGGAGGGTTGATCGCAGATGGGCTAATGATGATCAGCGAAAAGAAAAGAAGCAGTGGTACAAGCCCAAGAAATCTTATGCCCCAGTTCCTCATCGCAATCATGACAAGAGTCAATACACTTACCTGAATGCCTCAGTATCAACTATTCTGGATAAATCAGAGGAGGCCGATTTGCTCGGAGAGCCCGAGCCTATAAAGAATCCCCCCTTAGTCAGAAGCAATAAAAAATACTGTCATTATCATCGGGATAATGGGCACCACACCGATGAGTGTCGGGCCCTCAAGCAAGCAAGCAATTGAGAACCTCATTAAACAGGGGCACTTCAAAGAGTGTGTTGATGACTCAGCTCCCGTTCGGGAGAAAAATCAAGAGAAATCAGGATAGAGGCGTCGTGCTCACAAAGGTCTCTGCAGTATGGGGATCATCTTTGGAGGACCAAACCCCACGGGGAACTCTCGAGGTGCCTAGGAAAAGTATGCTTGGGAAGCCTGTCATGACCCCATAAGTGTCATGAGCATGACGCCGCGACCCGCTAAGGTTCAGAGAGAGGAAGAAATCACCTTCTCCGAGAAAGACGCGGTGCGATTACATCATCCCCATAAGGATGCTCTCGTCATCATGCCTGAAATAGGTCGGTGCAAAGTCCAGAGGATACTGGTGGACAATGGAAGCACCGTGAATATCTTATTTCAGTGAGCCTTCGAGAAGATGAAACTAGATGAGGCAAATCTGAAGCCTGCCTCTATCCATCTGTACGATTTCATTGGCGATCATTTGATTCCCAAGGGGATGATCTCACTCTAGGTCACGTTGGGAGAAACCAACGAGTTGACCAAAATGACTGAGTTTTTAATAGTAGATTGTCCTTGCGTTTTCAATGGCATCTTGGGCGACCTCTACTACGAAGCTTCAAGACAGTCACCTCAATATACCATCTGAAGATGAAGTTTCCCACCTCGACGGGGATAGGGGAAGTAAGTGGATCTCAACGCGTATCTCACGACTGCTATGTAAGGGCTATACAGATGGTGTGCAAGGGAAAAAGAGCACTAGTTGGCATCCCTAAGCAGGCAATGACGATTAGCAGGATCGAGCCACAGCCTAGCCCAGTTGAGGATGACATGGATCCTCACTGAAAGAACAGCATGCATGCATGAAGAGTGGTGGAGATGGAGAATGAAAGCATGGATTCTAAAAACCGGTTTTCAAACAAAGCTTGGAAAAGAGATTATACCTACTCCTTTGCTTTGGATTGATGAAGATCAGCCTCAAAGTAATGAGACCTCCACACTTTAATATGCTACCCTTTGAATAATCAATATTATTCAAGGGCCCATGTAAACTAAACTAGTTTACATTAACAACCAAAAAATTTACCCCTTTTTACCCTTTAACTATTAAAAGGTTAATTTTGTTCATCTCATTAATCTTTTAACACTTTAAGATATAATAATTAAATATAATTAATTACTGCTTGACCATTTTAACCCTTAAAATGTCACAAATGATTTCTATGTAACTATTACCATAGAAATCCCGTTATTACCCTCGGAAGGTTCTAGCCCTCTTCGGATAATCATTTCTCTCTCTCATCCTTCTCTAACTTCTCAAGGCTATTGGTGTGACCATGTAGGTCCACCGTGGATTAGCCGTGAGCCGGTTCTGGATGAATCCGGAAACCTGTCCGGAGGCCCAACGACTATGGTAAACATCTAGCAATGTGCCATAGTCCCTAAACCACGATGAAGAAATACTTCATCGAACCCATTTCAGATCATACGTACCATGCAGGTAAAGTCCCTCCATTGAGATATCCTAATCGAGTATGGATTCATGGAACGTCAAAATCCTAAACTCGATCTTCTACCGAATTGTCGATCAATATGTCCGGAACTTGTCATCACAAACTTACTTTTATATGACTAATAATAGACTCTAGCCAGAGATTCAGTTTTCTGATATTTATCGATGTTCGTCTAGGAACTCGAATCTGGATAGAGTCAGCGGTACTCTCAATCCTATATTTCCGAGTCAATAGATCCCCTCTTGACTATCATTCATTTCCGCATATAAACAACGCATGACCAAATAGGCTTTATTGTACGAAACATGATTAGTCTCGTACTTATACACCGTATGAACCATACGCATCCATATCGGATCCGACTACAATGTCTCAGGTCAAAGGACTACATCGTGCACTGATATAACCAAACGATAAATCATTGACTACATGCTTTTCCAAGTGATTTGTCGTTATTCGGTCACGTTCGAAAAATAGTTCACCAACTGTTAATCCATACCAATGCCCTAGTGACATGACTATCATCGTCATCCGTACTTATATCAACTCATGATATCTTTCAGAAGCATTCGGTATGCCTACTGTACAATATAGTTGCCCAAATTTATATTGCTTCCGTAGGGAACCCTTTTCGATAATTCATTTACCTGTTAAATGAATCATCTGGACAATTTATATACATACTTTATTTTAAATGCATGACTGAATAAAGGAAGCAATTTACATATATGAATTGAAGAGCTCTTTCTTCTATTATTTATGATATATATAGATACAAGACAAAATGCTCTGAAACCGACAACACGAATGGTTTCTAGGGCATACACTAATATACACTAACACTCGCATCCAGGAATGCCCTCACAGTGGGTCGGTTGAAGACCTATCTTAGGAATCGGTCGATCAAAGCGAGCCAACCCGAGTGTTGAGGATCGGGAGTAATCTCAGCCCTCAGCTCGCCAATGACCTGACAAGCTTCCTCAGGGAAAATGTCGACGTATCTGCATGGACTCATGCTGACATGGTAGGGATCAGCCCGAATGTTATCTGTCATGCCTTGAATATTGATAGTGCGGTCAGGCCGGTTCGCCAAAAGAGGAGAGCAATGGACTCTAAGTGGTATGCCACCTTAAAAGTCGAGGTAGATAACTTCCTTTTGAACGGGTCCATCTAGGAAGCACTTTACCCAAACTAGGTTGCCAACTCGGTCTTAGTAAAGAAGTCTACCGGTAAATGGTAGACCTGCGTTGACTTCACCGACCTCAACAATGTCTGTCCAAAGGATAGCTTTCCCTTGTTTAGAATTGACCAGCTCGTCGTTGCCACCTCTGGACAAGAATTGTTGAGTTTTATGGACGCCTACTCGGGATACAATCAGATTCTAATGTACACGTCAGACGAAGAGCATACCTCATTTGTTATAGATCGGGGGCTGTATTGCTATAAGGTTATGCCTTTCGGCCTGAAAAACACTGGGGCGATTTACCAACGGTTGGTTAACCGAATGTTTTTTGAGCAGATCGAAAAATCTGTGGAAGTCTATGTTGATGACATGCTGGTCAAATTGCATGTCGCTTCAGATCACATAGCACATCTCGTTGAGATGTTTGGTATACTCCGAAGGTACAGAATGAAGCTCAATTCCCTGAAGTGTTCGTTCGGAGGATCCTCCAGAAAATTCTTAGGGTATATGGTTAACTAGAAGGGAATAGAAATTAACGCCAAAAAGATTCAAGCTCTCTTTGATATGAGGAGCCCAACTAACCGAAAACAGGTTCAGAGTCTTAATGGGTGAATAACGGCTCTTAGTCGTTTCATATCAAGAGCAACAGATCGCTGCTTGCCATTTTTCAATATACTCAGGGCAACAAGAAGTTCGAGTGGACTCCGGACTGTGAACAAGCTTTCCAAAGCATAAAAGAACACCTTGGAAAGCCACTTCTCTTGTCCAAGTCGCTGCCTCAAGAAATTCTTCTCCTTTATCTATCCGTCCTCAGCATGCGGTCAGTGCAGCTCTGATTCAGCAAGAAAATAGAGTCCAATGGCTAGTATATTACCCGAGTAGGCGTCTACTGGATGCCAAAATGCGGTATCCAGAAATGGAGCGATTAGCTCATGTCTTGCTGGTCGCCTCCAGAAAGTTAAGACTTTATTTCCATGCCCACACTATCCATGTATTGACCAACTACCTGCTCAGGTAAGTCCTCTAAAAGCCAGAGGCTTCGGGTAAGTTGCTCAAGTGGGCAATGGAACTAAGTCAATTCAATCTGCAATACAGACCGAAAGCAAACATTAAAGGGCAGGTTGTTGCTGATTTCATTTCAGAGTTTTCACACCAACCGATTCAGGAATCCAGGCAATAGTCCAACGAAGTCACCCAGGAAACTATTCAGAAACTATTCAGAAACTATCGACCTAGAGCCTCTATGTCGATGGATCCTCAAACAGGAAAAGGGCTAGGATAGGTCTTCTCTTCCTTAGTCCCGAGGGGACTCGCATCCACGGTATTCTTCGGTTTGGGTTCAAAGCTACCAACAACGAGACCGAGTATGAAACACTGCTTGCTGGTTTGCGGTTGGCAAAAGAAAGGGGACAACTGCGATCAATATTCATAGCGACTCTATGCTGGTTGTTAATCAGATTTTGGGAGAGTATCAAGCCAAGGAAGAAAACATGATTAGTTATTTGAAGAAAGCTAAGGCCGCACTCGAGTCTTTCAAGCACTTCGTGATCGGGTAGATTCCTAGAGATAGTAATTCTGTCACGGATGCCCTGGTAAGAATAGCCTCATCGCTGGACTCAGATGCCCCAGAAAGTATTCATATTCGGTACATAGAGATCCACAGTATCAGCTCGCCCAAACAGGCCTTGGTTATGACAGAATCAGTTTCCTGGATGACCCCAGTTATTTAGTATCTCTGAGATGGGACTTTCCCCAATGACAAGGTTGAGGCAAAAACCCTGCGAACCAGAGCTGCTCGTTACAAACTCATAGGAGATAAGTTGTACAGGCGAGGATTTAGCACCCCTCTTTTCCGATGTGTAACCGACGAGGAAGTAGACTATATCATGAAGGAGATACATGAAGGGATCTATGGTAATCACACTGCTATGCGATCCCTCGCTAACAAACTTGTTCGTCAAGGGTACTACTGGCCCCTGCTTCAAGAGGATACCTTCAACTTTGTAAAAAAGTATGACAAGTGCCAGCAGTTTGCGAACGTACCGCAAGCTCCTTCCCACTAGCTGATAACTATGACCAGCCCTTGACCTTTCTCCATGTGGGGAATTGATTTTATTTGACCCATGCTAGCCGAAAAGAGAGGGGTTAAGTATGTTGTGGTCACGGTATATTATTTCACCAAGTGCGCTGAAGCTAAACCCTTGGCCGCGATCACTACCAAGAAGCTCAAGGGTTTTGTCTTAAAATATAGTGTGCCGCTACGGAATTCCTCATACTCTCATATTTGATAATGGGAAGCAGTTTGACAATGAGGAATTCAAGTAATTTTGCGATAAGTTAGGGATCCGTAAAGAGTTCGCCTCAGTCGCAAGACCGCAAACCAATGGCCAGGTTGGAATTGTCAACAAGACCATCAAGTATACTCTGAAAGCTAAGCTTGGTGCTGCCAAGGGAAATTAGATCAACGACCTCCCAGAAGTCCTATGGGCATACAGGACAACTTCGAGAACCTCGACTTCATAAACGCCTTTTTCACTAGCATATGACTGCGAGACTATGATCCCAGTGGAAGTAGGGGTTGGTTCACTTCGGAGGGACCTGTTCAATGAAACAGACAATGAAGCACTTTTGCATGCAAGTCTAGACTTAGTTGAAGAACACCGTAGCAAAGCTCGATTAAGGATAGCAGCTTACCAACAGCGTGCGAAAAGATTCTTCGACTCTAAAGTCAGGAGAAGAGACTTTCAGGTCGGCGACCTGGTTCTAAAAGAAGTCTTTCTCGGTACAAGGGAACCAAGCGTGGGAGTATTGAGACCGAACTAGGAGGGCCCATACCGCATCGCTAAGGTGATACGACCAGGGACTTATCAACTCAAAAGGCTCAACGATTCCAAAGTACTGCTAGCTTGGAAGGCTGAGCATCTTCGCCCATATTATCAGTAATTTCGAACTCACTCTTTTAATTTCCTCATAAAAATTCCCTTGAACGCTTTGTAATTAAGATTGCTTTTAAGCCAAATTCATCTTGTATAAATGTATGATTTTGTTCCTGGCATTGTTTTTATCTTTCTATTCGCGTATGTAATGTTTGTGTAGTTCCAAAAATTATAAGTGCTCACAAATAATTTAAAAAATGATCATTTTATTCATAAATTTCTAAATACAAGAGAATATGCAAGGGCAGTCAAAAACAAGGTTGTGGGAAAAATAAAGCCAAAAGCGATCACTGGTCTTCGTCCCTAGGCCCTGAAGGTGCAACCTCGGTATCTCCAAGTTGGTCATCAACCACCTGGTCAGCTGTCGGATCCTCCGGGACGTACTCCTATGGTTGATCCCTTTCCAGGTGAAGCCCTAGACCTTCCTCCTCATCATCGGCTCTCACCATGGAGGCAAAGATCCTTTGGAATCATCCGGAAGGTTGGTAAGGTCCATGGTCGGGTTTTTTGGCCGAAGGGCATAAATGGACTGAATAGACCAGTTAGCAGCTTTCCTCTCAATTTCTAATTCTTGTCGTTTCATCTCTTTGGTTAATGAAGCGACCCGCCCTTGGGATAATTCGAGGTCCGCCTCAAGTGCCCTCTTCTACTTCTTGGAAGTTTCCCATAATCGAGCTCTCTCTTTCTCGCCAACAAGCTCTTTGGTGAGCCTGGCCACTGTCCTTTGAAGCTATTTAAGCTCCTCTCAACTCTTCTATAGCTTGGCCTTCTGGAAGTCCGTGTGAAGAGCAGAGTTCCTCTCCGACATGTACTGGTTCGTCTGAATGATGTTTAGGCCCAGCTCTTCTTTCGTAGTTGCTAAGTCGTGCCTCAGCTGTGTGTTCTCTTCCTTCAGCTCGAAGAGTCCCCCGACAGCTTCTAATTGGATCTTTTGTTGGCCAGGTGCATGGAGAGCAAAGACTGTATAGTGAAATAAGCAAACATTAGACTGTCTCCTTGAAAAGAGTAAAGTATTGGAATGTCCTCGACGAGGACAAACCGTCTTACCTAACTTTACATTTGAATCGCCCTAATCATCAAGTCCGCAGGGTTGGAGGCCACGAGCTCTTCAAAGACTTTGGCAAGTTGGCACTCCAAAAGGGTGAACACCACCAACTGTAGGTGCTCTAGAAGTTGACCCATAGAGTCCAACACTGGTGTGTCAGCTCCTGAAGCAGAAAGCACCTCACTAGCCGGCCCTTTGCCTTCTCTCCTCTGAAAAGCCACGACCCCCATTTGTTCCCTGTGCAGATGGACTAGTGTAACCCCGATCGCGCGCCTCGAGCTCCCACTCGAGCGAAAAGCCCGATAGGGCTGCGACCTCTTAGGCTGCGACCTCAAGCCCTTTGGCTAAAACTCTGATTCCTCGGGCTACAACATTATTCTTTTCTTGGACTTTTGGCCCATGGTCTTTTGCTTTGGGTGTGCGATCGCAGGCTGAGAAGGTTCTACTAGTTGTTCGGTGGGTGGATGTGCCCCCACCTGTGCTCCTTCGACAGTGGTGTTGTTAGGGCCCACCTCGACTGGTTTCGTGGCATCGACCCGGGGGAAAACGAACCCCCTCTCTCTCAACGATCTTGGCACTTTGGGTGACATATTGCCTGCATGCGGGTACTGTTAGTAAAAGAGTTCACTACATGCAAAAGAAAAAATTTGAAATGACTGCGGACACTTACGAAGTAAGGGTTCCAAAGTCGCTTCAGAATTTAAGAAGCCGTACTTCCTCAAATTGGCGATTGTCACAAGCAGTTTCACATCGCGACAGTGATCTGGCAGGTTACCAAATGAAACTATGCAGTTGAAGTCAGAGAGATCTGTCAACCTGGTCAACTTGTTTCCTATGAAGAGACACGAAAGATTGTTAGAAAGTAAATCCCAAAAAGAAAGGAAAAAATTCACTAAGTACAAAAAGGGAAGACCTACTCGGCTCCCTAAAGTGGCAGATGCCATCGTAACGGAAAAAGAAAAACTTGGTCTCGTATGCCCCGACATTACTGGGGTAATTTTGTCCTTGCTCTTTTTTAAATGGTACGAGCAAGCAAGCTCCAACGCAGTCAGTTGGCCAAGGCCGTACTCGGCGCACGCGATATATATAGCCACGACTATCATATATGCATTAGGCGTCAGCTGTAAAGGTGCGACCCTGAAGTGATCGAGGATCAACCTAATAAAAGGATGGAAGGGAATTAGTGCTCCACATTTGAATATAGCTTTAGAGATCACAGCCATTCCCTCTGGCGGATTACGAGCTATATGCGACCTGTCCAGTAGACGTTTACGCTAAGTGCATATTGGTCTACTGCCTTTTGTATTTCTTCTCAGGTAGCCACTGACAGAATCTCTTGCACAGGACCCACTGGGGCATCCTGCGCCTGCAAGCTCGTCCCCTCATTTGTTGTGGTCGTTGTAAGGTCCATCTCTTCTATGGTCTGAAAAAGGGGGACAAGTACAGATTACTCAGTCTCTGTACAGAATTTTGTATGACGACGTGGAAGAATAAAACCCTAATGTATCTTCCAAAAATCCTAAAAAACCCTTGGGGACCACCCCCAATGGTTCGTACCCTGAAAACATATTCCTTACAAAAGTCTAGCCATAAACACCCACCATTATCGCCTGGTTAAGTTGTTCACGAAACAGAAAAAGGAAAGCAATGGAAGGATCTTCCTTACCTTTTTGGCTGTGGGGGTCGAACTTTTTACTGTTAACGGAAAGTGCGCACCAACTTGAAGGATTGAAAATCTGGTCTCGTGAGAGCTTTTTGCTTTTTCTGAAAGTATGAGTATTGTGACATTACTTAAGGCGAGCCTGGGGTTTTATAGTGGAGGAAACGGCGATTGGTCTTCCAGAAGCCAAGCAACGTTTGGGCGGAATGCGTCTCTCACCGTTGATCGCAACCACGTGTCATCAATCGGCGAGAATGAGTAACCATCACGCTTCGAGAAATTTAATCGTTGCGTCTCTCGTCTCTCCGTTGAAATAATCGAGCGACGGCTCGATTCTCTCCTCCACATTAAATGCGCTCTCATCCGCATTTAATGCCCTGATAAGGAATGTTGTTTCAGCATGTCTTACATTTAATGCGCATGACTGACACTTATTGCACACATGACACGTTTGTCAGAATAAAGGATACTTCATTAATGGATTAGCTGTCAAGCGCAACAGATAACATCTGAAGAGGTCGTGGGAAAAGAACACTCTTTGTCGCATGTCGGTTGCAAAGCGATGTGATTCCATTCCTCCAATAGAAATATGCCAAGTGTAATAAGGTCGCAGACCTCAGTTAAGATAAGAGGTGCATCGATATGGCACTGAGTAGGGTCTAATCCAGGTTGTCAACTTCGTGGAAGAAGACCATCTCAGGTCGCTCATCGAAAAATGTTCTGTGACCTCCTTGTAGCCAGGTCGGCTTGACCAAGCGTCATTTGGATATGTCAAATCATGGCATAATTATGAAGTTCTCAAAGTTCGATCCTTAAACCTTAAAAACTGAGGGACTTCTGTTATGCTGGAAAAAGTAGGGCTAACGTGGAGCCTCGTTAGTCAAGGATAGTCAGAGTTCAGAAAGGTTCTGTGCCGTCCAGGTGCGGCCACTTCGCGCCTAGCGCAAGTGGCATGGCTCTTGTCAGTGCAGCAGGTGAGTGCCAGGCCAGCAAGCGGCTGGAGATCGCCCACGTGTCAAAGCCCCGCTTTAATCGAGGAAATCCCTCGAGCAGGTGATAAATGGGACGCAAAAAAATGATTTGTACGGCACCTTCCCACTTGTAGCTTTCATAATCATTACCTTGAACTTTCCCACTATAAATAGAGGACTTCCCTCTCATTTAAAGAGATTAGCTAATTTTACGCTGAAATAACTCTCTCTCTCTCTCTCTCTCTCTCTCTCTCGCTCTCTCTCTAAACTATAACTCAGCTCGCGGAACGCGACCTGATCTCTCTCTTATTAATACAATAGCAGTGGATGTAGGATTCGCTTTAGAGCATCCGAACCACTTTAAATATTGTTCTTTACCTTTTATTTGATTCAATCCCTTCATATTATGTGTGACTTCTAAGTCATTTTAGCATTTTCCATGTGTGAGTAGTTGGTGTTAAAATCAAGCATCAACAATATAAATTAGTAAATTAAGTGGAAGAAGGTAATTGAGTGGGAAAAAGTTTAGGAAAGCACGAAATGTAAAGGAGAATATTCAAGATTTGAGTTTGGATTATTGTATGGATATAGTTGATCTTTAAATTAATTTGATATCCAACAAGAACCAAACGTTTCATTATCTAAATCTTCATCACTGTCCTCCATAACAGCCATTGTCGTTATCAATTTACACATGAAGAAAGTGATAAATTTTCCCTCCATGCATGCATACAGTACGGCCAAAGAGACACATGCCCTAATCTTTAAACCTAGATGGTAACGTGTCTCTTTGATCCTAATTCTATTCTACTTGATGCTTGTCATTTGTAATCCATTTGATTGTGATATATTTACACGTGTTCACATTTTGAACAAGTCCTTTGTTTCTTCACATGTTCCCAGTTGATATGCTAAACTTTTGATAAGATTAAGATGTAATTCACTATTAAGTTTGACTGATCGATATATGTAACCACCGTGCTTCAAGAAAAAGAATAATGTGGTCCAAGAATTCAACTGTTTTTTTTTTTTTTTTATTCCTGGATGGATATCAAATCGGTAAAGGATAATGAAGCTTCTTTTTTGACCGAATCTGTATATTCAACACACCCCACTTTCTTCTGAGAGCTGCGTGCATGGCAGATGCCCTCAAAACAAAACCAGATATAATCAAGAATCCAATCACTAATATAAATGAATTAATTAACAAGTAATGAAAGAATAAGCATCTTTCTTTTTCTTTCACTAATATAATCAACCTTTAATTGGTTGCAATTCTTTCAAGTTTGACCAAGTTTTGTTTTTTTAGGCGACTCAATTTACACGCTGAGACTGGACTCTACCTTTGGGCCCTTGGGGAATAAAGCCTGGCTCAATTCGCCTTTACTTTCAGAAATTAATATGGTAACGTGCAAGCTGGGAGTGATAAATGGGAAGAAAACATTTATTAATTACATTTAGGCTGCATATATGATTAGGGCATGAGAAGATTACTCTGATAATCTATTTTTTAATTCGGTTATTATCTTGTTTGGTTAAGTAGGTAATAAAAAATTCTGATAATCTTTTATTACTTAGGTAATATGAGAGGTGATATAAGAGGTTATGTGATTATCGACTAAGAGGGTGGTATTTTAAAATTGTCGTGGTAATCCTATTTTTGTTCCAATTTTATCTTTGTTTAATAAAAATTCCGGACACAAATGCCCTTCTTTTGCTGTCAAATAACAATTAACTCAATTTGTTGAATAATTTCTTTAATCTTATTAATTAATTATTTAGACAAAAATGTCCCATAATAATAATTATAATAATTATGATGATGAAAACTATAATAATTTTAATAAAATAATATTTAAGTATTTTATAATTACTAACCAAACACATTAATTATTTATACATCTGACACGAATCAAACACAATAATAATTTATATTCATTATTCTTCAAGGTTATCTATCTCAGTGATAATCTTATATTTTTTATAATAAAACATTGTAAGAATCAAACGCACTCTTATGATTTACAATTTTTATTATTAGTTGTTAAATATTCAACTATATAGAAAACTTTATGTTAAATTATTATTAAAAAAATAATTCTAATCTTGACACACGGCCATGGCAAATAAATTTCAATAAATGCAATATGTACTAGCAGATCTGAAATCCAAATTTTGGTTTTACAAACATAAATCTTTTTAGAGAATGCCAATTAATTCAGTTGGTAAAATCTTTTAATATGTTGTGGAAAAAAAAAAAAGAGATTAGATCTGATGTACACAACAAAATTACGAAATGTAACTTTGCTAAAGACATAAATAAATAAATAATTTAATATAAATTTTGTAGGTAATTTGATATTAATTTAAAATTACATAATCATATGATTTATGTTACTTAAATTTAAAATTCTAAATAAATTGATTTTTTGTTTATTATACAAGTGGATTATTAATGAACTTAAAACATAGTGGGACCTTGCAATAATCCCTATTTGATCCTGTGGTATTGATGAAATGAATGATCTGCTTGGCATTTAATATCTACTGAACACATCAACACTGTTTCTTTGACATGGCTAAAATAAACGTAAGTTTTGCTAAAATTATGAATATTTTATTTGGAAGAAATTAAGTATTCGTGTACTAAGTTGTACCAAAACCATATTTTTGCCACGAGTTGTTCGTACCTTCAAATTAATTAGGAGTAAAAAAGCTAAAAAAGTAGATGGGATAGAAAGTACAATATATATATATAGAGAGAGAGAAAGGCCCCCCTTTATTCATTTTCTGGAAGGTCATAAATTTAATTTATTTGTCAGAAAATTTTTAAGTCTATCCAGATTGTCCTGCTAAAACGTGCACAATCCTGCAAACCAATCTTTCTTTAATTTTTTGCCTTATTATCGCACGTGGGGTGTCTTCACTATTCATGTTTAATTGCATTTACCTAAATTTTAGGGTCTATTTTTATTTAGTTTTGGAGGTTTTGTAATATTTTTTAAGGGTATTTAGTAATTTTAAAAAGGTATCTCGTTAGAGCGCTTTTAGGGTAAATAAAAGTAACCTTAAATTTTATAACGTCTGAATATCACAAAGATAATTTCCCACAAGGTTATAACCCTTAAAATATTGTAATAAGTTATATTTTCTTTTTTATTGTTAGTAAGAATAAGAGTGTATATATAAATTCAGAAGTTTAAGTTACAACTTTATCTTATATTTATGTTTTATCATTAAATTATGGATGAAATTCATGTTTTATCAACTCGCCTTTGCCTGTACATAAGTAGTAATATTGTAAAATTTCCTATTAATTTCATTAAAAAAAGAAAAGAAAAGTTATAAATATTGTTTGGGTTCAGAATTTATGATTGACATCACATCACTATTCCCAATTATGTCAAATGTGAAGGGAAAGGGACTATTTAAGGGTTCGACCGTACCCCCATAAATACAAAGACTTTGATATTAGTGTATATGTTTAATTGGGGTGGGGATAGTAATTGGACTTATGTATTTCCCAACGAACCCATTATGTTTTATTTATTGAAATCAACCAAAAATGAAGTCTGTATTTCCACCTATAAACTATTTTTGGCATTAAAAATTTATCAAACACACAGTAAAATTTCATAAAGTACTGTATTTGTTTACCCAAAAATAGTTTTTACTTTTTTTCAGGGTTTATTTTAATCAAATTTTACAAATAAAAAATAAAAATTTAACAATTTGTACTGTAAATATGAACTAGTTTACTTGAGTGAATATTTTGAAATGGTTAAAGAGATTTTTCTTGGTATACCAAACATAGATAATGCATTTGAAAGCGAGTAGCTTCAATAAATTTGAGGGTTGATTATAATGAAATTATCTAGAGATTTGGTTTATCAATAGATATTACTCTAGTGGGTGGGACTTGGGAGAGATGTGGCATATATACCACACAAATACTTTATATTAGTTCTAACAGCATTAAAGGCAAGGTTAATTATTAATTAATAGCAGGGATAATAAAAGTTCACAGCTTCTGTATAATAAATCAATAATTAATTAATTTGAATCTTTTTTTTTTTTTGGGTAATTGGTAATTTTATAAAGAACAAAGAATTACACTTTAACAGAAGGAACCCGAGACAGCACGACCCTAAGCAAAAGCAAGGGACAACGCATTACAAAAGAGCGAAAAGTACCAAGGATATCCAACCCTTTACACACCCACCAATACCCCAAGAACAACCAAATAACCAGCCAGGGGTGACTATACAAAAGGCCCTTAGACTGGCCATGTAAAGAAACAATAGCCACAACAAAAAACAACACAGGAAATTGCCTGACACAAAAGCTACAAGCCACCAAAACGAAGCCAAAACCAGAATTCTCACAGTCATGGACCGACAACAAGAAGAACCATTATTGGCATTAGCATACCAAGTAGCAAAGTTGAACAGAAGAACCAACACATTCACCAAAGGGGTACTACAACAGCGCACACCCTAGCCACCAAATGATTGCAGAGCACCAAATTGACAGGGACCGAAGTTGCGGCAAAAGGACTTAGCGACACAATTAACCAAGGAATCCACAGATGCCATGGGGCCAAGATCAACAGTGACACAACCCACACCCCAAGTAGCAGTGACACACTAAAGACAACAAACAAAACACAGGAAAAAAAAAAAAAAAACACAATAGGAAGCTACAACGAGCAAAAAAACTGAAAGACCACAATAGGAGGCTACCCACAAACCCAATCAAAACTTCCCCAATCACCATTTGACCAAATGCCACAGCCACAAGAACACAAAAGAGACTTGCACCAGATTATAAATAGTCGTCCTACACAAGGGACAATGAAAGCCAAACACCCACATCAGCAATAACAACCCATGAACTCCACCAAAAGCCAAAACACCAGCCATTAACACCCTTTAAGAACTATTACCCACACAAATAGACCAACAATAATCCAAAACCACCAAAGGAGCCACACCAAACTAAAACATCAAAAACACCTCAGGACACTTATTAAGCACCAAAGCCCACAAAACAAACAAAGTCATTGACCCCTAGAACCCATCCCTAAACAACTCGTAGGGATATTCGCCTTCTCTAACACTTTCAAAACACGAGGATTGTCCTTAAGGGGGAGACTTATACGACGAAGCCTTATGATCACAAACACCTATTGGCTCACCCTATGCCAATGACAACCTTGACCATGAAACATGTGGGCATTTCTTCCTTGCCACACACAATAGATAACCATCGCTAGGAAGGGGCAACAGATAGTGGCCCAGACACCTTTACCCTTTAGATTGCTTGAACACCAAAGGACAATATTATCCCAACCTACCACAGGAACATTAAATTTACCTTTATCTTGGGCCATCCTCCAAATTTCTTTAGAGAAAGGACAGTCGAAGAACAAATGGTCATGGGAGTCCATGGGACCATTACATAAAGCACATTTCAAGTTCACAAAAACCATCCATAAACGCATCATGTCATGAATGAGTAATTTAAGCTTGATTGCCAACCACAATATCAACGGGTGGCTTGGGATACATCTATTGTTCCAAGTGAGAAAGTGCTAAGCAACCATATTACTAGCTGAAGAGAGAGATCACACCACGTTTGCCTCATAGAAAAGTTGACTTTCTTCCCCTCCATAGTTCGCCAAAAAACTATATCCCCAATACGATTGTGCAAGAAACACGTGATAAGGCTTACCACTTGAGGAAATCTTTCATGGATAACCTCCGGCCAATTCCATTGCCCATCTAAGATGATATCACTTACTTTAGCCTTATGCCTTAATCTCTAGGCATAGATAGATCTTGCTGGGATAACATCACACAACTGACCCATTGGATGCCACAAATCATACCATAACGAAGTGGGCTGACCATTACCCAAGAGACCCCAATATGTCTCATAATTTTAGCTCTTATACCTAGAATTTTATGCCAACACCAGCTAACGTCCCATAGAACCTTGACACTCCAGAAGCTCCTACCTCGTAATCGAACTATGTGGATCAATTTGACCCAAAGTGAGTTATTCCCAAGGATAATGCTTTTGTGATGATACACCATCAAGGAGAAATTCCAACTTTTCAGTGATTGAAACCCTAACCCACCATCAGTCTTTAGTAAATAAATATCCTTCTAGGCCACTTTCCTTACCCTTTACCATGTCATTACCAGTCCATAATAAGGTACGTATCAGAGTTTCCATGGCTCTAGTCACTGAGCAGGGAAGAATGACCATTGACGTCTAATAAACTTGCATGGAAGCTAGAATCAAGAATACTAACTAGAGACGACCAACATGCGAGAGACTGCTGTTAGTCTAGGAATTAAGTCTTTTCTCCATTATATCAATAACGGGAACGTAGTCAACGTGGCAGAGTCAAGCGGTTATCAAGGGGACCCTAAGGTACCAGACCGGGAGATGACCTTTCACAAAACCCATAATATTTTTAATAGACATCCTTTAATAGTTCTTCATATTACACGCAACATAGAGCTTTTCAACGAGTTAGGGCATAGCCCCGACAGCTCATAAACTCTTTAAGGGCATCATGAATAACCTTAGCCGACAAAGAGTTTTTAAGACAAAATAAAAACAAATCGTCAGCAAAGTAGAGATAACTTATATGTTGGGATTCACATCTATTATGGAACCAAAACTTAGGATTTTTGGCAACTCGCCTGCGCAGAATTAAAGATAACACCTGCATCACAACAGTGAACAAATAAGGGGAAAGAGGGTCACCTTGCCTCAAGCCTCTTTTCCTAGGAAAAAAAACCATGAATTTTTCCATTAATAACATCTGAGAAAGAAGGTGTTGTGATATACTTCCAAATCCAATCAATCATTTGGCTAGGGAACCCAAACAATCTCAAAGGATGTAACAGGAAGCTTCAGTCTACGCTATCATAGGCTTTTTGAATATCAACCTTAAAAGCACATCTGGTTGGGCCAACATTTCTACGATAGTTATGAAAGATTTCCTAAGCTAACATCACATTATCATTGATTCTTCTATTTGGGACAAACGTTGGTTAAGTCTGGTCAACAAGATCTTCAAGGCTATCCTTCATCCGGTTAGCTAAAATTTTAGAAATACACTTATAAATCACACTACAACACGAGATTGGCTAGAACTTGCTAACATTTAAAGGAACCTCCTTTTTTTAGGCATTAAAGCAAGGAAGGTAGAATTAATCTCTCTAAGCAATCTCTCACACATAGAGGAATCAATAACTGCAGAGAAGACCTCATGTCCCACAATATCTCAAGATTCTTTGAAGAATTTAGAAGAAAAACCATCAAGACTCGAGGCTTTGTCATCCTCAAAAGAGAACATCGCCTTATGGACTTCATCCATTGTGATAGGCCGAACATATTAGAACAGTGCACTTAAAAAATCTAGCTAATGAACAAATCATCCAGGCCCTCCATATTGACCTTAGGAGGTGTTGTACCCAAGAGATTCTTGTAAAAATTCAGAAAAGTCCCTTCCATATCCTTATGCTCCAACAAATCACCAATATAAAAAAGAATCTTATTAATTCTTCTAAAGCTCTGGGCAAACTAGAGAGACTTATAGAAAAAAGTAGAATTTTGGTCGCCTACACTCAACGAATGAACCTTGGATTTCTACTTGAGGAACCTCTTCTAGTCAAGGAAGGCCTCCTTAAACGTCATAGAAAACACCACCTCAAGATCACGAATCTCACTGTTATGAGGATCACAGTCAAGAGCACTATAAAGAATCTCTACTTCTTTTCTTAAGATATCGACCTTCCAACTAATGTGACCTTGTTTCCTATTCAAATCCTTAAGCAACAACTTGAGAGACTTAAGCTTGCTTACCATCGAAAACATGAGGACTCTTGGAATGGAGCAAGCTCAAGCCTTTTGAATAATATCCTTAAACTTAGGCTTGTGAACTAGGTAATTGAAGAACTTGAACGGTTGGGGCTTGAAGGTACAAAACTTAAGGAAGGACATGATTGAAAGGCCATGGTCGCTCAAGCCCAGAAGTCAGAAGAAAGAATCCACTATGGGAACCTTGTATCAAAAAGGGAATTACCCATCACTCGGTCAAGCTTTTTAAGGACTCCATTATTGCCATGAGGCTTGCAATTCCCCGTAAACATGATTCTTGCTTGTTTAATATCATTAACTACTAGATCTTCAACACACTCACGAAACTCCATCATCCCTCCAGAAATTGAAGAAGAGCCTCCCAAACTTTCACTAAGATTAAGTGTAGAATTAAAGTCACCCATGATAATATGAGGGCAATTCCTCACCCCAATCTTATGACGTCTCAAGCAATCCCAAAGCTCACGCCTCTTCATGTGATCATTTTCAGCATACACAAAAGAAGAATGAAACTCATCACTATCACCAATCTCTTTAACAAAATAGTAAACAACTTGGTTAGTCATCCTAAGAACAACAACCCTATAAACCGGGGGATCCCACCCTAAAGCAACTTTGCAACCCCTAGAACCATACTCAATATTTGACACCCACTTTTACCTAAGGTAAACATTATCAAAAATAGGCTTAGCATTTAGACCCGCTATTTATAAACACCCTAACTTCTTCCTGTTTAATGGGCTAATTGAGGCCCCTAACATTTCAATAGGCAATATATTAATCATGGATGAGAGAGGAGGGAGGGATTTCACATCCCTCTTCGGAACAATCTCCTTTGTCGGTTCCCTAATATTGTTACCATCTTTGATAAAATCAAGCATTGATGCCAAGTCTGAATCAATATTTGAATCCTCACAGCCCATCTCACTATTTGCATCCAACCCCTTTTCAAATGACGACAACAGTACTTGGTCCTCATTCATCAACTCTCCTACAATCCCTGACTATATAGCAAGACATTGGAAAGTATTACCCAAACGAATACCTTTCTTCCACTTACTAAGGCAAACCGAACTCTCTTTTTTAGAGCTGATTTTTTGAACTAGTAGAGGAGAAACAAACAAAATCCCGTTAGATACCCCAATCTGGACCCCGAATGCCTATAGGCCACTAGATTGGCCACTCAACGAGGCAGAAGAACTAACTTTGGGGTTGGCCGACACCTTTCCTTTTCCAGCAATTATTTTGAAACTATCTCTCTCATCTTTAGAAGACTTCACCAAAACCCTCACAAGGCTCTTTTCCACTGATTTTGGAAGGTATGCACAAGAGTCATTTTCATGCCCAAATACAAGACAACTCCCACATTGGGAATGCCTCTATTGGTAATCCACCATAACAACCATGGGATTCTCTTCACAAAATTTCTCAGAAGGCATCCTTATTCTAATCATTTTTGACAATTTTGGAGAAGCATCAACTTCAATAAGGATTCTCACAAAACCAATATGGCCTAGCTTATCATCACATGTTTCTTTCGTAATCCTATCCAATGCTAACGGCTTACCCTTTGTACTCGCCATATAGCTCAATCCAACCAGACTCCACAACTTCATTGGGACATCAAAAAATTTAACTTTCAACGAAATAGACCTGGGACAAACTTTATTAAGATCCATTACCGGGTGCCATTTCTGTAGAAGAATAGACTTTTTTCTGAAACAACCAAGGATCGTCCTCCAAGCAATCCGACATTGCCTCCTCGTTTTCAAACTTGAAAAAGAAAAAACCCTTATCGTTTAACATAATATCCTTAAGTGTCGTGTTTCTTCCACATTCTAAAAGCAAAGTGTTGAACGACATGGAACGGTGGCTTCTTATTAATAAATGAACCAACCAAACAAGTCTCCCATTTCCTCCTACCTTAAGAGCAACTAAAAGAGGAGGGCAGCCTGTAATAATACTATCTTGTTCAACCGTCGGCTCAAAATAAGTAAGTTTAACTTTTTCTTTTTGGTGACGATCTATCGCTAATTTCGCCCACGAACGATCCTGCCCATACAACCCACTAGATCCCAAAATCACATTAGCACAAGCATTCGCATCAACCATCTTTTCAGAGTTACAAACATGATTGCTACCAGAATCTTTTTCAAACAAAAGGAAATTCCTATGCAGCCCAGACTCATACCCTTGGCCAACATTCTAATTAGCCCCAACAAGACAAACCACCCCATTTCCACCCAAGCTCGGACCAACCTGCCCATTCAAATCACCGTTACTTTGCTCCTTCTTCCCACTCGAATCATCACAAACTCCCTGCTTTGTAACACTCAAACACCTTGACCCATTAGTGTTAAGAATACCTGGATCAAGAGTGCCACTATTCGTTTCTAACCCACTAGATTTTTCCTGGTCCAAACCGACACCAAGATCCCTCATCACAACCTTCTGCACCCCAGCCAAACCTTTATCAATAGATGGCCGATTAAAGTTCCCTACTACCTCCCTATACTTCCTCATAGGAGGGCTCTTAGAACGATCCCGATTATTACCCTCAGCAGCCATCGAAATCTCCCTACAAGCAAGCAAATTCCCTCTTTGCCGAGAGGCACAATATGAGTTTTTCGAATCCACCACATTACGCTTCCTACTCCTAATAACTTCCATTGCAAAATCGTTCGCAATCTGCTTAAAGACCTCCTTTCACCCCTCTTTAGAACCCAAACATCGAGGGCATCTTCAAGGACGTAGATAGGATTTTTAGTGAATGGGTTCAAAATCTCCAACACTACAATACATTCCCCACCGCCTTCAAACTATTACAAATCCCCACCACCACCAGTACATTCTCCTCCACCTCCTCACTACTACAAATCCCCAACACCATTGGTACATTCCCCGCAACAATTACAACTTATTTTTATCAAAATCATCAACTATAAACTGAAGTCTCAAATCTTATAACTTAGGCTTTTCAAACAATTTTACTAACCCAATAAAATTCAAGTTATAAACCCATGAAAACTTATCAAATCCAACTCTAAATATCAAGCAATTAACTAATATATCAAAATTAAACCGAATCCCCAAATTTTTACAACTTAGGGTTTCCTCAATTCCTTAAACTATTTAAAATCAACTCAATAACTAACCAAAATTTATCAAACCCAACTTAAAACAATAACTAATTAACCCATACCTCAATACAAACAAGATTAAATCAAAACCCACATTAAAATCTAGGAATTTAATCTTTCAATTTCAAACCCATTTATTAAACTCAACAAAAACACATAGCTCATGATCATTCATCAATTAAGAAAGCTAAAAAAAAAAAGAAAAAATTAAGTAAAATAATTAAAAAAAAAAAAATGAGCATCATCTTACCTTGTAATCCAAATGAATAGCCTTTCTTGAGTATCCAATCAATGGAAAAAGATAATATGAGAGAAAATGAGAGGAAATGAAGAAGAAAGAAAAACTAAAAAAGTATTAATTAATAATTCATTTTTATGGGGTTAATATGAATTTAAGTGAGGTAAAAAAGTATTAATTAATAATTCATTTTTGTGGGGTTAACATGAATTTAAGTGAGGTTAAAATCGTAAATTTCATAAAACATAAAGAAATTTTTTTTTTTTTTGGAAAAGCTGAGTGGGATCAATTGAACTGATATGTTTATATGTGACTACCTGCTTCCCACCTGAATTCACAACAGCCATAAGCTCTTCTTCATTTATTAGTTTTATCTAACCCTTAATTCGAAGAATATTTTACATGGTCTGTGCCTGCTATATATCAATAATTCGCCACTAAAATCTATTTTTATTGTCATTATTCTCTTATATTCACGCATATTATCGCACGTTAACACTTGTACTAGATATAGTATGAATACACGAGAGAACACATGTCCATTGTCAAGCTCATGCCTTGACGAATTTTTTTTTTTTCTTTCTTAATTTCTTTTAATAAGTATAAACTAATGTAAAGACAAGTTAAAATATAAATTCGTTGAAGATTAGCACTTTATCGAAGTGCTTAGAGTTAAAACATTAATTAAATCATCACATTCATAGCTTACTTTAGATGACTTCATCGTAGAGAAGAAGCAAGGCAGAGGAAATAATAATTAACATAATTAATAAAACAAGGTGTAATAAATGTTCATTTATAAAGGAGATTGATTATTATGCATTGATTATGATAACCGGCCATTTTTTAAAAGGAATAAGTGCGTCTGAAATGGAAATGAATAACAAATTAAGAAGAAACACCAACCACGAAAACAAACGCAGCTTTTCCAAAGAAAACCAAATGTCGCAATTAGATTTAATGATTTAATCCTCTTGTAAAAATGGTAGAATATTATGAGAAGTAAATAATTAGAAATATTAGTTTAATTAAATTCTAATGCAGACATATTAAAGTTTCTAATGTATAAGTCAAAGATAAACGACTAATCGTTACCTTAACAAAATACAAAATGAAAAGCAAGAGGTCAATCGCTCACTTTTGATTTACGTGTTCAAAACTTTAGGACATTTGCACCTAAGAATTTTCTTATATTAGTTTATTGATCATATTCTTACAACCATTTTTATCTGGTTAGGTGACTTTTGATATTAATTTGAATATATTATATATGTTAATTAAACGAAGATTATAAATTTATATATATTTGGAAAAAATAAAAGGGTATTTAGGTAATATCAAGTTGTAGAATTGAATAAACAATCAATTTCGTTGCCCCATAAATACTACTGATATGTTCACTTATCCCACAATCATCAGTATCACTCACTCTCAAAGTTTGAGTCCTTCACAAAATTTATTTTACTTTTTAGCATAAAAATGGGAAGGTCTTCCCTCTACAGTGACGCCAGCGGCTTGAAGAGAGGTCCCTGGACACCTGAAGAGGACCAGAAACTCTTAGCCTACATTCAACAACATGGCCATGGAAGCTGGCGTTGCTTGCCCGAGAAAGCAGGTCAACTTTCAACTTTTGGTTCTCTTTTTAAACTTACATATAGTGCTTCCATATATCAATCAATCTTATGGCTTTTGAGTTTTTAATTATATGTGTTTGTTCATCAGGTCTTCAGAGAAGTGGGAAGAGCTGCAGACTGAGATGGATTAATTATCTGAGACCTGATATTAAGAGAGGAAAGTTCAGTCAACATGAAGAACAAACTATCATTCAACTTCACGCTCTTGTCGGCAACAGGTTTATAATTGTGTGCTTTTAAATATTATAAGTATGAAACCATAACTTGATTGACAAATTTTCTTTCTAGTTTTTTGACTTTTTAGTATTAATGTGGATTATATATATAAAGTTTCTCTTGTTGATGGTTAGGTACCGTCGAATTAATATAACTATTTTTTTATATTAATTCATCTTTGTCTAAAGATCTTGAAAATCTTTAAATTTGTGCTTTATCATAACCAATATGTTAGGCATGTTGTCTATATATCAAGATTGACATCTTTCAATTCTCTTTTATATAATTAGGTGCTCATGTTTCATATGAATGTTACTCCCATTTTTTAAAAAATTTGGATCATTTTTTAATGATTCGTATACACATCAACATTTGTGTTCGAGAATTTTTAGTCATTGTGAGTATTTTTTTAATTTTTATTTTTAGGTGGTCTGTCATAGCCGCTCACTTACCAAAGAGAACAGACAACGAGATCAAGAATTATTGGAACACACACATCAAAAAACGATTAGCCATGATGGGTATTGATCCGGTGACTCACAGGCCCAAGGTTGCCTCTCTCGGCGCGGCCGACGGTGGTCCAAAGAACGCCTCCAACCTCAGCCACATGGCTCAGTGGGAGACTGCTCGACTTGAGGCGGAGACTCGATTGGTGAAGGAGTCAAGGGCTAGGCACAATGAACCAACGACTGACTCATTATCACCACGCTCTCGCCCTTCACCTTCAGTTCACTTACTAAAAAAAATGGCTACTAGACCACGTTGTCTCGACATCCTCAAAGCCTGGCAAAACGTTTGTTTCAAGGCGTTCGAAAGTAGCATTAATAGTAATAATATTACTGATCTTGAATCACCAACATCTACTCTGCATTTTTGTGAGAAGACACAAGCACCGCCAACTGTTAACGCATCGTTTAGAGAAGAAATGAATGTAGGATTAAATAAGAGCGGTGTTGACATGGTGCTTGAGGCCGCCGGGGAGGTATGGACCGGAGCTAACGATTTCCTTGACAGGTTTAGCATGACTTCGATGATCATGGCATTAACACAAGTATGCATATCGGTAGCGGAACAAGTAATCATCATGAAGACAACAATAACTACTATTGTAATGATATCATGAGTTTAATATCTTCACCAGTGTACTCGCCCACGTTCTAACCAGTGGAAGATTATGTACAATAACGGTCAATAGTCGGCTAGATTCAAATAACCTTCATGAATAATAAAGAGAAGAAAAAAAAAAATTGCGTGTTTCGCTACCACAGGAATAAATTCGTTCTGCAAATCACAAATTCGTTTGCTCTGTCGATGTGTTGTTCCATATGGGTCACTGGTGTGTTAAATAATGGCTTCCGATTCTTCTTGTAATCGTGGTTTGTTAATATCCAGAATTTCCTCTATTATCGATCTTTCCTTTATGTTCACTAAATTCTAAATAAGGGTTACTTAACATTGAATGATATGATCATTTGTGTTCTAATAATATTCTACCTCATGCACTCATTCATGCAAATTATTAACCGCCATTACTACTGAAGAGTTGCAGAATCAAAAGCTTATCAACAGTTCAACACAAGAGGGCTTCAATAAATAGTTATATAAGATAGTCTTTATCATCTCATTTTGTTAACGGTAATAAGACCCTTGAATGATATAAGGATATGTACTGTTTGTATAGTTATCATTTTTTTTTTTCATCTATGTATCACCATGATTTATAAATAACTATCCATTATCTTTTATTAATAACCACCGCTATGGGAGCTGTTTTTAAAATTTAGCAATACATATTTTTGTTTCATTTAATGGTTTTACTATATCAACAAAATGGTGAGATGGTGAAACAGTCGTGTATAAGTTATTCTCACCTTTCAATCATTATCCCTTACATACTGATGGTAATAAACCAATACATTTCTAATAAAAGTTTATAGGCAATCAATAAATCATTCTTAGCTATCGAGCCTCACATATTACATTAATAAAGACTTTATACAAAATTATTCATATAAAATGATGTGACAATACTCTTACATTGTTATATTATTACTATTATTTGATGTGCATTTATTAACTTGATATTTTATATTAATTCATCCTATCATACTCTAACACTTCACTTTATATGAAAAATTTTATATAGAATCTTTATAAGTATATTATTTTTCGTAATTTAATAATAACAAAATTCTGGTGCATCTGATAAACTTCATTACAGTAATTAATTACCAGATAAAATTTTTCAGTTAGTTACACTGGAAGCGCGAATTGAAAGAATCGTTTTTACTGTTTTTTAGTTTGTTAATCAATTAGTAATCTTACCTTTTGTTTTTTTTTCTATGAAAAAATGCTAATTAACTGACTACTGATATTGTTTATCAACAAGCTACAATTATTTCAGTTATGAAACCAAGAAAGAAAATGGTTTTAAAATGATAAATAATTCAGTTTTGGAAATTCGGGTCTGCAGGCTTGGTTGTAAGTAGGCATTTTGGACACAATCTTTGGGCATGTCCATATGAATGTGAATGAATAGACATCAATTAATAACATTAAATTTGCAATAACACTACGGACACCGAAATATTTGCACCGAATTTTTGTACCGGCCGACGTGGAACGCGTTTCTCTATTTTTTTATAATTTTTCTCTAGTGAACGGCCGTCCATCAAATTTGGACGGCCGTTCACTCACATGGACGCCCGTCCATATTATATGGACGGGCGTCCATATTCAAGGGACGGTCGTCCATATAATATGGACGACCGTCCCTATTAAAATAAAAAAAAAATTTGTAAAAGCTTAGGGACGGAATAGATGGACGGCCGTCCATTAATTTTGGACGGCCGTCCATGTTATATGGACGGACGTCCATATGCTAGGGACGGGCGTCCATATAATATGGACGCCCGTCCATAAAAAGTTGTGTTGTTTTAGAAAAAAAAAACAATGGACGCCCGTCCAAATTTTTTGGACGGGCATCCATCTTTTTGGACGGGCGTCCATATAATATGGACGCCCGTCCAAAAGCACATAACTCATTTATGGACGGGCGTCAATATAATATGGACGCCCGTCCAACAGCACATAACTCAGAAACATCCTTGCTGTTGAACAGTTTTTCAACGGTTGTCATGCAGGTCATGCGGCGACGTAATTTCTTCAATGCCGCGGCATCTTCTTCTCTGGAATTTCTTCAATGCTGCAGCATCTTCTTCTCTGGAATTAATTAAACGAAGATTATAAATTTATATATATTTGGAAAAAATAAAAGGGTATTTAGGTAATATCAAGTTGTAGAATTGAATAAACAATCAATTTCGTTGCCCCATAAATACTACTGATATGTTCACTTATCCCACAATCATCAGTATCACTCACTCTCAAAGTTTGAGTCCTTCACAAAATTTATTTTACTTTTTAGCATAAAAATGGGAAGGTCTTCCCTCTACAGTGACGCCAGCGGCTTGAAGAGAGGTCCCTGGACACCTGAAGAGGACCAGAAACTCTTAGCCTACATTCAACAACATGGCCATGGAAGCTGGCGTTGCTTGCCCGAGAAAGCAGGTCAACTTTCAACTTTTGGTTCTCTTTTTAAACTTACATATAGTGCTTCCATATATCAATCAATCTTATGGCTTTTGAGTTTTTAATTATATGTGTTTGTTCATCAGGTCTTCAGAGAAGTGGGAAGAGCTGCAGACTGAGATGGATTAATTATCTGAGACCTGATATTAAGAGAGGAAAGTTCAGTCAACATGAAGAACAAACTATCATTCAACTTCACGCTCTTGTCGGCAACAGGTTTATAATTGTGTGCTTTTAAATATTATAAGTATGAAACCATAACTTGATTGACAAATTTTCTTTCTAGTTTTTTGACTTTTTAGTATTAATGTGGATTATATATATAAAGTTTCTCTTGTTGATGGTTAGGTACCGTCGAATTAATATAACTATTTTTTTATATTAATTCATCTTTGTCTAAAGATCTTGAAAATCTTTAAATTTGTGCTTTATCATAACCAATATGTTAGGCATGTTGTCTATATATCAAGATTGACATCTTTCAATTCTCTTTTATATAATTAGGTGCTCATGTTTCATATGAATGTTACTCCCATTTTTTAAAAAATTTGGATCATTTTTTAATGATTCGTATACACATCAACATTTGTGTTCGAGAATTTTTAGTCATTGTGAGTATTTTTTTAATTTTTATTTTTAGGTGGTCTGTCATAGCCGCTCACTTACCAAAGAGAACAGACAACGAGATCAAGAATTATTGGAACACACACATCAAAAAACGATTAGCCATGATGGGTATTGATCCGGTGACTCACAGGCCCAAGGTTGCCTCTCTCGGCGCGGCCGACGGTGGTCCAAAGAACGCCTCCAACCTCAGCCACATGGCTCAGTGGGAGACTGCTCGACTTGAGGCGGAGACTCGATTGGTGAAGGAGTCAAGGGCTAGGCACAATGAACCAACGACTGACTCATTATCACCACGCTCTCGCCCTTCACCTTCAGTTCACTTACTAAAAAAAATGGCTACTAGACCACGTTGTCTCGACATCCTCAAAGCCTGGCAAAACGTTTGTTTCAAGGCGTTCGAAAGTAGCATTAATAGTAATAATATTACTGATCTTGAATCACCAACATCTACTCTGCATTTTTGTGAGAAGACACAAGCACCGCCAACTGTTAACGCATCGTTTAGAGAAGAAATGAATGTAGGATTAAATAAGAGCGGTGTTGACATGGTGCTTGAGGCCGCCGGGGAGGTATGGACCGGAGCTAACGATTTCCTTGACAGGTTTAGCATGACTTCGATGATCATGGCATTAACACAAGTATGCATATCGGTAGCGGAACAAGTAATCATCATGAAGACAACAATAACTACTATTGTAATGATATCATGAGTTTAATATCTTCACCAGTGTACTCGCCCACGTTCTAACCAGTGGAAGATTATGTACAATAACGGTCAATAGTCGGCTAGATTCAAATAACCTTCATGAATAATAAAGAGAAGAAAAAAAAAAAAAAAAAAAAAATTGCGTGTTTCGCTACCACAGGAATAAATTCATTCTGCAAATCACAAATTCGTTTGCTCTGTCGATGTGTTGTTCCATATGGGTCATTGGTGTGTTAAATAATGGCTTCCGATTCTTCTTGTAATCGTGGTTTGTTAATATCCAGAATTTCCTCTATTATCGATCTTTCCTTTATGTTCACTAAATTCTAAATAAGGGTTACTTAACATTGAATGATATGATCATTTGTGTTCTAATAATATTCTACCTCATGCACTCATTCATGAAAATTATTAACCGCCATTAGTAGAACATTATATTGTATTACTTTTATATTATAATATGTTTGGTCTCTGTCCCTTGCCTATTATAATGTGGAAATAGTTTATGCCTCCATCCTTGTACATTATAACATTATAAATAAATAAAAAAAATTTAAATTATTTATAAAAAAAATTCAAAAGTTTTTACAAACCTATACCTCATCACTATCAACCTCTATTCAATATTTATGTCATTCCATCCAAAACCACTTATGTTCAACATGTATATTATACAATATTGTCTTTTTCCACTTTCTATGCTTCAAATCAATGTGTGAAACAACTTTCAATCCAGAATTTTGTAATATGGTAGTCTATGTCTTTTCAATTTGCTTCAAAGTACCAAATTTAAATTTTCCACTTTCAAGATTTGTCCTCTACAACCATAGGCTCCGACTGTTTAAGTAATGCATCTTCTTCAAATTTGGTCCATATACACCTAATTCCTTTCTTTCCAACATTCTTTTCTAAATATAGATAATGATTTATGAAATTATATTTTTAAGAGATAAAAAAACCATATAAAAACGTAAAAAGAGAGATTAAAACAACCATATAACAACATAATAAGAAAGATTGAAACAATATATATATATATGAAGTTATTGTCATTGATAATTATAAACATATTACAAATTCATTAACAATAATTCATAAAATAAATATTCTTAAAAAATCAAACTATAACAACATTATCTCCTTAAACTAACAACACTAGCGTAGTTAGATATATAGAAGGGACATTGCCACAAACCCCAGCACCCCAATGAAATACAACAGTGAAATCGTTGATGAATAGATGGTTAGGGTCATCCTCCAAACCATTATTGTAGTTTGGAGACAAGGGCATATCCGTTATAAAATACACGTTCGCAATCCTTCCTTGCCATATAGTGTTGAAACTACGCTCTATAAGCTTTAAGTCCCGCAATCAATCACCGTGATATTGTAGAGGACACCATTCCCATGAATTTTGTCTTGAGTTGTCTAGGGTCATTTTGTCACATATTCTAATGTTAATAAAAATATTATTACGCCTGTATATATGTTGTGCATACTATGGCTAATGTTGTTCTATTTTAAAAAGCAATATTATTTAATCATATAATTTAATAATATATCAACCAACTTGACCTATTTGACACCACTATTACCCCTCATAGTCAAAGAAACCTTCAATTTTACAATTCAAGCACTAAAAATTGTAAAAAATAAATTAAATAAATTCTCAAGTGGTATATTTATGAAAAGGAAAAAAATTTGAAACTAATAAAGGTTACCTCAGGATAAAATAAAATTGAAATTTGAAGATTACAACTAGAGTTCACTGGATTGAAGTATTTTTTGCAACTTATATATTTTAGTCTTTAGTAGAATAGCAAACACTTTTTTTTTTTTTTTCCAAACTATGTTCTAACTAATAAATTCTAACAAAGACAAGATGAATGCACAACCTATCCCGAAATTGTTAAAAAAAAAAAAGTTCAAAATTTACACAAAAATCTTCCACCTCACTTTTATCTTAAAAAGAATCTCTTACTTATAATAAAAAATAACTAAAATAAATAAATTATAATATAAAATAATTAAACAAGAGCACTGAATAAAATTTGTAACTACTATCATTAGTTATACTACATCGATCCATCAAAATTTGTAAAGACGAAAAAAAAAAAAAAAAGTAAAATAAAACACAAACCATAAAATCAAAACTATTATACTTTTAAAATAGGTGCTATTGACATAGACCGGGGAAATGATCCTTTGGAGAAATATATACATATATAAAGGATTATTACCACCTCCCTTGAGGTTTCAGTTTTAACACTCACACCCCAAAAGTATGAAGAATTACCCTGGCCTCCCTTTAGATTTGAAGAATTATCCAATACCTCCTCTCAGTGGCCTTAATTGATAGATTTCTTTTGTCTGGTCTAGATTAATATCGTACTCATCCACTTCGATTTAAAAGTATTAAAAACACCCTTGTTGTTAATGATATGTTATGACTCCATTGAATGTTAAAATTAAAAGTCTATTTTACCCTTTCATCACTTATTAACTCAACAAATTTCTTAAATCCTTACTCAATACATATCCGAATCTACAAAATCAACCTTGAACTTATACAATAGAACTTATAGTAATATTCTATATAGGAATAATCTCTATGTAGTCATAAAAAATTATAGTCCCAACTTGGGCCAATTATAAATAAGAATAAATTTCACATTGTAAGAAGTTATAATTTTTCTAGGTCCTGTCTTAAGGAACTTGCCTCTACATAGTAATAATTATATGTATATTGCAAAAAAACATAAGCTATGTTACATTGAAGGTTTAAGATGAAATAAAATATTTATCTAAAGTTATTTGGAACAATGATTTATGTTTTAGAGTTTTTACCACATCTTTTATCTTGCGAGTACGTAATAAGTCGTCAGCATGGACACCTTCTTATTGAAGCCAAAATATTTCTAGCTTCTCAAGTATGTTTATAGTTTCTTGACACAAAACTTTTGGTATTTTCGTACTATCATCCTTAAGATTATCTTCTTCCCCTTCTTGTCTAATTCCAATAATGATTTCTTCTTCAGTTCAAACATACACGGCTTATTACTCATTTGGATGATTGAGGAAAAGATTAATATCCATTTCATTAGTATAGTGAAGTTGTCGAATCTGTTCACTTAATTCATTTGTACTACTGAAACGTGAATTATAAAATCAAAAATCAAAACAATAATTTTTTTAATCAAAACAATAATTCTTGTAACTACATCTCTATTAAGTTATAATCTCCTTATAGTAATAAATTTAGTTGGTTCCAACATTATGACTATAGAGAGGCTCTACTGTAATTATATTTTCCTATGGAAGGTTACACATTTATATATATAGCACATTTAAACCAACATTTAATTAAAAATAGAAGAAAAATTAAATTAAAAAATGAATTTTGGTAAAATTAAGTCTTTTCCTTAAAAAATAATTAAAATAAAAATCACAAATAAATAATAAATTATGTGGAAGCTATTTTGTCATTTTAATGTTTTATAGAAATAATAAAGTGGGAGGAATAAAAATATTTTTTAAGTTGGTAAGTGATCGGAAAGGATGAGATATAGACTTTTAATTTTAAAATTGAATGCAACCCCAACATATATTTAAGGGTAGGGGTGTTTTTGATATTTTTTGGAATAAAATGGATGGGTTTGATATTAAGGATTAAATAAAATAAACCAGATGAAAGAAATTTATCAATTAAGGCCAATAAGGGGAGGTAAAATAATGCTTCAAATGTGGAGGGAGGTCAATTTTTCGTATCTTTTGAATGTGAGTTACTGAAACTAAGAGTAAACAACATGTTCCCACCCAAGTTTTGCAAAATGGCAAGTTCCCACCCCTAGTTTCGTAAATTCCAAATTCCCACCCTTAAATTAATAGAAAATTGTTTAATGCAACGGTTAAAGGGTAAAATGGTAATTCCAAATCCCAGGTAATTACCTCTCCTTCTCTCTTTTCTTTAATACAGCCGATGTTTGTCATCGGGCTTCCCGCCACCGATGAATCAAGATTTTCGTGTTTCCCAGCTTCTTGCCGTCAATTGAGCGCTCCTTCCACCTTTCCAACCTATCGCCGATCGAGCATAGACTTTTACCTTTCCAGCCTGTGACTGATCGAGTGCGACATTTCACCTTTCCAGCTAGCCGCCAACCCACAAACAACTGCACTGACCTCGTCATCTCTTGCGGTGAAGGCGAATCCACACCGTCGCCAAGAGTTGTAGCATCGCACCACCACTCATATCCAATTACACTAGCTAGCTGCATCTGTGAAACTCAATCGCGTCACAACCGTTCTTGCTCACCAGCCACCTCTCCTTGGACTTTTCTTGGACACTTGGGGGGTAGTCGTAGAAAAATTCAATCCATTAATCAACCAAAAAAAAAAAAAAAAAAAAAACCAATCATCTGCAGCAAAAACAATCAAACACCCCAACAAATTACCTAGAAATCAAAATCCGTCCTTAATCTCCCACAAAAATCCAACAACCAACAATTTTCCAAAACCCAGTTGTGACGACGACAGTTGCGCAAATGATGGACTGCAACAAAGCAAAATGGCTGGGAGGGCAAAGCTCAGTGGCGAAGGGGTCACAATAGTAGGTGGAGGGGATTTCCAACGGTGGTTTGCTGGGGGTGTGACGCAAAAAGAAGAAAACGTAAAGGGTTGAAATTCGGCCAAGAAACGACTAATTCTGGCTAACAATCCCACCCAAAAATGGCTTATTTTGATGGATCCAATTAGGCCTTATTGTAAGGGTGTTGCAAAGGGGGTGATGAGGAAGAAGATGATGAGAGGACAGTCTGGTAATAGTACTCTATACATTTGTGTTAGAACACAACAGTCACTAACGATGTTATTTTAAGGGTGCGAATCTGGAATTTATGAAATCAGGAGTGGAAACTTACCGTTCTGCGAAACCTTGGGTGGGAACAGTCGTTTACTCCTTAAACTAAAACCTCGGGCGAGGTGTGGGATAGTAGCACTAAAAATAAGTGTTACCTCCACCTAGTAGCCAACAGATTCGAAGGAGTTGGAAAGCGCAATATTGAATAGATGAGATTAGGGATGCAACTAATCGATCTGCCTTGTATATGGTGTGCTCGGCTAGTAAAATAAAAAACTAAAATGTTAAACTTCAATTATAATAAAAATGAATCAAAATGTATGTAAACGTTTTTTTTTTTTTTTCTTTAAAAAAAAATATATATATATATATATATATATTAGTAGTTATTACATGAACAAGTAACAATTATTTTCTGACGTAATATCTATAATGTATCAACTTACACATAATTATCTTGTGAATAAATGCACACGATCATGAATTAAAGAAAATTTAAATTTCAAACAAAAAGTTATTTTATTTACCTAAGGCAGTTCACGTTCTATGTGTTGTTTATATAACAATTCTCAAACTTCTATCTTGATTGTTTGTTACATAATTGTATATTTTTAATATTATCAACTCAGTTCGTTATGTAACATAGTATTTGACGTACTCTATGGCTCAAATTGAATCACTACAACTTTAATTTTTTTATATAAAAAAAAAATTATAAACAATTATGTTCATTATAAAAATTAGAATATTTTGAGAATATTTATTTTAAATTTTCATGGCTAAAGTATTTTAAAGCAAAGGATTATACATTTTGTTTTCCATGTTTTTTTTTTTTTTGTTGTGCGAGAAATCCGGAATGGACAAATCCTTCTTTGGTGTAAAGATATCTTGCGATATGGATTTTATGATCAAAAGCCGAAGATCACGCTTTTTTTTTGTTTTATTAAGTTTGAGTTTGTCTTCAACTCAACTATATAACTGACATTATATAAATCCCATTATAATCTATTTTGGGGATGGCGAAAATAGGTCATTGAGTATTCTTTAGAAACCCTTGTAAAGACAGATAGTTGACTTTACATGTTCAACAACATAATAGTGGACGTAGGCTTTTGCATTATAAGCAGCCAAACCACTTTAAAAAGTCTTTCTTGTTCTTCGTTATTTTATGTTAATTACTATGCATTTATCATTATATTATTCCATCACTGATCTATGAGGATTATGCACACATCCTATGTGGTTCTAATATTGTCAATCACGTGTCTCTGGCTGGTGTAAATCTTTCCAACATTTTCTATACAAATCCAGTTAAACATCTAGCATTTACTATTGAAGGGTTTAAAAGTTGGGGAAAAAGAAATTAATATACCAAAACTATATGGGGGCGTTTGGTTGTCGGTAATGTGAGATTATTGGGGTAATGTCATCTTATATTACTTAATTACCACGTTTGGTTGTTAAGTAATATAAGATTTCAGTAATTTTCAAATACCAATAGTAGTTACTATTGGTAATATTGGAGGTAATCTGATTACCTATATTTTCTTAGGTATTCTAAGATTACCAGGGTTATCTTTTTTTGTTACAATTTTATCCCTTATTAATAAAAGTTTTGGACAATAATGCCCTCATTTTAAAATAAATTTACATTAATATCCTGTTTCAATTTTACCCTTATTTAACTAAAATTTTGGACAATAATGTCCTTATATTTAAAACAATTTACAGACCACCACTGTCATTCAGCCACCACCGCCACCACCACCACTACCACTACCCCTACCACCCAGCGACCACCGCCGATAGCAGCCAACCACCACGGACCGCCGCCGAAAAGTCGTCGGAGTCCCTAAAAAAGAACGAGATTCGGTGGGAGGCTCTGGAAGGCTTCGATATGGCCAAAAATGTCCAAATCTATTCTGGCCATTTCCGGCCAGATCCCTGGCCATTAGCGGCTAGATCTGGGTGAGATCTGGCCGTTAAGGACCAGATCTATTCCGTCGTTAATGGCCAAGGATCTGGCCAGAATAGATCTGGCTTGATATGGCTTTTTCGGCCATCAATATGGCCAGAAAACAGCAATATCAGAGCCTCTTGGTCACAGTGAGCTTCTCGCGGGGACTTTCGGAGCTTCCAGCAGTGGTTTGCGGTGGCGGCAGGAGGTGGGGGTGATTTCGTAATAAATTAAAGTTTTATATAAGCGGGGGTGTTTTAACTAAATCTGAAATATTGGGAGTTAAAAAAATTATTCAAAAATTAATAGTAAAAATAATATTATATTAATATTTGAAAATGGGATAATTTAGTAATTTAAATAACATACCCACCAATTTATTCCCCATAACCAAACATATTAATATAATATACCCACTAACTAACTAAACACATTTTTCTAAAGATTTCTAGTAATCTTCTAAGGTAATTTATATTTCCAGTAATCTAATATTCCTGAATCAAACGCCCCCTATATGCATTTCGACATCATGAAGGTGATCCTTGTTCAGCAAATAAAAACACTAGGCCTAATTGGGATAATGTGATGAATCCATCGCTGCATATTGACGAAGTCGACTTTAAAAAAAAAACAACTTGCAAGTCAACAAATTTTTACAACGTTATGGTTCATAAGTGCTATGAGTAAATAAATAATATCTAAAAGTGCGGGCTGTTTTTGTAATCTTCTCATTTATACATTCTTATATTTGTATTAATTAGGGAAGCAGAGCATAATAAATATGAAAAACCAAAATAATTATTAAAGCAGAAAAATTTTCCGCGACAAAACTGTTGGGATTAGAACGTACATTATTGATTTTCACGTGTGGCATTAATATCAAAATTTAACGTCATAAATAATTTGCTCTGACTAAAGGAAGATGAAGCCATTTAAATATGATATCATTCACATTCAATGACTTGAAATAATGGGGCTTCGCTTGCACAACATACAATCAGTGATGATACAAACAAGAAGGTAAATTCTAATAAATATATAATCGATATATGGAGATTTTTTTCTTAAAAGCTTTATAATAAATAATGTTACGAATAAAAGTTTTATATTCAAGGTCTTATAACAAAATATATTTATATTTAATCAGTGAATTAATCAGCTATATAAGAAGTGAAGTGATATTTGAACCCACTTATTTTTATTTATATAAAACTGTAATAAAAATATATATAAACATGATATGTACATTTTAACTATATCTTAATTCTTCAACTGGCAATGTTACCCTTATATTCAATTTTCTCTTTTATGAGTATAAACAAGATAAAACGAAATTGATAATTTCTATTAAAAAGGGAAAAGAGAGAGAGAGAGAGAGAGAGAGAGAGAGAGAGAGAGAGAGAGAGAGAAGAAGAGATTAGAAAAATTGTGATATATAAACTGAAGGATGACCAATCAAGAATAAGCTACAAATGAAAATTTGAATAAAAAAATATTCTACCTGGTTGATAAAAACCAACGATTCATCTTTTTTGCTTCAGATTCCACCTCATGTAAATGGATAAAGATTAACTCATAATCCAATCTTACAAACTTTCTCTCACAACTCTAATGTAACAACTTGCAAATTTTCAAGCGAGACCCATTTTTGAGTTGACCAATTGTGAATTACTACATCGGAGTTGTGAGAAAAAGTTCGTGAGATTGAGTTGTAAGTATTGTATTACCCCATATAAATTAAGAGTTTGGCTCTCATTCTGAAACTTCCCCCCTATGGACTTAAGTTGCAACTCCCCTTCTCCACCATGAGTTTGAATATCATAATCACTCACTCATAGATATGTTTCTCTTGAAGAGATATTATCAATTTGGGTACAACTTTTTCATAAAATGCTAGATATATATTTAGTTTTACAAATAAATTTAGCATGTTGCTTGTAGGAGGCTACTTGTGGTTATGCTTGACTGATTTGAGCTTTGGCCCCGTTCTCAAAAGGTTGTCTTGACGACATTGATCACGTCATGAGATCCTCTAGTTGTTCTCTTCAGACACCCTACTCTTGACCTTGTGATCTGTCCACATTATCTTTTAGATGGCCCCTTCTGATGAGGTCTTTTATTGCATCCTTCAGAGCTCGACTATCATTGGTGTCATGACTAATATCTCTTTGATATCTGTAGTACTTTTTGGGATCATGCCTACTGCATGGTCTAGCCATTGGCACGGGCTTCGGGAGTAGTATGTCACTCTCTTACACATTAAGGATGTGATCAATTGTACTTAGAGAGTAATGCAAGAGTTTTTTCTTGGTTCTCTCATGTGTTATGTGCGTTGTCTATTTAGAAAGTGGCGCCTATCCCTGTCACCAGGGTCTCGGTCATCCTTTCCTTTCTCCCTTCTCATTCTTCACGAGTAGGGGCTTTGGTTAAAGTTCGGGCATCATTGCTCTTTATGGTTGCTAGCAAGTCCTCAACTCACAAGTGTTTTTCTGTCATTTTGTAGAAGCAGGTGAGAGTCACGTTGTCCTTAGCTTGCAACTCTTTCCATAGATTGGTTTGTGGACAAATTTTGGCAATGAGAAGAGTTCAGATCGCTTCTTACTTAGCATTGACGACCTTGCTCCGTTCCCGGTTGAACCTCTCAAGATAAAACCTTAGCGTTTCGCCTTTTTCTTGTCAAATGTTGCTGAGGTAATTCAACGGCATTAAAAATCACCTACTAGCCTGGAAGTTCTAGAGGAATAATGTGGTGAGCTGCCTTTAAGATTCTATTAAGCCTATTGGGAGACCTCTGAACCATCTTTTTGCTCCTTCAGTCAATGTGACTGGCAACGACTCTTGGCAAGACCTAAGGCTTGGAACAACTCCATTAGGTAATTGCAAGCATTTTGGTGGTCTTGGGAATCACCTTTTCTGTAAAAAGCGGGTATCTTGGCATCTCGAAGTTTGGAGGAAGGGGTGCTCGGAAATCAGAGCATCCCCTCTAAGAGGGGGAATCCTCCATGTTCCTTATAATACTCATCTTGATAAGCTTTGATGTCGTCTAGCATTTGCTGAAATTGATTCAATTGACTATTACTGGAATTCCATTTTCAACTCTCGCGGCAGACCTCTGATGACTCCGCGATGCATCTAACCAAATACGGAGGTCTTTGCTCGGTGCTAGTTGACTTCTTCTCCTAATTTTGTCAAACACACTCGACCATTATTGTGCAAGTTGGTTGCATTGGGATGGCTTAGGATGTATGTGGGATCTGGCAAGGATGGAGAGTTTATCCTTTCCTGTCGTGAAGCACGACTGTCACGTTGGTTGTGGGTGTCTCTTTGGGAGCTAACCCTTTCTTGGTTTGAGGTGCACTAGTTATGGGCATCTCCTTGTTGTTGGCCTTCATTTGGCACCTTGGAGGATTTGGCTCTCTTCTTTGCCTAGGAAGGTGTTCACTGATCGAACCAGAGCTCTTAATTGGCGTTGCCATATGAGGCGACCAGGGCATGTCATCTCTTGTCCCTTGAGAAATATTTTGTTGATCGGGGGCTTGATGCCTTGGTATTGCTTCTTGCAATGTGGCCATTTGCTATTGCAAGGCATAGACTGTTGTTGTTAGTGTTCTAATCAAATCCATCACTTGTGGGTTGGTTGGTGGAACAGCTGAAGTCCTTGCCAATTTGGAGTCGATGGGGTTGTCGTGATCACTAGCGGAGGAGTTTGGATATCCTCGTTGACGGTTTCTAGGTTATCAACACTGGCGTTTCCAGCGCAGCTAGTTGTGGTTTGCTCTTAGATTGGATTGTGCGAGCCATGGTTGATGTTGCACAAGCCTTGAAAAGTTGAGTGAAATCTGCTAGGAAATTTGAAAAGCTTTTTAGGGGCCCTTTTAACGCCAAACCGTTGATGCAAGAAATCACAACAACGAGAGGTATGCGATTGACAACATTAGAACCACGTCGGATGCTTGCGTAATCATGATAGATCAACAATGAGATAAAGCAATTGTATATGAACCGCAATTTAATAAAGAACACAAAGAACAACAGACAATTTTTAAAGTGGTTCGACTGCTTACAAAGCAAAACCTACGTCCACTGCTGTATATTAAGTGTATTTGCAAACTGAGTTATAAAGAGTTATCTCAAATGCCCTCTCGAGTTCTCTCTTTTCTCAACCTAACCGTTCTTTCTCTCTATGTGTGTGTTGCTTTTTTTCAAAACATCTTAGAGTTGGGTTTATATAGCACCTGTTACAAGTTTTAATTGGAAACAAACAGTGTATCCTCAAAACATGAAAACAACTTGATATTCGGGTCTTATTTTGAAATCCATATCACATGATATCTCGTTGCCAAAGTTGAATTTATCCTTTCCTGATTGGGAATAATCTTTTCTGTATTTACCGAACAACACATGTCATATGCCATCAATGATTATACTGTTAAATGGATCAGTACCATATATACCAAATGATATTGAAGTGAAGACAATATGCGATGGAATGACGAGTTTGATGACAAATTATAGGTATAACACATAATTATTTCTTGTTATTATTTTTCTATTTTTTTTATATAAATATGCAAAAGACTGAATTGCTCCTGATTATATTCCATGTTAATATTAATTTTAAAGAAGGTGATCGTTATTTCAGAGAAAAGAGAGGAGGTTAGGTAGCATTTAGTAATTTGTCTGATAACTGTGTAATGTTGACTACTGAATAACACTGAATGAATAAATACTAAATTAAATATTTATGATATATTTGTCTGTAATTTTGAATATGTGATTATAAGTATTAAGTGTTTGTTTTCATAAATTTTAAATATTTAAAAACTAGTATTTTTACATAATCATCCTTATCAATGTTATATATGATACATATTAATATTATACTTTATCAATTATCCTTGCCTCATTAAGATTCTTAAATAAATAAAATAATCGAAACAAACCCCACACATTTACAAAATAACCCTTTTGCTTATATTTCCACTCCAAATATTATATTATCAATTATATATTCTCCATCATCTATATCAAGCCAATATCATATTTCTCTTTTACTTTGGTGTATTAAGTTTTATCTCATTGTAACTTGATGGTAATCCTTAGTAATCATCTCATAGGTTAAATAAAATAAACCAGATAAGAATTTATCAATTAAGCCCAATAAGGGGAGGTAAAATAATGCTTCAAATGTGGGAGGAGGTCAATTTTTCTATCTTTTGATGTGAGTTACTGAAACTAAGAGTAACAACATGTTCCCACCCAAGTTTTGCAAAACCCACTGTTTCGTAAATTCAAATTCCCACCCTTAAATAATAGAAATTGTTTAATCAACGGTTAAGGGTAAATGGTAATTCCACCTGAATTAATAGAAATTGTTTAATCAACTGTTAAAGGTAAAATGGTATTCCAAATCCCAGTAATTACCTCTCCTTCTCTCTTTTCTTTAATACAGCGATGTTTGTCACGGGCTTCCGCCACCGATGAACAGATTTTCTGGTTTCCCAGCTTCTTGCCGTCAATGAGCGCTCCTTCCACCTTTCCAACCTATCCCGATCGAGCATAGACTTTTACCTTTCCAGCCTGTGACGATCGAGTGCGACATTTCACCTTTCCAGCAGCCGCAACCCACAAACAACTGCACTGACCTCGTCATCCTCTTGCGGTGAAGGCGAATCCACACCGTCGCCAAGAGTTGTAGCATCGCACCACCACTCATATCCAATTCACTATAGTAGCTGCATCTGTGAAACCCAATCGCTCACACCCTTCTTGCTCACAGCCACCTCTCCTTGGACTTTTCTTGAACACTTGGGGGGTAGTCGTAGAAAAATTCAATCCTTAATCAACCAAAAAAAAAACCAATCATCTCCAGCAAAAACAATCAAACACCCCAACAAATTACCTAGAAATCAAAATCCGTCCTTAATCCCCACAAAAATCCAACAACCAACAATTTTCCAAAACCCAGTTGTGACGACGACAGTTGCGCAAATGATGGACTGCAACAAAGCAAAATGGCTGGGAGGGCAAAGCTCAGTGGCGAAGGGGTCACAATAGTAGGTGGAGAGGATTTCCAACGGTGGTTGGCTGGGGGTGTGACGCAAAAAGAAGAAAACTAAAGGTTGAAATTCGGCCAAGAAACGCTAATTCTGGCTAACAACCCACCCAAAATGGCTTATTTTGATGGATCCAATTAGGCCTTATTGTAAGGGTGTTGCAAAGGGGGTGAGGAGAAGAAGTAAGAGGACAGTTTGTAATAGTACTCTATCATTTGTGTTAGAACAAACAGTCACTAAGATGTTATTTTAAGGGTCGATCTGGAATTTATGAAATAAGTGGAAACTTCCGTTCTGCAAACCTTGGGTGGGAACAGTCGTTTACTCCTTACTAAAACCTCGGGCGAGGTGTGGGATAGTAGCACTAAAATAAGTGTTACCTCCACCTGTAGCCAACAGATTCAAGGGTTGGAAAGCGCAATATTGAATAGATAGATTAGGGATGCAACTCGATCTGCCGTATATGGTTGCTCGGTATATAAAAAAAAACTAAAATGTTAAACTTCAATTATAATAAAATGATCAAAATGTATGTAAACGTTTTTTTTAAAAAAAAAAAAATATAATTAATAGTATTATACATGAACAAGTAACAATTATTTTCTGACGTAATATCTATAATGTATCAACTTACACTAATACTTGTGAATAAATGCACACGATCTGAATTAAAGAAAATTAAATTTCAAACAAAAGTTATTTTATTTACCTAAGGCATTTCACGTTCTATGTGTTGTTATATAACAATTCTCAACTTCTATCTTGATTGTTTGTTACATATTGTATATTTTTAATATTATCAACTCAGTTCGTTATGAACATAGTATTGACGTACTCTATGGCTCAAATTGAATCACTACAACTTTAATTTTTTATTAAAAAAAATTATAAACAATATGTTCATTATAAAATTAAATATTTTGAGAATATTTATTTAAATTTTCATGGCTAAAGTATTTAAAGCAAAGGATTATACATTGTGTTTTCCATGTTTTTTTTTTGTTGTGCGAGAAATCCGATGGACAAATCCTCTTTGGTGTAAAGATATCTTGCGATATGGTTTTAGATCAAAAGCCGAAGATCACGCTTTTTTTTGTTTTTATTAAGTTTGAGTTTGTCTTCAACTCAACTATATAACTGACATTAATAAATCCCATTATAATCTATTTTGGGACTCGAAAATAGTCATTGAGTATTCTTTAGAAACCTTGTAAAGACAATAGTTGACTTTACATGTTCAACAACATAATGGACGTAGTTTTTTGCATATAACACCGAAACCACTTTAAAAAGTCTTTCTTGTTCTTCGTTATTTATATTATACTTACGCATTTATCATTATATTATTCCATCACTTATCTATGGATTATGCACATATCCTATGTGTTCTAATATTCTCAATCATGTGTCTCTGTTGTGTAAATCTTTCCAACATTTTCTATACATTCCAGTTAAACATCTAGCATTTACTATTGAAGGGTTTAAAAGTTGGGGAAAAAGAAATTATATACCAAAACTATATGGCGTTTGTTGGCGGTAATTGAGATTATTGGGGTAATTCATCTTATATTACTTATTACCATGTTGGTTGTTAAGTAATATAAGATTTCATAATTTTCAAATACCATATAGTTACTATTGGTAATATTGGAGGTAATCTGATTACCTTATTTTCTTAGATATTATAGATTATCAGGTTATCTTTTTTTGTTACAATTTTTCCCTTTAATAAAAGTTTTGGACAATAATGCCCCCATTTTAAAATAAATTTACATTAACTCCTTCAATTTTACCCTTATTTAACTAAAATTTGGACAATAATGCCTTTATTTAAAACAATTTACAGCCCACCACTGTCCATTAGCCACCACCCACCACCACCATCACCACTACCACCAGCGACCACCGCTGATAGCGGCCAACCACCACGGACCCCACTGAAAAGTCGTCGAGTCTCTAAAAAGAACAGATTCGTGGGAGCCTCGAGAGGCTTGATATGGCCGTTTCCAACCTATTGATGGCTGAAGCCATATCAGGCCAGATCTGGCGAAATACCAAATCTATTCTGGCCATTTCCCCAAGATCCCTGGCCATTCTGCCAGATCTGGAGATTGCCATATGCCACAGACCTGACGTTAAGACCAGATCATTCCGTCGCTAATGACAGGGATCTGGCCAGAAATGGCCAGAATATCTGGCTTGATATGGCTGTTTTTGGCCACATATGGCAGAAAACGCATATCGAGCCTCTGGGTCACGGTGAGCTTCTCGCGGACTTTCGGAGCTTCAGCGGTGGTTTGCGGCGTGGCGGCAGGAGGTGGGGTGATTTCGTAATAAATTAGTTTTATATAAGCGGGGTGTTTTAACTAAATCTGAAATATTGGAGTTAAAAAAATTATTCAAAAATTAATAGTAAAATAATATTATATTAATATTTGAAAATGGGACATTTAGTAATTTAAATAACATACCCACCAATTTATTCCCATAACCAATATATTAATATAACATACCCACTAACTACCAAACATATTTTCCTAAAGATTCCCGTAATCTTCAAGGTAATCTATCTTTCTAGTAATCCAACTCTCAGTAATCTATTTCTGAAAACCCCTATATGCATTTCGACATCATGAAGGTGATCCTTGTTCAGCAAATAAAACACTAGGCTTAATTGGGATAATGTGATATCCATCCTGCATATTGACGAAGTCGCACTTTAAAAAAAAAAAAAACTTGCAAGTCAACACATTTTTACAACGTTATGGTTCATGTGCTAGGAGTAAATAAATAATATCTAAAAGTGCGGGCTGTTTTTGTAATTTTTTTATTTATACATTCTTATATCTGTATTAATTAGGAAGCAGAGCATAATAAATATGAAAAACCAAAATATTATTAAAGCAGAAATTTTCCGCGACAAACTGTTGGGATTAGAACGTACATTATTGATTTTCACGTGTGGCATTAATATCAAAATTTAACGTCATAAATAATTTGCTCTGACTTAAGAAGAAGATGAAGCCATTTAAATTGATATCATTCACATTCAATGACTTGAAATAATCGGGCTTCGCTTCCACAACATACAATCAGTGATGATACAAACAACAACGTAAATTCTAATAAAATATAATCGATATATGGAGATTTTTTTTTTTAAAGCTTTATAATAATAATGTTCGAATAAAGTTTTATATTCAAGGTCTTTAACAAATATATTTTTTAATTTATCAGTGAATTAATCAGCTATAAGAAGTGAAGTGATTTTGAACCCACTTATTTTTATTTATATAAACTGTAATAAAAATATATAAAACATGATATGTACATTTTAATATATCTTAATTCTTCAACTGGCAATGTTACCCTTATATTCAATTTTCTCTTTTATGAGTATAACAAGATAAACGAAATTGATAATTTCTATTAAAAAGGAAAAAAAAAAAAAAGGGAGAGAGAGAGAATAAGAGATTGAAAAAATTGTGATATATAAACTGAAGGACCAATAAGAATAAGCTACAAATGAAAATTTGAATAAAAAAAATATTATACCTGTTGATAAAAACCAACGATTCATTTTTTTTTATCAGATTCCACCTCATGTAAATGGATAAGATTGACTCACAATCCAATCTTACAAACTTTCTCTCACAACTCTAAGTAACAACTTGCAAATGACAGCGAGACCCATTTGTGAGCTGACCAATTGGAATTACTACGTCGGAGTTGTGAGAAAAAGTTCGTGGATTGGGTTGTAAGTATTGTATACCCCATATAATTAGAGTTTGGCTCTCATTCTGAAACTTCCCCCCTATGGACTCAAGTCGTAACTCCCCTTCTCACCATGAGTTTGAATATCATAATCACTCACTCATATATGTTTCTCTTGAAGGATATTATCAATTTGGGTACAACTTTTTCATAAAATGCTAGATATATATAGTTTTACAAATAAATTTAGCTGTTGCTTGTAGGAGGCTGCCTGTGGTTATACTTGACTGATTTGAGCTTTGGCCCCTTCTCAAAGGTTGTCGTTGACGACGTTGATCACGTCATGAGATCCTCTAGTTGTTCTCTTAGACACCCTACTCTTGACCTTGTGATCTGTCCACATATCTTTTAGATGGCCCCTTCTGATGAGTTCTTTTATTGCATCCTTCAGAGCTCGACTATCATGTGTGTCATGACTAATATCTCTTGTGATATCTGCAGTACTTTTTGGGATCACGCATGCGCATGTTCTAGCCATTGCACGGGCTTCGGGAGTATATGTCACTCTCTTACACATAAGGATGTGATAAATTGTACTTAGAGAGAATGCAAGAGTTTTTTCTTGGTTCTCTCATGTGTTGTGCGTTGTCTATTTAGAAAGTGGCGCCTATCCCTGTCACACCGTTCTCGGTCATCCTTTCCTTTCTCCCTTCTCATTCTTCACGAGTAGGGGCTTTGGTTAAAGTTCGGCATCATTGCTCTTTATGGTTGCTAGCAATTCCTCAACTCACAAGTGTTTTTCTGTCATTTTGTAGAAGCAGGTGAGAGTCACGTTGTCCTTAGCTTGCAACTCTTTCCACAGATTGGTTTGTGGACAAATTTAGGCAATGAGAAGAGTTCAGATCGCTTCGATAGATTTCTTTTGTCTGGTCTAGATTAATATCGTACTCATCCACTTCGATTTAAAAGTATTAAAAACACCCTTGTTGTTAATGATATGTTATGACTCCATTGAATGTTAAAATTAAAAGTCTATTTTACCCTTTCATCACTTATTAACTCAACAAATTTCTTAAATCCTTACTCAACACATATTCGAATCTACAAAATCAACCTTGAACTTATACAATATAACTTCTCTATAGTAATATTCTATATAGGAATAACCTCCATGTAGTCATAAAAAATTATAGTCCCAACTTGGGCCAATTATAAATAAGAATAAATTTCATATTATAATAAGTTATAATTTTTCTAGGTCATGTCTTAAGGAACCTGCCTCTACATAGTAATAATTATATGTATATTGCAAAAAAACATAAGCTATGTTACATTAAAAGTTTAAGATGAAATAAAATATTTATCTAAAGTTATTTGGAACAATGATTTATGTTTTAGAGTTTTTACCACATCTTTTATCTTGCGTGTACATAATAAGTCGTCAGTATGGACACCTTCTTATTGAAACCAAAATATTTTTAGCTTCTCAAGTATGTTTATAGTTTCTTGACACGAAACTTTTGGTATTTTCGTACTATCATCCTCAAGATTATCTCCTTCCCCTTCTTGTCTAATTCCAATAATGATTTATTCTTCAGTTCAAACATACACGGCTTATTACTCATTTGGATGATTGAGGAAGAGATTAATATCAATTTCATTAGTATAGTGAAGTTGTCGAATCTGTTCACTTAATTCATTTGTACTACCGAAACATGAATTATAAAATCAAAAATCAAAACAATAATTTTTTTAATCAAAACAATAATTCTTGTAACTACACCTCTATTAAGTTATAATCTCCTCATAGTAATAAATTTAGTTGATCCCAACATTATGATTATAGATAGGTTCTACTATAATTATTTTTCCTATGGAAGGTTACACATTTATATATATAGCACATTTAAACCAACATTTAATTAAAAATAGAAGAAAAAATAAATTAAAAAAATGAATTTTGGTAAAATTAAGTCTTTTCCTTAAAAAATAATTAAAATAAAAATCACAAATAAATAATAAATTATGTGGAAGCTATTTTGTCATTTTAATGTTTTATAGAAATCATAAAGTGGGAGGAATAAAAAATTTTTTTAAGTTGGTAAGTGATCGGAAAGGATGAGATATAGACTTTTAATTTTAAAATTGAATGCAACCCCAACATATATTTAAGGGTAGGGGTGTTTTTGATATTTTTTGGAATAAAATGGATGGGTTTGATATTAAGGATTAAATAAATAAACCAGATGAAAGAAATTTATCAATTAAGGCCATAAGGGGAGGTAAATAATGCTTCAAATGTGGAGGGAGGTCATTTTTCGTATCTTTTGAATGTGAGTTACTGAAACTAAGAGTAAACAACATTCCCACCCAAGTTTTGCAAAATGGCAAGTTCCCCCCACCCTATTTCGTAAATTCCAAATTCCACCCTTAAATTATAGAAAATTGTTAATCAAGCGGTTAAAGGGTAAAATGTAATTCCAAATCCCAGGTAATTACCTCTCCTTCTCTTTTTCTTAATACAGCCGATGTTTGTCATCGGGCTTCCCGCCACCGATGAATCAAGATTTTCGTGTTTCCCAGCTTCTTGCCGTCATTGAGCGCTCCTTCCACTTTCCACTTCCAACTCGCCGATCGAGCATAGACTTTTACCTTTCAAGCCTGCGACCGATCGAGTGCGACATTTCACCTTTCCAGCTAGCCGCCAACCCACAAACAACTGCACTGACCTCGTCATCTCTTGCAGTGAAGGCGAATCCACACCGTCGCCAAGAGTTGTAGCATCGCACCACCACTCATATCCAATTACACTAGCTAGCTGCATCTGTGAAACTCAATCGGCTCACAACGTTCTTGCTCACCAGCCACCTCTCCTTGTTTTCTTGGCACTTGGGCGGTCTGGGGGGTAGTCGTAGAAAAATTCAATCCATTAATCAACCAAAAAAAAAAAAAAAAAAACCAATCATCGCAGCAAAAACAATCAAACACCCCAACAAATACCTAGAAATCAAAATCCCCTCTATCATCCACAAAAATCCAACAACCAACAATTTTCCAAAACCCAGTTGTGACGATGACATTGCGCAAATGATGGACTGCAACAAAGCAAAATGGCTGGGAGGCAAGCTCAGTGGCGAAGGGGTCACAATAGTAGAGAGGATTTCCAACGGTGGTTTGCTGGGGGTGTGACGCAAAAAGAAGAAAACATAAAGGGTTGAAATTCGGCCAGAAACGGCTAATTCTGGCTAACAACACCACCCAAAATGGCTTATTTTGATGGATCCAATTAGGCCTTATTGTAAGGGTGTGCAAAGGGGGAGATGAGGAAGAAGATGATGAGAGGACATCTGGTAATAGTACTCTATACATTTGTGTTAGAACCAACAGTCACTAACGATGTTATTTTAAGGGTGCGAATCTGGAATTATGAAATCAGGAGTGGAAACTTACCGTTCTGCGAAACCTTGGGTGGGAACAGTCGTTTACCTTAAACTAAAACCTCGGGCGAGGTGTGGATAGTAGCACTAAAATAAGTGTTACCTCCACCTGGTAGCCAACAGATTCAAAGGAGTTGGAAAGCGCACTATTGAATAGATTAGATTAGGATGCAACTAATCGTCTGCCAGGTATATGGTGGTGTGCTCGGTATAGTAAAATAAAAAACTAAAATGTTAAACTTCAATTATAAAAATGAATCAAAATGTATGTAAACGTTTTTTTAAAAAAAAAAAAATAATATATAATAGTTATTACATGAACAGTAACAATTATTTTCTGACGTAATATCTATATGTATCAACTTACACTATTATCTTGTGAATAATGCACACGATCATGAATTAAAGAAAATTTAAATTTCAAACAAAAAGTTATTTTATTTACCTAAGGCAGTTCACGTTCTATGTGTTGTTTATATAACAATTCTCAAACTTCTATCTTGATTGTTGTTACATAATTGTATATTTTTAATATTATCAACTCAGTTCGTTATGAACATAGCATTTGACGTACTCTATGGCTCAAATTGAATCACTACAACTTTATTTTTTTATATAAAAAAAAATTATAAACAATTAGTTCATTATAAAATTAGAATATTTTGAGAATATTTATTTAAATTTTCATGGCTAAAGTATTTAAAGCAAGATTATAGTTTCATTTTGTTTTCCATGTTTTTTTTTTTTTTTGCGAGAAATCCGGAATGGACAAATCCTTCTTTGGTGTAAAGATATCTTGCGATATGGTTTATATCAAAAGCCGAAGATCACGCTTTTTTTTTGTTTTATTAAGTTTGAGTTTGTCTTCAACTCACTATATAACTGCATTATAAATCCCATATAATACTATTTGGGGATGGCGAAAATAGGTCATTGAGTATTCTTTAAAACCCTTGTAAAGACAGATAGTTGACTTTACATGTCAACAACATAATAGTGGACGTAGGCTTTGCATTATAAGCAGCCAACCACTTAAAAAGTCTTTCTGTTCTTCGTTATTTTATGTAATTACTATGCTTTATCATTATATTATTCCATCACTGATCATATTTGATTTGATAAAAGATTATGATATAGCACACCTATGTGGTTCTAATATTGTCAATCACGTGTCTCTGGTCTGGTGTAAATCTTTCAACATTTCTATACAAATCCAGTTAAACATCTAGCATTTACTATTGAAGGGTTTAAAAGTTGGGGAAAAGAAATTAATATACCAAAACTATATGGGGGCGTTTGGTGTCGTAATGTGAGATTATGGGGTAATGTCATCTTATATTACTTAATTACCACGTTTGGTTTTAAGTAATATAAGATTTCAGTAATTTCAAATACCAATAGTAGTACTATTGGTAATATTGGAGGTAATCTGATTACCTATATTTTCTTAGGTATTCTAAGATTACCAGGGTTATCTTTTTTTGTTACAATTTTATCCCTTATTAATAAAAGTTTTGGACAATAATGCCTCATTTTAAAATAAATTTACATTAATATCCTGTTTCAATTTACCCTTATTTAACTAAAATTTTGGACAATAATGTCTTATATTTAAAACAATTACAGACCACCACTGTCATTCAGCCACCACCGCCACCACCACCACCACTACCACTACCCCTACCACCCAGCGACCACCGCCGATAGCAGCCACCACCACGGACCGCCGCCGAAAAGTCGTCGGAGTCCCTAAAAAGAACGAGATTCGGGTGGAGGCTCTGGAAGGCTTCGATATGGCCAAAAATGTCCAAATCTATTCTGGCCATTTCCGGCCAGATCCCTGGCCATTAGCGGCTAGATCTGGGTGAGATCTGGCCGTTAAGGACCAGATCTATTCCGTCGTTAATGGCCAAGGATCTGGCCAGAATAGATCTGGCTTGATATGGCTTTTTCGGCCATCAATATGGCCAGAAAACAGCAATATCAGAGCCTCTTGGTCACAGTGAGTCTCTCGCGGGGACTTTCGGAGCTTCCAGCATGGTGTGTGCGTGGGCGGCAGGAGGTGGGGGTGATTTCGTAATAAATTAAAGTTTTATATAAGCGGGGGGTGTTTAACTAATCTGAAATATTGGGAGTTAAAAAATTTCAAAAATTATAGTAAAATAATATTATATTAATATTTGAAAATGGGATAATTTAGTAATTTAAATAACATACCCCCAATTTATTCCCCATAACCAAACATATTAATATAATATACCCACTAACTAACTAACACATTTTCTAAAGATTTCTAGTAATCTTCTAAGGTAATTTATATTTCAGTAATCTAATATTCGAATCAAACCCCCTATATGCATTTCGACATCATGAAGGTGATCCTTGTTCAGCAAATAAAAACACTAGGCCTAATTGGGATAATGTGATGAATCCATCTCTGCATATTGACGAAGTCGACTTTAAAAAAAAAAACAACTTGCAAGTCAACAATTTTTACAACGTTATGGTTCATAAGTGCTATGAGTAAATAAATATATCTAAAAGTGCGGGCTGTTTTTGTAATCTTCTCATTTATACATTCTTATATTTGTATTAATTAGGGAGCAGCAGCATAATAAATATGAAAACCAAAATAATTATAAAGCAGAAAAATTTTCCGCGACAAAACTGTTGGGATTAGAACGTACATTATTGATTTTCACGTGTGGCATTAATATCAAAATTTAACGTCATAATAATTTGCTCTGACTAAAGGAAGATGAAGCCATTTAAATATGATATCATTCACATTCAATGACTTGAAATAATGGGGCTTCGCTTGCACAACATACAATCAGTGATGATACAAACAGAAGGTAAATTCTAATAAATATATAATCGATATATGGAGATTTTTTTCTTAAAAGCTTTATATAATAATGTTACGAATAAAAGTTTTATATTCAAGGTCTTATAACAAAATATTATTATATTTATCAGTGAATTAATCAGCTATATAAGAGTGAAGTGATATTTGAACCCACTTATTTTTATTTATAAAAACTGTAATAAAATATATATAACATGATATGTACATTTTAACTATATCTTAATTCTTCAACTGGCAATGTTACCCTTATATTCAATTTTCTTTTATGAGTATAAACAAGATAAAACGAAATTGATAATTTCTATTAAAAAGGGAAAGAGAAGAGGAGGAGAGAGAGAGAGAGAGAGAGAGAGGAGAAGAGAGAAGAGAGAAGAAGAGATAGAAAAATTGTGATATATAAACTGAAGGATGACCATCAAGAATAAGCTACAAATGAAAATTTGAATAAAAAAATATTCTACCTGGTTGATAAAACCAACGATTCTCTTTTGCTTCAGATTCACATTCCACTCATGTAAATGGATAAAGATTAACTCATAATCCAATCTTACAAACTTTCTCTCACAACTCTAACGAACAACTTGCAAATACGCAAGCGAGACCCATTTACGAGTTGACCAATTGTGAACTACTACGTCGGAGTGGTGAGAGAAAGTTCGTGAGATTGAGTTGTAAGTATTGTATCACCCATATAAATTAAGAGTTTGGCTCTCATTCTGAAACTTCCCCCCTATGGACTTAAGTTGCAACTCCCCTTCTCCACCATGAGTTTGAATATCATAATCACTCACTCATAGATATGTTTCTCTGAAGAGATATTATCAATTTGGGTACAACTTTTCATAAAATGCTAGATATATATTTTTTTACAAATAATTTAGCATGTTGCTTGTAGGAGGCTACTTGTGGTTATGCTTGACTGATTTGAGCTTTGGCCCCGTTCTCAAAAGGTTGTCTTGACGACATTGATCACGTCATGAGATCCTTCTAGTTGTTCTCTTTGGACACCCTACTCTTGACGAGCTTGTGATCTGTCCACATCATCTTTTAGATGGCCCCTTCTGATGAGGTCTTTTATGCATCCTTTAGAGCTCGACTATCATTGTGTCATGACTAATATCTCTTTGATACTGTAGTACTTTTTGGGATCATGCCTACTGCTGGTCTAGCCATTGGCCAGGGCTTGCGGAGTAGTATGTCACTCTCTTACACATTAAGGATGTGATCAATTGTACTTAGAGAGTAATGCAAGAGTTTTTTCTTGTGTCTCTCATGTGTTATGTGCGTTGTCTATTTAGAAAGTGGCGCCTATCCCTGTCACCAGGGTCTCGGTCATCTTTTCCTTTCTCCTTTCTCTTCTTACGAGTAGAGCTTTGGTTAAGTTCGACATCATTGCTTTATGGTTGCCAGCAAGTCCTCAACTCCAAGTGCTTTTCTGTCATTCTGTAGAAGCAGGTGAGAGCCACGTTGTCCTTAGCTTGCAACTCTTTCCATAGATGGTTTGTGGACAAATTCTGGCAATGAGAAGAGTTCAAATCGCTTCTTACTTAGCATTGACGACCTTGCTCCGTTCCGGTTGAACCTCTCAAGATAAAACCTTAGCGTTTCGCCTTTTTCTTGTCAAATGTTGCTGAGGTAATTCAACGCATTAAAAATCACCTACTAGCCTGGAAGTTCTAGAGGAATAATGTGGCGAGCTGCCTCTAAGATTCTATTAAGCCTATTGGAGACCTCTGAACCATCTTTTGCTCCTTCAGTCAATTGACTGGCAACGACTCTTGGCAAACCTGAGGCTTGGAACAACTCCATTAGGTAATTGCAAGCTTTTGGTGGTCTTGGGAATCACCTTTTCTGTAAAAAACGGGCATCTTGGCATCTCGAAGTTTGGATGAAGGGTGCTCGGAAATCAGAGCATCCCCTATAGAGGGGGGATCCTCCATGTTCCTTATAATACTCATCTTGATAAGCTTGATGTCGTCTAGCATTTGCTGAAATTGATTCAATTGACTATTACTGGAATTCCATTTTCAACTCTCACGGCAGACCTCTGATGACTTCGCGATGCTCTAACAAATACGGAGGTCTTGCTCGTGCTAGTTGACTTCTTCTCCTAATTTTGTCAAACACACTCGACCATTATTGTGCAAGTTGGTTGCATTGGGATGGCTTAGATGTATGTGGGATCTGGCAAGGATGGAGAGTTTTATCCTTTCCTGTCGTGAAGCACGACTGTCACTTGGTTGTGGGTGTCTCTTTGGGAGCTAACCCTTTCTTGGTTTGAGGTGCACTAGTTATGGGCATCTCCTTGTTGTTGGCCTTCATTTGGCACCTGGAGGATTTGCTCTCTTCTTTGCCTAGGAAGGTGTTCACTGATCGAACCAAGCTCTTAATTGCGTTGCCTATGAGGCGACCAGGCTGTCATCTCTTTCCCTAGAAATATTTTGTTGACGGGGGCTTGATCCTTGGTATTGCTTCTTGCAATGTGGCCATTTGTTGTTGCAAGGCATAGACTGCTGTTGTTAGTGTTCTAATCAATCCATCACTTTGTGGGTTGGTTGGTGGAACAGCTGAATCCTTGCCAATTTGGAGTCGATGGGGTTGTCGTGATCACTAGCGAGGAGTTTGGATACCTCGTTGACGGTTTCTAGGTTATCAACACCGCGGCGTTTCCAGCGCAACTAGTTGTGGTTTGCTCTTAGATTGGATTGTGCGAGCCATGGTGATGTTGCACAAGCCTTGAAAAGTTGAGTGAAATCTGCTAGGAAATTCGAAAAGCTTTTAGGGGCCTTTTAACGCCAAACCGTTGATGCAAGAAATCACAACAACGAGATATGCGATTGACAACATTGAACCACGTCGATGCTTGCGTAATCATGATAATCAACAATGAGATAAGCAATTGTATATGAACCGCAATTTATAAAGAACACAAGAACAACAGACAATTTTTAAAGTGGTTCGACTGCTTACAAAGCAAAACCTACGTCCATGCTGTATATTAAGTGTATTTGCAAACTGAGTTATAAAGAGTTATCTCAAATGCCCTCTCGAGTTCTCTCTTTTCTCAACCTAACCGTTCTTTCTCTCTATGTGTGTGTTGCTTTTTTTCAAAACATCTAGAGTTGGGTTTATATAGCACCTGTTACAAGTTTTAATTGGAAACAAACAGTGTATCCTCAAACATGAAAACAACTTGATATTCGGTCTTATTCTAAATCCATATCACATGATATCTCGTTGCCAAAGTTGAATTTATCCTTTCCTGATTGGAATAATCTTTTCTGTATTTACCGAAACACACATGTCATATGCCATCAATGATTATACTGTTAAATGGATCAGTACCATATATACCAAATGATATTGAAGTGAAGACAATATGCGATGGAATGAGAGTTTGATGACAAATATAGTTATAACACATAATTATTTCTTGTTATTATTTTTCTATTTTTTTTATATAATATGCAAAAGACTGAATTGCTCCTGATTATATTCCATGTTAATATTAATTTAAAGAAGGTGATCGTTATTTCAGAGAAAAGGGAGGAGGTTAGGTAGCATTTAGTAATTTGTCTGATAACTGTGTAATGTTGACTACTGAATAACTGAATGAATAATACTAAATTAAATATTATGATATATTTGTCTGTAATTTTGAATATGTGATTATAAGTATTAAGTGTTTGTTTCATAAATTTAAATATTTAAAAACTAGTATTTTTACATAAAATCCTTATCAATGTTATATATGATACATATTAATATTATACTTTATCAATTATCCTTGCCTCATTAAGATTCTTAAATAAAAAATAATCGAACACAAACCCCACACATTTACAAAATAACCCTTTTGTTATATTTCCACTCCAAATATTATATTATCAATTATATATTCTCCATCATCTATATCAGCCAATATCATATTTCTCTTTACTTGGTGTATTAAGTTTATCTCATTGTAACTTGATGGTAATCACAAAAAGTTTTTTTTTTTTTTTTTTTTTTTTTTTTTTTTTTTTTTTTTTTTTTTTTTTTTTTAAACTACAAGTTTCTTTCTAATAATCTTTCTAATACTTTCCTCTTATTTGAAGAAAATTGTTATGCCCGAAAAATATAGGGCTGACGTAAGGTCCAGTCAGTGTACAAAAGTCAGAACATGGGTTCACCCACAGTTTGCTTCTGTCAGAATAGTGGGTGCGTGCCAGACCTGCCAAGAGCTGTGGTGATCCCACGTGTCCAATCCCTACGCCAAATCGCGCAAATCACTATAGAAGGTGGGCAATGTGACATAAAGAAGGATTTGCACGGATAACCCCACCAACTCACAGATTCAGTGATGATTGCCTTAATCCATCCCACTATAAATTGAGAGCTCCTCTCTCATTCAAGGGATTCGCTCATTTTACTCTTGAATAGCTATTCTCTGTAATTTGTAACATTCATTCGCTTGTACTATCATTTGTAAGTCAGTCCGCTAATGCGACCTGACCCCTATTATTAATAAAATAACAGTGGACGTAGGATTCGCTTGTTGAGCATCCGAACCACTTTAAAAACGCTTTTCTCATTACATTACTCTCTTTTCCTTTACATTCACGTGTGTCTTCTGGGCTAGCTCAGCATTTCACACGTACGTTTCGTTGGTGTAAAAATCACGCATCAACAGTTTGGCGCTAGAAGGAGGGCCTGATTTAGTGTTCATCCTTCATCAGGAGAATCTCTAACCCACTGATCCTACAACAGCAAATGGCTCGCCAACCTGAACCTGAGCAAACCAACCAGGGTGCTGAAGGAACCCCCCAAGTCCAGGGGGGTACCTCTTCCAAAATACCCTCAGTTCCGCAAGGCGCTGCAGAGGATATCCCATCAAGTTCACAACTTGACCCTGCCATTAGAAGTTACCTGGAGTGGTTTGATAGTACCCTCCAAACGGTCAACCGAAGGTTGGATCGTTTGGACCAGAGCATGCCATCCAAGTCAGCTAGGGCGGTGCAACCGCAAAAAACGCTTGCAGGTCACGCGAAAGCGCAGCAAAGAGAAATAGCTTGTGCCGTGAGCACTGCAGTGCGTAGACGAAAGGGTAAGCAAGTGGCAAAAAAGGGGCCTACGGGCTCCAAGGGGCCAGCGAACACCGACCGCATCCCAAGCAGAATACCAGTCTCGTTAAGACTAGGTGAAAGGGCGCAGCCCGAGCTGTCCCATGCCACATCGCAGATACACCCTAGTAAAAGCGCCGGGCGGGGATGATTCTTACCACCGCCAGTGAAACGATCCAGATCGTCATCGTGCGAGAAGTTCCCACACTTCGCGGGGTGGTTCTTACCACCGCGAAGGTCGTGAAAATACCCTGCACCGTTCATTGCCATCACATGCCTCTAGCCAGGGTGTGTCGAGAGTGGTCGGGACCGCCGGCCGAGGCGAAGAGGAACCTGACCTCCAGACTTTCCTTAACCGTAATCGTGAGGGTCGAACTCACATGGGTGAAAGTAATCCCCAAGTGGCTCCATTGCCACAAATTGAGGAGCTGCAGCGAGCTCTAGACCGACTAAGAGCTTAGCAAAATGAGCAAGGGCAGGTCGCATCTACGTCCCCCTTCTCTCCCGAAGTGCTAGCCGCTCCACTCCCACCGGGATTCAAGATGCCCGACATGCGGGTGTTGGATGGAAATGCTGATCTGTAGGATCATTTATATGAATTCAACGACCTGATAGAGCTTCATTAGGTCTCGGATCTAGCAAAATGCCGTTGTTTGGCAATGACTTTGACCTCTCATGCCAAACGGTGGCTCAGGTTGCTCCCAGCAGGATCGATCAGTTCGTGGCCTCAGATAAGCGCGACGCTCCTAAGGCATTTCCAAGCAAACCGAAAGTTTTCAATGCCTTTGAGCTACCTCAGCAATATAAGGCAAGAAAGGGACGAATCCCTCCAGTCCTACATTAACCGTTTCCACAGAGAACTCAACAAGGTGGCTCATACTCCCAAAGAGTCTGTTCGGACTCTCATCATAGTGGGAGTTCGGACTCTCATCATTAGGGGTGTTCAAAAGCGGTTAACCGAACCAGTTAACCGCTTTTCTAAACCGAATTGGATTTTCGGTTCGGGAAAATTCCCGAACCGAAACCAAACTGGTTTTAGGGAAAACCGGTTTAAAAAAAGCGGTTAATCGGTTTTCGTTTTTTTTTTTTTTTATAAAACTTTTTTTTTCTTAAATTAAATTGTAAATATAGACAATACATTGGGAACTAAGAAAAAAAATTTGGGTTGGGATTTTAGATTGAGTGAATTAGGGATTTATTTTAGTTTAGGTTATTATTTATTTATTTAATATATATATTTGAATAACCGGTTTAGAAAACCGGTTTTCGGTTAACCGTTTCTAATTTCTCCCGAACCGAAAATTCGGTTTTTTGAATTTTTCGAACCGTAACCGAACTGATTTTTCGATTAACCGGTTTTTCGATTCGGTTAGCGGTTCGGTTCGGTTTTTACATTTTTTTGAACACCCCTACTCATCATAGCAGGAGTTCGTCCACAAACCGACCTATGGAAAGAATTACAGGCTGAGGACGATGTTTCCCTCACCGGATTCTATAACCTTGCGGAGAAGTACCTCCGGATTGAAAATTCATTGGCGGCACTTCGCCGTCGTGACCCTGGCGCTTTAGGCAGTACGTCTGGACGGGGGGAAAGTAGGAGAGCTGATCGCGAAAGGGCCGCTGACGATCAGCAAAAAGGAAAGAAACCTCGCTATGAGCCCAAAAAGTCTTATGCTTCTGTCCCTCGTCGTGATCGCGACAGAGACCAATATACGCCTCTAAATACATCTGTATCGGCTATTCTCGATAAATTCGAAGAAGCCAGCCTGCTCGGAGAGCCTGAGCCCATGAAAACTCCCGCGACAACCAGAAATAATAAAAAGTACTGTCGCCTCCATCGGGATAACGGGTATTACATCGATGAGTGCCGAGCTTTCAAGCAGGCAATTGAAGAGCTCATCAAGAAGGGGCATTTCAAGGAGTATATTGACGATTCTGCTCCTGCGCAAGAGAAATGTCAAGGGGAGCAAGTAAAGAAGCGTCGTGATCGCGCAGGATATGACAGTGTCACATGATCTTCGGAGGACCGCACCTCGTGGGGAACACGCGAGGTGCCTAGGAAAGGTATGTTCGCGCGGCTCATCACGACCTGATCAGTATGAACACATCGCAGCGACCACAAAAGGTTCACAAGAAGGAGCCAATTACCTTCTTAGAGAAGGATGTAGCCCATCAGCATCATCGACCAGCTCGTGGATGCCACATCGCGGCCCGAGCTGCTATGTTTCATGGACGTGTACTCGGGATGTAGTCAAATTTCGATGTACGCACCGGACGAAGAGCATTCATCCTTTATTACAGATAAGAGACTTGCACAATGAAGCCGACAACGAAGCACTTATGAGAGCAAGTCTAGACCTTGTTGAAGAACATCGCAGCAAGACATCACTAAGGATAGTAGACTATCAGCAATGCGTGAAGAGGTTTTTTGATTCTAAGGTCAGATGAAGAGACTTCTAGGTCGGTGACCTTATATTAAAGGAAGTTCTCCTTGGTACTAGGGAACCAAGTGCAAGAGTGTTGGGACGGAACTAGGAAGGTCCATACCGCATCGACAAAGTGATAAGACCGGTGACTTATCATCTCAAAAGGCTAAATGGTTCCAAAGTACCCCGAGCTTAGAATGCTGAGCATCTTCGACCTCACTATCAGTAATTCCGAACTCAACTTTCCTTGTAAATTAATTATTACTCTTTGTAAATTATTTTCCTGTAAAGTATTACTCTGTTCGCTTGTAACAATCCGCATGTAATCTAGTTCGCACAAATGTGTTCACGTTATAGACTTGTTCCAATGCTGTAAGCAATCAATGTAAATTCATGTATAATAAAGCGAACAAAAGTTGTAAAAGCAAAATGTATTTCATTAATGTTAAGAGTACAGCAGGCAATGATAAGACTATTGGCCCTAATCTGACTCCTCGAGGACCGACCTTATCGTCCTAGAGCTGGTCGACTGGAGGTTTCCTCGAGGCATGTCCCGAACCCTCTGTCTGATCAGATTTTTGGGCAGCCGCTGCTACATCATCCTCTCGCGCCATGGACAAGAGAGTGTCTCGCCAGTCCTTCGGGAGATTAGACAAATCAAGGGTCGGATTCTTTGGTCGCAAGGTATAGATAGACACGATTGCCCATTCGGCAGCCTTTTCCTCGACCTCCGCTACCTGCCTCTACATCTCTTCGGTCAGGGAAGCAACCTTCCCCTGACTTGCTTGGAGTTCGGCCTCAAGAGTTTGCTTTTGCTTCTTTAAGGCGTCTCTCTCTTGTTCTGCTCGCCATGCCCGCGTAGTGGCCGCTTTGAGCTCCTGGTCCTTCTCTCCGACCTCTTTGGAGAGTCTGGCTATGATCCTTTGAAGCTCTTTTATTTCCTCTCCATGCTTCTCGAGCTCGGCTTTTTGGAAGTCCACCGTGCGAAGAGCCGCGTCTTTTTCGTTCAGGTATCGGTTCGCCGACTTAGAGGATAGGTTCCTTTCTTCTTCGGCGGCTTCCAAACTTTGCTTGAGGTTCGCGTTCTCTTCCTTTAATGCGACCTCTCCCTTCACAGCTCCCAGTCGAACCTTCTCCAAGGACAGTTGCATGGTAAGCAGGGCCTGCGAACAAGGAAAAATAGCACGTTTATCAAAAGAGACTAAGGGAAGTCCTCTCCAAGGGCAGTTCGTTTACCTTGCTTAAGTGCTGGATAGATGTGGACATTAGGTCCACGTCGCTGGATCCTGCGGACTGCTCAAATGCTTCCAAGAGTCTGCACTCTAGCAGAGTGTAGACCATCGTTTGCAGGTACTCCGGCAGGTTCCCCAGCGAGTCCAGCACTGGAGTTCCTTTCTTCGAGCCTCCTGTAGGGGTCGTGTCACCCGTCGGTTCCTTACCCGACCTCCTCCCGACATCTGGCTGCGAACCCCCCGGTTGATCGCCCTCAGATTCAGTTTCAGACTCCTCGACTTGAATTTGCCTTCTCTTCTTTGGTCGCTGAGCCATTGTCTTTAGCCTTGGGCGAACAGCCGGTGGTTGGGAAGCCTTCGCGATTTGGATTGGTGCATCCTCCGAAGGTCGGGGCTGGGAAGTTCCAGCAGGTCGCACCTGGGGGCCCGATGTGGCACCCTCAGCCGGGGGAACGGTAGGAGCAGCATCGGTCGCCTTGGCTTTCTTTGACCGGGGAAAATTGAATTTCCTTCTTTGCTGCTGCTCCGACTCCTTCGGAGGCATGGTCGCTGCATGCAAGCATCATTAGTAATAGTATTTCACTCACGACCAGAAAAGAACCAGTTAGCAATACTTACTCAATGGGGCTCTAAAGACGCGTTTGCATTGAAGAAACCATATTTTCGCAGATTCGCGGTCGTCACAAGCTTCTTCGCGTCGCGACTGACTTTAGGTAGGAAGCCGAAAGACACGATCATATCCCGATTGTAGAGTAGCCCTAGGTCGATCATCTTGTTAACTGTCAGAAAAGAAACAGGTCGTTAGAAAGTGCATTTCAAATTTGATGAGTTCGGCAAGGGAAAAGAGCCTACTCGGGTCCTGAAAGCGGCAATGGCCGTCGTAACGAAAGAAGAAAAACTTCGTTTCGTAGGCCCCCGCGTTGCTAGGGTAGCCGTGTATCCTGTCGGCAATGATAGGTCGCTTGGACAAGTAATAAGAGTGTTTGTCCTTGCTCTTTTTCAGGTAATATGAGCAGCCGAGCTTCACAGCGGTCAGTTCGTCGAGCCCGTTCTCGCGACACGCGATGTACATTGCAACAACAATCACGTATGCGTTCGGAATGAACTGCATCGACGCTATCCCAAAGTAATCCAAAATCGACCTGATAAAAGGGTGGAAGGGGATCAGACCCCCACCCTTGATGATCTCTTCAGAGATCGCGGCCAACCCACGGGATGGGTATCGCGATGAGTGGGCCACATCGCGGAAAACCTCCACCTCGATACCATATTATTTAATCACCCTCTCGAGCTCTTCCCCTGTAAGTACCGAGTAGACCTCAGGAGTGACGCTCGGAGCACCCTGCGAAGACGAACCGGTTCCTTCCTTGGATCTGGTCGTTGAGGGGTCCATTCTACTGGTCTGCAAAAGCGACAAGTAGGGGGGTCATTTAGCCATCGTACGCTACTCCGTACGACGACGTGGAAGGAAACAGACTCCCTAAAACCTAAAGAAAACCCTAACAGAATGATTCGAGCTGTCACTCATGGCTCGAACCCGACATGAGTGTCTCGTCTCCGATGAGTTACCGGAAGACAAACGCCATTTACCGACCGTAAAAAAAAAAAAAAAAAAAGAAAGATTCTTACCTTTCAAAATACGAAAATGGCTTCTGCTTCGAATATCAGAAAGACGCTGGTTTGGAAGGCAAATACTCCAAGCTTGCGAAAATCTCTTGCTCTCTGTGAAAATAACAGTGTGGTGACATTACCTGAGAAAGATCAGAGTTTTTATAGCGCATGAACCGACGTTTGTTTTTCTCGGAATCAAAACGACGTTTGGGCGGCAAAAATTTCTCACCGTTGATCACTACCACGTGTTGTGAATCAGTGAGGAAGAGTGAGCATCATGATTGAAGAAAATCAAATCTTCATCTTTTCCGTTGACAAACTCAAGCGACGACACTCTCTCTCTCTCAGCATTAATTGCGCCCCAATCTGCATTTAATGCTCTGATAAGGGGCGTCGTTTCAGCATGTCACACATTTAATATTCTGATAAAGGGTACCGTGTAAGCACACAATGCATTTAATGCGCTTGGTTGGCACTTGCTACGCACATGACACGTCTGTCAGAGTAGATACCGCTTCATTAAATGCGTCCACACCAAAAGCACAACAGGTAACTCCTGAAGAAGTCAGGTCGCTCATCCTTAGCAAGCAATGACTGTGCGAGGTCGTGTTCGCGCAGAGTACTACCCCGACCTATTTTCAAGCAGGTCGGAATCACCAAAATTTCCAAAAGCATCCAGCCATGGCATGACTTGTAGTTTCCAAGGTTCGATCCTCAAACCTTAAAAACTAGGGGACTTCTGTTATGCCCGAAAAATATAGGGCTGACGTAAGGTCTAGTCAGAGTACAAAAGTCAGAACATGGGTTCACTTGCAGTCTACTTCTGTCAGAATAGTGGGTGCGCGCCAGACTTGCCAGGAGCTGTGGTGATCCCACGTGTCCAATCCCTGCGCCAAATCGCGCAAATCACTATAGAAGGTGGGCAATGTGACATAAAGAAGGATTTGCACGGATAATCCCACCAACTCACAGATTCAGTGATGATTGCCTTAATCCATCCCACTATAAATTGAGAGTTCCTCTCTCATTCAAGGGATTCGCTAATTTTACTCTTGAATAGCTATTCTCTTTCTGTAATTTGTAGCATTCATTCGCTTGTACTATCATTTGTAAGTCAGTCCGCTAATGCGACCTGACCCCTATCATTAATAAAATAACAGTGGACGTAGGATTCACTTGCTGAGCATCCGAACCACTTTAAAAACGCTTTTCTCGTTGCATTACTCTCTTTTCCTTTACATTCACGTGTGTCTTCTGGGCCAGCTCAGCATTTCACATGTACGTTTCGTTAGTGTAAAAATCACGCATCAACAAAAACTTTAGTAGCAATGATATTCTTACTTTCAATTTGAAACATTATTGGTAATTAAATTTCTTCCTTTCAATGAATATGTTTTTAATATTATAATACAAAATGGTTAAATAAAACACGAAATCTTTGGAGTTTGGTAAGAATAGCATACTCTTGAATTCATCTATTTTTGAAGCGTGGATCAATAGCAGAGTGAAGAAAATTAGGGTTTATGATTATAATGGAAAAAAAATAAAATCATATCCTATTTAGTAATTTTTATGAAGGATTGTTGTTATAAAAACTCACAAAAACCAAAGATACGCAATCAACCTTGATGGGATTGAGTAGGATCTGAGCGTGATCTTTAAGAATTAACAAGAAAATGAAATGAATAATAAATAAGAATAAAGAACAATTTTTAAAGTAATTCGACGTGTTAAATCAAGCCTATGTACACTGTTCTTTTATTTCTTATTTGCCTTATAATAAGTTTTTTCTTGTAACTCTTCATCCCTTTTACAATGAGTTTGAGGGGGTTTATATAGTACATAATGAACAACGGTTACAAGTGGAAAATCAGGGATAATGGCGTGATTTTTGGGAGTTAATCACATGATTTGGAGCTGTTGTCACTAGATTGAAATTGCCAGAGTTATGCCGAAATTTTCTCCCCGACTCTAGGAGATAAGACTTACAAACGGTGATAAGGCTTATCTACAATCTGAAAGATAGTAACCAAATAACTCGCTTCACCTCGTACGTAGCACAGATCGCTTCAATTTGGTAGTCGCCACACAAGCCACACCAAGCTCTTGATTGCTCTGAGCTACTGTCTGCTCCGAGCTAGTTGCACATTCTCACACAACAAGGATAAAGTTGTAATTAAATTAGAAAAAGTAAACAGGGTCTATTAAGATAAATTGTGGGAGCCAATAGCATCACTCTAAGTTAAAATACAGTACTTAAAGAGTTTAGCTTTATTTTCAAAAACTCATGGTAGATAACGGTTAATATATAAATCCGATACTCACCTATGTTTCAATTGTCGCACACCATTAATCTAGAACTTTGTACATAAAAAAGGTTCAAAAACCATTAATCTAAAACTTCATTTATTAAAGAATAATATACGTATTTACATTGTCTTTGATTAAAGAGTTGCTTTAATATGTTTTCGGCATACACTAAGTCCTTTATTGAGCAAAATTTTTGACAAAAAAATATTTTTCAATGCAATTATATAATCAAATTTTGTACATTATACATTTTTTTTAATCGTGTACCATAGGCATGTTGAAACAATTCAATTACCAAATGATATAGATAAATAAAAATATATATAAAGACTAAATACGTATAATTAGGAGGAGTTTGAATCATATTATGTTTTTATTATAGGGGATGTTATATGAACGGAAAGATAAATCATCTTGAAGATTACTGAGAATATTTAAGAAAAGTGTTCGGTTTGTTCGAATAAATTGGTGAATAATATGTTTAATTGGGAGGATAAATGAGTGGGTATGTTATATAAATTACTAAATTGCCCTCGTTTTTAAATATTAATATAATATTATTTTTTGAATTATTTCTTTTAATTTCTTACATTTGAAATTTTGCTAAAACACACATCCATATAAAACTTTAATTTGTAGCAAAATCGCCCCCATCCATCCCAAGCCACTGCTAGCAGCCAGGCACTATAGCTGGCCGCTACCGGCAGTCGACGGAATGGTGCACGACTGGCCATATATGGCTGGCCGTGCGCCGACAAAGCCATTTTTGACCATAGATCACAAATCCATGGTCGTTTCACGGCTAGATCCATGGCCGTTTTACAGCTAGATCTATGGCCATAGATTTGGCCGTTCCTCAACTAGATTTGTGGCCATTTCACGACCACATCTTTGGCCGTGAAACGGCCAGATCTGGCCATTTCCAACTATGAATCACAAATCCATGACAAAAAAAAGCCTTACTAGTGCACGACCTACCAAATCCCGCCGGTCGTGCGCCATTACAGTGATTGATGCTTGTTGTCGGTGGTGGTGAGTAATTACCAACGTTGATCTTCAGTGGTTGAGGATATTTTGTTAACTTTTAAATTTTTTTGTGGCTGTAGTGTTTTAGCTAATTTCTCAAATGTGGGGGCTGGGTAATTGTTATTTGGTAGATATTTGAGGACAATTGTGTCTGAAATGATATTAAATTAAGGGCAAAATAGGTGTCAAAATTAAATTATCCGATAATCTTTTAATAACACTCCTAGGGGAGGGTATCAGATTACCCCCTATATTATCGACACTAAACAATATTTATAATTAAAGATACTCATAATATTTTATTAGTTAGTTTACCAAAATCTTATAAAATAAACTAAGATTATTCCGTCATCTTATATGTCTCCTATCCATGCGAACCGTTAGTTCCATTGCTGAATGCGACTGGCGCCGAATGAATTTGCTAAAAATATTATTACATTATTTAATTAATATTTTGCAGCTCATTCTAATTGAGTTTCACATAGTAATCACCGTGCTTGAAAAGGAAAACCACATCGAAATCAAAACATAATCACCCCTGTGAAGTAATTAATTAAGGCAAATTACCGAAACTCATTAATTAATTCCCTTTTCATTTCTTCTCCATAACTCGACATCTCTCTTTTCTTTTACTCGAAGCACTGAGAGTGTGATCGATTCACTATTCACCATGGCTCGGCCTGCAATGGCGTCGACGATCAAAGCCTACGCGGTGCCTCTCACTCTCTTCCTCCTCGCTTTGTATTATCAGCTCGTCGTTCTTCCTCGCTCCTTTCCTCCCTCTCATTACGAAGGTCCGTCGCAATTGACACCTACGCGCGTGCATTTCTTTCATTCATTTGTTAATTATTTATGTGTCTTTTTTTTCCTTGAATTTTAGTTTTGGGAATGAAACGGCACAGTTCTATCGAAGAAGTGAAAGACGCGTACGAGAAGTTATCCTCTAAGTGGTAATTTAATTGCTTCTTTTTCATTGTAATTGTAGTTTATTTTGTTTATTATTTTTATTGAATTTTGTGTATAATTGATTGTTTCAGGAATTCAGGTGAGGAAGTTCCAAGTACTGCTGATTTTTTGAAGGTTCGTGAATTTTATTTTTACTTGCTTTGCTTTTTGCTTTTTCTAGATAGACAAAGTTATGATTACATTATAAGCGGCTGCTCCTATTTGTTTTGTAAATATTGATATCAGAAGACTGTCACGTTGTTTTAGGTTGAGGTAGTAATAAAGATTGTTTTATATTTGGTAGAGTGGAATTTCACAACTTGCATGTTAGTACTTGTTGAAGCAATGGTTGTGCTTCTCTTTTGTAGTAGCATCTCTCATCCGGATTAACGAGGTTGTAGGTCAACTTCTGCTTTTGTAATTTTAAGTTTCTTTTTCGATTTTAACTCTGGTCATGGTGAATGTTATTTATTAAAGTTTAAGATTTTGTTATGTGTCTGTTACATTTATGGAGTCATATATTCTATTGGTATTAATCTTCTCTTTCCATGGAGTTACCCTCTCTCTATGGAGTTACCAAAAGTGAAGTCGTCATTTGCGATGACCAGTTATGAAGGTGACAATAGTTAATTTAAATTTTGAATTCCAACTTTCCATCCAATATTTGAGTGCAAATGGATCAAGTGGGACAATGAGTTTCAAATTTATCAATATGAAGGTTTGCACTCTTTTATGGTATGGTGACCTGGATCTTTGCAATTAATGAATTTAGAAAATGTTTCTAAAAGTAAGTAATTAAATCTACAATTCTATGTTTTTAGAAATCTCAAATTTGGTTGCTTAAAAGTTTTTCATGGGCAAGGACTCATATATTATTTGTAAGAAAATGAAGAAAGTAGTAATTTGTTGTTACACTGTCACTTGTGGCAAAGCCCTAATGCCTGAACAAAGATTAAATTACCACAACATCTACACTCTGGGTGGGGGAGGTTGATTAATAAATTGGGGAATTATAAACACTAAGAGGAAGGAAAAGAAAGTCATGCATGCTTTCATTGCATATATTTGCTACTACTCTATCATTAACATTTGAACTTAAACTTTATATGCTTATTGGGACTTTGGCCTCATTGTGCAAATAATAAACCATTGTGATTTGATTTTTATTCTGTCGTCTTTGTTGAATGTGAGGCTTATTGTAGGAAGGAGCCTTTTGTTATTTATTTTTTGAGTAATGCTGTTGGTTAAATTTATGGTTTCCCTTGCAGGTCCGATATGCTTATGAGCTGCTGATCCATCCTTTATGGAAGAGGGACTATGACATATATGGAATTGATGAGCAACTAGTATGTAGTTATTTATCATTTATTACGATGTCCTGTTTGTATACTTCCCAACTCTTTTTCTTCCTCTTCCAGTTTTTACTTTTTTTTTTTTTTTAATTTATTTGCTTGATTTCTTGTCCTTAGCATGTTCTTGATAAGGTCAGAGAACAACATGGTGGGGATAGTTTCTCACAGGTAGACCTTCCATTACTTGATGCTGCCACTTCTGGTTAGTAAAGATGTCTTTTTTTCTTTCAGTTTTGAATTTGGGAGTGTTTCAAAACTGCTGATAGATTCATAAAGTGTATCTTTCCATCAGATTACGGTGATTATGCCTTTAATGTCATTACATTGAAGGATTTTTTGTCTATGTTTAAAGATACTAAGCCACGGCTAATTCAGGTTAGAACACTATGGATATATTGTGCTTGATTTTCGAATGCCTGTAAAGCAATTATAATTTTGGTAAAATATTTAACAATGAATATTAATGGATGCAGGTTTACTCAGACGCGAGCTATCGTTGTGCTCAATTTTCTAATGCTTGGAAACGAATTGGTATGCATTCATTTGGTGATAGATTGTAAGTTTGGAAGTCAAATTTTGTTCTCTCTCTGTTGTTCATAGGATTTGTTTGCTTAATTGTCACTTTTAACAGTCAGGACAAAAGTGGACCTTTGGACCAGAGCAGCTAACTCAATTAGAAATATTAAATTGAATTAAACTTGGTCACTGATGAACAAAAGAGCTCCCATTCACACCTTTTTCTTGGATGAAAAGGCTTGAGCTCTGCATTTTTGGTTCATCTCTTTGGAAGATGATATCTTATTTTCCTGGACTAAAGACAAAGAGATATATTCATAAATACTGGAATATGCTGATATGTATACTAGGCTATGTCATTTATGCAAGACTGAATTTCGGTATTGTGACCTCGGTACATCTGTGCTGTACGGGGTTCACTAAGTAGCATGATTGTAATTATTTAGGCATCTCTTGGATGAAGCATATAACCAGAAAAAAGATAATCAAACAGACTCGTCTGCCATATAGGTGTGTGTTTTGGCTACCTTATATTCCTGATGCACCTGAATTTTTATTCTTTAATTATTTTGCTATTCATTTTTAATGAGGGGTACCAATATAGGTTAAGTTGGAACACTTTAATGGTATAAGTATTTCATGCATCACTTGGGTGCTTTTTGTGTGTTCAGTAAGACTGTAATGTTATCACTGAATCAGGCATGGTGATTACTTTGAGATATTGATAACATATCTCCCTCTGTCTGCATTCAGCTGCCTTACTGGAGGGGATTGCAAATACTGGTATGGTGGAACTTGGTGAGGTTCAACTTGCCACTTACCTTGCTGAGAGAAAGCCAACTGGACAATTTTTCTTTAGAAATGGTGAGTGTAGCATCTACTCAATTTACATCAGTTTATGACAAGAAGGGAATATCTCAACAGCTGTATAGAAAACAATTATTAAGCAAAATTGAAGTTTCCATTAGATTGCAAGCTTTGGGAATTTGCGAATCTTATGTCAAAAGCTCCTTTAAAATGTAAGAATATTTAACTACTTTGATACAAATGGGTTTATATAAAATCAATTGTGGTGGTGTGATAATATTTAACTATTCTTTACAAGCATATGGTTAAGTTCGAAAATGGAATTCTCTCACTTTATTGCAAGTGGGATCATGTGCAAGCTTGTAATTTGATACTTGCAGAATGCATCCTTGCCAGTTTTTCTATAGCCACATCCTAGATGAATCTGTTGGTTGAGAGAAAATATACTATAATTCAAATGTTCTGTTGTAATCTCATGTTTTTTCTTTGATAACCAGAAAAAAAGAAAAAACACTAGAGCTTGATTTGCTTGCCTTCTCTGGCTGTATGTCATTGATGGTTTGTCAATGGTAGGATACATTGAGGCACTATGAAGTAGCCAAATGGTTGAAGGAATTAAATGGTGGATTTTCAAGCTGGAAGTTATTTTCTTCTTGATTTTACGGCAACTCGAAACTTTATTTTTTTCATTGTGGCAAGAACTATATTTATGATCAATTCTGGCTTTAAAATTGTAACAAATTCACACAGGTCTTCCTTTGTTCGTTGCATTTCCAACAGGGTGTAAAACTGCTGATTGTGTAATTAGGTAAGTACCCAGTTAGGTTCTTTATTTAAAAAAAAAAGTAAGAAATTACAATATTCTATATTTTAAAGTATGTTGAGGAAAGCTTTATATTAAGTTTCATATTCCATATGTGCTTTCTAACTCCAATGAGTCTTATATCTTTCTTAATGTTATAGTAGAATAGTATCTAAAATGATCTTTGGTGTTAGGTTTGATGGAGAACTCTCCGTTGATGCAGTTACCGATTGGTTTGCGACAACCATATTAAATTTACCTCGCATTTTCTACTATACGAAGGAGTCACTGGTAATTAGTATTGACTCTTGGAACTTCATTTTTTATTCATAAGAAAAGTTTATCTTGACGTCCTGAGCATGAAATAAATCTTTTGGAGTGAAACCGTTGTATTCTTTTTTTTAAGTGAAACTGTTAATTGATTATTGATGGTCAGTGCTTTTTGCATGCACGCTTTCTTAGTGTCATTTATTGAAAATATAAACTTCTTCAACCCATCCTCAATTACAAGTTGGTGTTTGAGCTTTGGCATTTAATGTCTCTACATCATACTTGATTCTATGTCTGTATGTGCAAATAAAATATTACTCAGATTGTGGAGGTTATATATTACCTTTTGATTGTCCTTGGTTTTTAGTAAAACTTGTCAATATACTGCAACCCAATTATTTCATGACTGAAAACAAAAATGCATGTAAAGGCTAAGCTGCAGAAAAAAAATAAATTGTCACTTTCCTACATGAACTTTGGAGAATGAGTTGGTTACCATTTATATTAGAATTGATTTGTTAATTAGGTGAACCCAGTATTTACTTTAACATGTTACTGACAATACCATTTGAAACAATATTGCACTTTTTTGCATTACAAAGCCAGGTCTTCCATTTTTTTTTTTTTTTGGCTAGGAAAAGGAAGAAAACAGTAGTGAGTGGTGGGATAGAGTTCATTTTTTTGGTTCTCTTTAGGCTTCAGTTTTTTAGGATTTTCAAGATTTATCTTTTTTTTTTTTTTTTTTTCCTTTTCTTTTTTTGAATTCATCTGAAGTGAGAAGGGACTTTGGGTAGATTTTCTATAGTTTTTGGGCTTTTTTGTTCAGGGGAGAACGATTACTAACTAGAATTCTCATTGAATTGTTTCCCTTCTTTTTGTTTTATAATTCTTTGTGGACACTTGGTCTCCAGTTGTATTTCTTATCATTTTAATTCAAAGTTTATAGTTTCTTTAAAAATGGATAGTTGTCGCTCTTCTTTTAAGGGTTTGGGGTGCTGGTGGAGGGTTGTCTCACTTGTCAAATGTCAAAAGATAAAAAACATTTTGTTTGCTGAATTTATAACAAATAAATAAGTAATCAATGCATAATCACAAGTAGCTTTTAGTTTTGACTTTTGTTTCATATCTTGTGTTTAATGGATGTTATTGGCACAACTTGCCCTATGCTGATATTTTTTTTCTTGCTGTTATCTTATTTTTCATCCTTATTGTTAATGATGACTTGGAATTATGCATTAAATTCAGGGAAAAGATTTTCTGGCAAAAGCTGCGCCTCATAAGGTATGGTTCCTTTTTTCACAATATACTTTTTTAATGTTCATAAAATGCTATTTTCGTGATTTTATTTGTTTTGTTCTTGCAATTTGGTTGCTAGGCCATATTTACATTATGAAGCCACTATGTGAGGATGTCAACAGCTTCCTGGCTGATTAATATTGTATTGATATTTTAGGAATAGTCAGTTTAGATTTTCTGTTTACATCATTGTGGTTGTTACAGCTTGTGAAATAAGAATGACTTTAAAGTGTCTTTCATGCGTATTTGATCATAGTTGTTGAGCATTTCGTGAAATGAGCCTTGGAGCTGATAACTTGTTCTCTTGTGGGACCCAAACCAGCTTAGTTAATGGTGTTCATTTATTGCATTCAGAATCCTAAAGATGTTTGAGTGATACCTTTTGGATTAACGTAATCTTTATATGGTTTTCTTTGGGTCAGATTGAACCAAATTCATTACTAATTTGGGGGTATAGAGAGGTTAGCAACTGATATGTTAAAATTGATACTGCTTGTTGAAGTATTAAACTGACTATGAATTAGAAATGAAGATAGCAAGCTGCTAGTTGCAATTTTGCAATTGGTGATTCATGATAAATTTATATCCTGTATTGTTTCTCACATTTTGTTGTTTACATTATCATTTTTTTCCTGGTAGAATCCTTATGTTGTGACCACTTTCTTTTATGCAAAATTTGGCTTTACCATAAATTGTATGCGAGATCTTTTGGCTTTGAATTACCCAAGTAATAAGGGGTAATTTGTCAGACATAACTTAGGTTGATTTATCATTATTATTATAATATTTTTTTGGGGGTGGGTGAAGGAGGATAAGTGAAAACTTTTGACATCATATTTGGGTCTCAGGTAATGATGCTTTATGGAAATACTAAATTACCGTCCTTATTATCAAAATTAGCAACTTTTTTATGCAAAATTTTAATGTTTTATCTATGCCCAATTCATAACTTTGTGTTTCATCCTAGACGCAGCCATAAATTGAATGCTTTATGCTTAAGAATGGATGTGCAACATAATTGTTATGTGAAGAGCTTATTCTTTCAAAATCCTTGGAATTTTTGTCCTATAAGTTGGACTGATATTCTGCAATGCTGATTTCTGTAGTTATTCAGTTCTTTCTTATAAAAAAAAATAGTGTTCTCTATTGTGACATTTTAGTTTCCATAGCTTTGCTTAGATTTTCATGTGCAACATGGTGATATTTTGTAGTTCTTGATGCTTTCATGCTTTTTACCTGTAGGTAAAGGTAATTTTATTCTCAAAAACAGGCGAGCGTGCTACTCCATTTGTACGGCAAATTTCTAAAGATTATCGGGCTTATGCCTCTTTTGCCTTCATACTATGGCGAGAGGAGGAAGCTGCCCTTTGGTGGAACGTGTATGTGGATATGTTTTCTTATTACTGATTATAATATGCAATATTTATGTGGAAGAGACTGTTTTCTTCAACATGTTTTTGAGGAACCTGAATTGGAGTAATTTGTCAATAACATTAAGCTTATTTCGTCAATTACATATTTACCTGTATAATTTTTATAGCAAATTTCAATGATACATCTGTTATGGCTTGAGTTGAAAACCATGAAAGTAATGATGCTTCATTAGTTCCTTCTGCATTAGACAACCTAATTGAGATTTAACCAATGATGACAGGTTTGAGGTGGATTCTGCGCCTGCTATTGTATTCTTGAAAGATCCGGGTGTCAAACCTGTTGTGTACCATGGCATGTTACTCTTTTTCTATCACTTTACATGCCTTTTGTGGCTAGAGAACTTTTTATATGATTTTATTTGATCTATGAAAAAAGCTAAGTTGTGCAGATAATGTTGCAGGATCATTTAATAATTCACAGTTTTCAGAAGTCATGGAACAAAATAAAGAGCAAGGTATTTATAATGACGACGTGTTAGCCTAATTTTACTATTGTTTTTGGGATCATTAATTTATTTTTTTTAACAGGCTTCATTTGAATATTTATTATTTATTTATTCTTTTCCATTGACTATTTGACAACTCTTTTGTAAAGAATCCCAGTGTCTTTCAAGAGTATGCTAATTTCTTTTCCTCCACTCATCAGTGCACCTTTGTTTGTTAAGAAACCTATTCGTAAAAGTCACAATGAATTGGTGGATTGTCAATTGATGCTTGGACATTCATTGCACCTCCACAATTCACTCATTACATCGCTACAGATTATAGTAATAATCAGTGAAGATGTTACTGAATTAATTTTTTATATCTCATTTTTTCTTTGCATGATCACTCTTAATGTATGGATGGAACTACTTGGTTTCGTGTAGTACCTAAATGATGTTAATAAATAGTTGGCTGTTCTCATCCCCTTGAATTCTGAAAAGCAGAATAGGAGTTTTCCCATTATTTTAGGTCTGATAAGACTGAAACACTTATATTTGACCCACTATATCTTGGTATTTATTCAAATTGGTTCAAATGTTCAAGATGGAACCAGACCAAAATTAACCATGAAAATTAACTTTTAAAGTTATAATGAATGTGAAGAATGAAAAATTGAGATGGGAAAATGTTCAATCTACCATTCACGTTATATTTGCTTTGTTGCTGGTAAGGATAGATTACATGAAGAAATGAAAATCACTGGTTGGCTTAGATCATAGTCAAACCTTGCTTATCCATTAATCAGTTGCCCAATTTGGGGGGGTGGGGCGGGAGTGGTTGGGAACATTATGTTACCTCTATCAAAGTGTGTGAGGTTGTTGATGCAAATCCTGATCTCTCGTATAATTCCAGTTTAAAATTTTTTTTATCGATGGCTGTATCAACTTCCAATCTTAATTAGACATTTTTTTTCCTAAATTACTACTTCTGAAATCAGAATAATTTAGCATATAATTATACTGAACCAGTTTTTAAATAAAAATTTTCTTATATTTTGAAAGACCTATATTTATTGGGTTACACCTCTTCTCAGAGCTTCCTCAACTAAGGAGTTCGACATCAATGGAACTTGGGTGTGATGCCAGGGGTTATTCTCGTGCTGGAAGTGATACCAAGATCTGGTATTGTATCATTCTTGCAGGACGGCAAAGTCAAGAACTAAACAAAATGCGAGAAGTAAGTATTTCTGCCTGGATTTTGTTCCAAGGCCTTTTCATATACATATGTTGGTCTTAGAATAATCGTAAAGTATGTAGTTCGCCCAATATCCCTTGTGGTTTCATAACAGTTTTTCATCTTATTACTCTTTAATAAAGTTGTAACTCATTTTTGCACCTTTTCTTTTGAGAAAGGTAAGAATTACGGTTAGATCTTAAAGTTTCCATATTTTTTTCAAGTACTTTCTCTTTAGAAGTGAGAGAAAACGTAAAAAAGTTTTAGCATTTTGACTGTAGATATAGAGCATGTGATAAAACCGAATGAAAATAGAATTAAGACACTCGTAATGGGACCTAGGGAACACTACTCTGTGTAAAACAAAAAGTGACTTGTGGTGGTGGCTCCGGTGATGAAGTAAATGCCTCTAAGTAAAAGATAAAAAATACAGAGGGGGACCATTGCAGCTTATGAGATATCAAAGGAAGTTTTGTTTGATGATGCCTTCTAGGCATTGGGAATCTCCTAACATTCAACTAACAAGTAACTAGGAAAGAAAAACAATTCCTTACGACTTTTCTGAAAATCTGTTTTATAACCAGTAGGTCTGCATGATAACACAAGTATGCATTGGTTTAATATTTTTATACCTATTCTGGATCCTATTTTTCAAATCGCGTTTGGTATAATATTCTCAAAATATTACCTATTTTTTTAATTACATTAACCCCTAAGGTTATTAATTCACTAACCCCTGAAAAAAAAGTTTAAAATTAACAAAAAAACCCCCATCAACCAACTTGTCAGATTCCGGCACCCACGTCGGTGATAGCCGGAATGTACAACGGCCAACTTCCGACCAGAAATGGCGGAAGTTCACCGCTGTGGCCTTTTCCGGCCAGATCCACAACGGATTGGCCGGAAAAGGCCAGATCTGGCCGTCAGCGACGGCCAAAGAAAATGGCCGTCGTTGACGGTCAACGACGGCCCAATCTTGGCCGTCGCTCGATCGAAAACGACGGCCACATCTTTGGCCGTCGCTGACGGCCAAAGATGGCCGTCGTTTGGCCTTTTCCGGGTCGACGGCCAAAACAAACCATAGATCTGGCTTTTCGGCCAGATCTACCATGGATTAGCCGGAAAAGGCCATAACGATGTGTTCGGCACAGATCCGACAATCTGTGCCGTAACGAAATTTTCGGTCAGATTCGGCGGTGGTGGCCGGATCTGACACTGCAGTGGGGGGGGTGTTTTTGTCATTTTACATGTTAGGGTCTTTAGTTAAATTAGTAAAACGGGCTTTTTTAAAATTTAAAATTTACCTGTAATACTCCCATATCCAATAACCCAATACTACCCTTAAAATCCTATCCAAAATACTAAACCAAACGCACCCCAAGCTATTCTCTCTGTTTTCTACTGGTTTTTAACTTCACATGGGCTTTCTCTTTAATTTTTCATTTATATTAAGATCTGCTTCCATGTATCAAATGATGTTTTAATTGAATTAGGTAGCAGTTAGATCCCTTCTGAAGTATCTGATTAGAATTTCTTGAATACTTTTCTGAAGTTCTGTTACAGTTTTTAGCTTTCTTAGGATCCTTATCTAACTCTTTGGAGGTTCAATTATTGGACCCAAGACAGACTGTTTGGGGATCTAAGGCACATTACGGAAAGTCTGCAACAGCTAATCTTCTGCTTGTGGTCTTCTCTTTAAATTACTTCAGCCAGTTTATGTTCATATATTTGCTTAAGAATTGTTTAACACTTGAATAATATGGTAAATATGAAGGGACTTGCAGACATTCATATTTAAGGGAGAAGGGGAAAGGAGAGAGGAAGGGGGGGTGGGTGATGAAGGACAATACGGATAATAAAGATCAGATATACACCATTTAATGATACGCTTCCAGATACCGTTTTGGATGTTATTTTATGCATCTAACTTGTGCTATGGAATTTCCTTAAATTCTTTGTTTAAAATATGGGGGTAGTAACAATAGTTTGTAGACCGTGCGAGGGTTCAAGAAATATTATCAAGTGATGGTGGATCAGATGCAGCTGAGGCAGATCAATCTTAGCGCCATCAATAAATGCATTCAGAAAAGCGATGACTTTTGCTTGGCTTGATGGGGAAGCTCAAGAAGTGAGTTTCATCCCACCATTTTTGTGTTTATACATCTTATTTTTTGTTTGTTTTCAGGCATGTTGATGATACTGGTTAGTGTGAGCAAAAAACAATTATTGGATGAAAATGACGAAAGTTATGCGTTTGATTACTTGGTTGATCACATTTAATAACATGCCATGTTTTCATCTTTTTTAGAAATTTGGGTCATTTTGATGGTTTTGTTTGGTTTTCTCACTCTAGGAAACCAATGAAAGTTATCAAATTCATAAATATCATAATGAGGGGGACTAAACTTTCGTAGCAACCGTACCAAAATCAATTTGTGTAGGTAGTTTGAGAGTTTGTTCGGTTAAATGCACACCTCTATCTAAGTTGAAAGATGATGGTGCTTTTCTCCAAGTTGTATTCATTAGAAATTTTGGGATAACTGCATTAAATGCTAACTTAATTCATACAAGTTATAGCGTGCATCTATATTGGCCCTCAAGCGACTAATATTGTTGAATTTTCTCCAGCGATATTGTTCATTCTACCTTTTCTCAGAGACAATCTTTGAAAATTGTGGAAGAAGGAGGGATATGACTGATATACCCCGGATATTTATTGTGCGTTACAACAGAAATGCTACGCAGAAAATATAAAGTTGAGAAAAAACCGCATAATATATGGAGTGCATTGCAAGATGAAGAAGGGGATCCTGCTGCACAGCTCGTAGTGAGGTATAATGGTTCAGATGAATTCCTGAGGTATGAACTTTCTCTAATGTCAGATCTTTTTCGCACTGGCTTCCTTTAGCAGTTGTGATTCACTTGTCTTGGTGTTTATAAGTATGTGTAACATCTTTCATTTTCATTGAGATAAGTTTCACTCAGTTGAGAACTAAGGATACGTTGAACGGTGTTGTACTCTATTTTTTTTCAGATTTTAAAATGGGCATCAGAAATACAAGGATGGTGACACCAAAGATTCCCCTTCTATGTAAGTTGAGCCATCTTTTGTAAATACTTTAATCCAGTTGTTTTCTCTTTTAATCATGGAATTCTGTTATCAAATTATTGCAATTTATTTAATGGTGCTTAGCAAAAAAGCTCCACATCTCCCTCCCCCAATTATCGTTTACTATACATTAGAGAATATTTGGTGTGAAAGATTGTATAGTATAAAAAGCAGTGTAGTATTAAATAATACAATACAAGTTTGGTGAAAACTTTGCACTACATAAAGCTAATGCAATGTATAAGTTTTTAATCCATATCTATTGTACTAATTACCAAGTAAAAGGGTGGGTTAAGTGACATATTCTATTATTTTAATTTACTTTAATAATTTTAATAATCTATTAATTACTTAAATTTTCACTTTAAGATAGATAGATCATATTGATTTAAAATAACGATAACAAAAAATTTATTTTTATTTAAAATTTTTAAATATTCTGTGTGATAATAAATGATTTTTTTTTCTGTAAATTTTTAATTTCTTTTCTATAATTTTTTTAAAAATGCTTTAAAATTAAGGTAAAAGTAAAAAGAATTAAGTTTTAAATGAATTATTAAAATTCAACAAATACATTTTAAAAATCTAATTGAAAATCAAATGTAAATTAATACAATATAATGATGCACCAAACACCCTATTATATTTCATACAGTATTATCTTGTACTATTAAGTACAATACAATAGATATTATACTTACTATTCAGTGCAATGCGACAGACTAAACATTGCCTTATGTTGCTTTTAGTGTAAGTTGCTATTTGAGGTGCTTACAACAGGGCCGTTAGGCCTTAGTTCATCAGCTTGAATGGCTCAGTTCATATGTGATGTAACTAACAATGGTTTCTAATATAAAAATTTCGTTGCATTACGGTTTATGTTAATAACTAAAAGCCCAGATAGAAACGTGTCATGATTCTTTTGGAGTCTTTTGTCGTTACCCAAAAGTTCTTTCTCTTCCAATACAGAGAGTGAAGACTCTGAACTTGTTCCTGAGGATGCAGATCCTATGGTCCAGAGGGCACAAAAGCATTCGTTCTAAGAGTGTTGGAATGAAGCACTGCTGCGCAACATTCTAGCCGATGTTCCAGTTACCTTGGAGATCCAGAATAGGTCCGAGCTGCTTTTGGCAGCAATAATGTTTTGGTACCACTGGCTGGTTAGGAGTCAAAAACCAGCTGTCCTAGGCAATCAGGTCAACCAAGTGAATCAAGCACTGAGGTAGTAGTGGCTGGCTTAAAAATTACGATATTTTTTTAATGGTTTGCAAACTTCTCAAGTATAATGTGCAAAAGCTGTCTAGCATATTCCTTATTAATGTATGTACAATTGTCAATTACACACACAAACACATACAAATATAGTGCTGGAAAGAAAGATTAATAAGAAAGAAAATACTCTTACTGATCTCTCGTTTGGTGCCATGTTCTTGAATGAGTTGCAGCTGGTGAATGATGCTTATCATGTGCCAATATTCTACGAGCAAAAATTGTGTTTCATTCTTTCATTCGAAACAAATCATACTTGTGTGGTGTAATTTAGAAGCCTGTTTATTAGCATTGTTTATTCTATGATGATTATAGCTACTCAGATGGTTTAATGTTACTAGCTTCTCTATTTCCTTTTAGCTATTCTTTAATTCCTTCAATTTCTCGTCCTACACATTATTGTCCTTCGTAAACCAATCCAATTAACATGATCCTTGATATACTATTTTCTGTATTTCTTTTTCTCATGAAGCAATAAGGATAAATGCTTTGGAAACATTTTATTCTTTTCAGGATGAAACTAGACAACGACAGAGAGAGCGTGCAAAGAAATTTTCAAAGAAAGACGACCTTTTCTATAACCGATGTGGAACCAAAGATGCTTACCAGGCCCCTCTCTCAGATTCTGATTCAGAGTAGTAGATATCGCTTAACAAAATGGATAGCGCCGGAGATTCTCGAAATGAGATAAAAGTCGAAGGCCATAGTTGTAATTGGAAGTAACAAACAGTTGCTGTTGATAAAATCATTTCCAGATGATATAGGAAAAGATTAGACTATTACGGAACAATTATGTATTATTTAAGCTGCAATATCTAGAATCTAGATGTTATCTTGATAGCACCCTGGCAATCTAGTTATATAGGCTAGAAACTAGATATAGAAGGCTTCCTATTCAATTAGGTTTGGAATTTTTTTTTTTTTTTTTTTTTTTTTTTTTTTTTTTTATTGGAAAGAGTACCGAAAAATTGGTCTGTTCATATGTAAGAATTTGATACTGGATTACAGAATGTTGGTTTGTATTGTTGTATCAGCAAATAATGGCTTCCATTAGGCGTATATGAGATTTAAACTGATGGGGTGATCATTCTCATTTCAATTAACTGTGTACTTTAAGAACCTTATCTGATGGTTGCTGAACCCCTTTTATGTTTGATATAGTTTCAGGCCTTCGCCAGGTTGTTGAAGCATGATTTTGTATGATTTTTGTTAGAATCATGAATATGCATGGCAATTGTGTTCAGTACAGCTCTGAATTTGTAAAATAACATGAAGAATTGCCTTCATATGATTGACTAAGCGAAATCAAATTAGAGATGCGAACGTTCGCTTAAACTTTCGGCACAATATTTTTTTATTATTGACTTGATTTTATCCAATTATTAAGATGAAAATTTAGAAACTAGAAAGTGCCAATCCTCTATATTAAGGCAGATTAATGATAAAGTCGTTATATAAGTTAAATGTTCTTTTGACTTTTTAAGTTTTTTAGTCCTACCTTCTGCTTCAAGTTAAAAAAAAAATGCGAATAAGAAATAGATTTATCAATAATTAAAAAATAAATTTTACCATTGTATAAACCCTAATTGATATTTGTTTGGGCAAAGATTGCTTAGAGGAAGAAAACTCTTCTAAATTGATTGAACTGTTATTGATTATCTATTATGGGCCCGTGTGACCCGACCCACCACTCATCAGAAGGGTGATTTCGTAATTCAATTCAAGATAGTCTGAACTCAACTTCTCAACGCGGTATCGCTGTAAGCCCCGACAGACTTCAGTTAGTCAGCTGTTGGTTTTTCAGTTCCCTTGTTCATCAACATTTTCGATCGAAATCTTTTAAGGTGACATGTCCATGCTTAGATCGTGTCATTTGTTTTTTGAGTTCAATATTTTTATTCCTCTTCCTTTTGTTTTCGATTATATTAAATGGGTTTCATTCGTTGTACTTTTCATGCATAAGGTGAAAAATTAAAAATTATGCTCCCGTGGTTGCGTAAAATTCTCGAATTATTGCTTCTGTTTGTGGGTGTTGGTTAAATTCTATTAATATTGATATTGGGTGGTGATGCCTGTTATGGAACGCTTCTGGGTATATATTCGGTTTGTGTATTTAGTGTACAAATGTTGGTGGTGAGGAGGATGATAATGATTTTTCTTTAATGTGTTTTTCCCCACGTGTGTTGATGTGATTACTGAGGTTTCTTCTTTGATTTATTAGTATAGCTAGTATTGGTCTTGGCTTTTGTTTTGTTGCATGTGTTAGGATTATTTCTGGGTTTGTTAGAACTTAGTATTGGTGCTTTGGAAGGGATTCTCATTGCATATGAAGTTGAGGGGGAGTACCATAGCTGCCTGTGTACACTGAGCAATTCGATAATTGGGTTCAAATTGGTGGGCACTGAGATAGTTTGGAGTTGACTAAATTGTGACAATGGTAGATATGAATGTTTTGGAAGCTCTTTGTTATTTATTTATTTTCGCTAAAGCAAATGTTGGTAGTAGAGTTTCTGTTGAAAAACTTATGGGATGCAATTTTACCTTTTCTGCGAATGCGTGGTTTTGTAGTTGTCATTAGTTTTATCATGGTAGTATCATTTTCTATGACATTTTGCACTTCGATTATTTAGGTTTTTGAAGCAATGGGAAAGGACTCTAAACCAAAGGATGGAGGGAAGGGTAAAGGGAAACAGTCAGCAGGAGGTGATGAGAATGCTTCTAAGGGTAAAGGAAAAGGTGGGAAGTCAGCTGACGGGCTTGGCACCTGCACATATGTCAAAGGTTTCTAATTCTTGCTTGCCGCCTTTAGTAGCTTATCATTCATTTAATGATTATCTATCACATATCTGTCACACCCTTCTTTGTTTGGTTTTGCTTATGATACTCCTTAATTTGTTGTAGCGAGACATGTCTTATGTGAGAAACAAGGGAAGATCAATGAAGCATACAAGAAGCTGCAAGATGGTTGGCTTAGCAATGGAGATAAGGTTCCACCAGCTGAGTTTGCTAAGGTGAATCCAGTAGAAACTATCATTCCATAACTATTGAAGATGCTAAATATTCACTCTTGGTTTAGAGACCATAAGCACGAGTGTTAGTGATGACTATCTTATTTAAGTTATAGTGGTAAATTGTGCCTGGCATAAATTATGCACTTTTAAGAAAGACAACTTAGTTGGGCACCTCTAAGAATGCCTGAGTTTGGGTGTTTGCTGAATCATTTTCGTTCCTTACCCCTTCTCATCAGATAGCTGCAGAATATTCGGAATGCCCATCTGGGAAGAAGGGTGGAGACCTTGGATGGTTTCCACGTGGCAAAATGGCCGGCCCATTCCAGGAAGTTGCCTTCAGCACACCAATTGGAGCTACCAGTGCACCCTTCAAATCAACGTATATTCTTAAATTTTATTGTTATTTAAGGCTTTACACCAGCTTGTTTTAGGTATATCTTGTGGACCACAATATTATCCTTGGCTTATACTAGCTTATTTATTTTGTACCTTACAATGCAGGCATGGATACCACATAATCTTGTGTGAAGGGAGGAAGAATTGATGGAACCCGGAATTCGCATGAAGGGTAATCCAGGAAAGGCGAACATAGAGATGAAAATAATGAATTTTTATATTGAAGCATAATGTGGCTCATCAATGATGGTTGACATTCGTGGCTGAATGATGCTTTCTCATCAGAAGTTAGATATTACTGAGTATTATCTGGAAAGATTATAATTGTTTGGAAATGCTCATAAATTTCTTTTTCTTTTAATTTCAATTTGTGTGCTATCTCGACTTTCTTGAGCAAGGAAAAGATGAATGTCAGCTTCTAATTTTGTTGGGAACTTTTTATGATTTGAACTGGGATTTGCATACACACTTGGACAGTATTCCAAATGGATGTTTATAATATCTCAAAGAGTGCCGGGAAGAAGACTTAGGGGCTGTACTGGAAAATTTGCACCTAGAAGCATTTGATTTGACAGCCTTATATTGATTACATTTGGAGCCAACAGAGTCTTGGAATGGAAATTAGATGGGATTGGAGATATGTGTCACCAATTTGGTTTCAAGAAGATTTCTAATACCATTCAATTCTATGGCTATATTAATTACGTGGCATTTCAAAGCGAGGTCACTTGGGGCAACTCCTTGGCTACTGCCTATATGCAACAACTGCTTGTGAAGACCTTTTTTATATTGTTTTTTTGGTATAAATTGTCAAGTGTTGGCTATTATAAACCTAGGTGAAGGCACAATCTTTTTCTTCTGACTCTACGTCAAATTCTTTGAAGTAGAGGCTCTCTACTCTGCGCATCTACACGGGGAGTTCATAGCTAAAATAAGGCTCTATGTCAAACAGCTCTTGAGCATTAATCAACATAACCTATGCAACAAATAATATTACCAGACTAGGCATAAGACTCATAACAAGCCATTTACATGATTATATCAGCTTCCTAATAGCTGCAGCAATCAATCAAGGCAAGGTTATGCATAAATAAGCACATCAATCCATTATTACAAAAGTAGTTCAACCCCTAATTATTGAATGACTCATCAGACAAACAATCTATTAATTAAGTAACAAAATAATTAAGATATATTTTAATGAAATTGCTGATTCTATAGTACATCCAAAGAATTGCAACTTCAACTAGGACAGTTGCAATAGACTTTATCTGGTTTACAACTTACAACTCCTTCTCAAGATCAACTAGCTTAAGACCCCAACTCATGTCCTCACAGTGCCTCACATGAGGAACTACTGAACCCGTGTCAATACCTCTCTTAGCCTTGCAATCATAAAAGGGAGGTGCATGAAAACAAGGCTCCATTGACATCACTCTGCGACAAGGTGGATTGGGAACAGTCTTATTCTCTGGCTTATCGAGTATCCATGACTTCAATCCTCCGAGACCTTGAGCCACATACCCAAACGTCGACCATGAGCTTGTGACCAACACATCAGTCAAACTCAGCAGATACATTTCTGCCCAAGCCTTCCGGTTGTGTGTATGCTTTTCAGTTTGTTGAAATTCTTCATGACTTGGTTGGTAAAAGCTGATGACTTCTCCTGTTGCAGTTGGATGTTCCCAGTACATGTCTCTTAGTTTCTGAAGGTAACCAGAGCTTAAGGATGTTATCAAAACAGCTTTAGACATCTGAGTTCCGGGATGGATGATGGCTTTTTGCCTGTCAATTTCAGGTAGCAGATTCTCCTTTGAGGTACAAGCTAGTATCTGATCCAACACATGTTGGAATGGACTAACGACAGTGTCAAAGACTCGAATTTGGAGGCCTATTCTTTCATCTGCCTTAGCTAAGTATGCATGATAGTATCTGGTGATAAGTCCCCAGACAGGATTTGTGGGATGGAAAAGATACCGACCCAACAAGTGGAATACTGTATCTTTCTTTGGGAAAAGATTACTCAGCTCTTGCTCAAATGATGGGATCAAGAAGAGAGATGGGATGAAGTAGTTATCAGTTTTCATGATCAACCAAGGTACTTTTTGAAGAAAACTTTGATCTTCATTGCAAAAGAAAAGCTTATCATGATCATCATAATCATGGACAAGATGAAGATATGCCAAAGATGGTAACTTCAAGCCATTTGACTTAGTAGAATTGTTTTTCAGCATCCTCCCATAGCAGTGAGGAGAATTTTGATCAAAGTGGTCAAACTGTTTTTTGATAGGAAAATCTGAGGGGAGAAACCAAGAGACCTCCGGAAATGGTTCACAGAAGAGATCAATCATGTCAACTCCTGGATCAACAAGTAGGACCCTGTTTGTAAGGAGAGCATAAAGAAATGCTGATGCAAGGGTTACTATTCTATTCCCTAATCCGCTAAAAGAAATCCATACTAGATAGTTACAATCTGAGGATTCTGGAGGATGGCCAGACTTGAGGTTTTCCAAGGTTTTGTTATAGGATTCAGTATAGGGTCCACATCTTTTGTGGAGAGCTTCATAACTTCGTAACCTGGAAATGAGGTAAGAAGAAGGTTTCTGAGATGATGGTTTGTGATATGATGCTGACTGGTACCGGCTGAGACAAGATCTTTTGTCAAATTCAGCAGAAAGAAGGCCATCTAGCAATTCCTTTGGCACATCATCAGACTGAAAGGAATCATCTTCTGAACTGGGGACTGTAATAAGGGAAAAAGAAGGAAAGATGTAAGTAATTTGCAAAATAGGGTTTAGTGAGTTTTCCAAGAAAAACTCCTGCCGTAAAAGAATTAAGCAACATTATAATTCCTGACAACATATTTTGGCCTTTTATAGGAGAAAAATTTTGGTTTTCAGCCTAACTGTTTCTAACTTTCAATCATCTCAGTAAGACTGTGGAATGTCAACAATTTCCTCTAAATAAGCATTTTGAGAGTACTCAAGACAGGAATATTAAAACGAGCCAAACTTTGAAAGCTGAAGTGCATATGAAGAAAAATTCAGATTTACATAATCAAATTATCAAATGTTGTGCATCAACAATCTAATAATGCCCAAAGCATAAAATCTTATAGAGATGATCATACCAAGAAGAATAACAATAAACAATGCGATAGAAAAATGAAACAACCTTAGGAAACTAATGGTGGCATTGCCGACAATACAAGATAGCATTGTCTAACAACTCGAAAGAAACCAAAAGGACACAAGGAAAGTCAATAAAAACACCAATCAAAGCCGTTAAGGTCATAATGTATATTATTACAAGTCAGTGTAGCCAAATCAATTGCTAAAACTGGTTTCTAAAGTCGGTTCTATTCACAGAGAACCAGTAATTACTCAGTCCAAACACATTTAAAGCTGCCTCAGCCAAAATTTAGATCGCTTAGTGCACCAACTGATAATAAAAATTACACATGCAAGTAATGCTAGTCCCACACTAAACACAATGTACTCAAAACCACAACCACAACTACACATACAACAAACAACATACACAAACCAAAATTTTTAAAAAGAGAACTTTCTCACAAAAGTAAATACCTTTCTGTAATTTCTCTTCAAACACTCTAGCTTCATTAGGTTCCCAAACACCATCAACGGGTAGGTCCCTAAGCACCATTGACACAGAGAACAGAACCGACACTGCCATCAAAATAACCAAAAAAATACCCATCAACCTCATCGAATTCAACTCGAACCGGCATTCACTATCCGGATCTCTCAAGACATTGTTGTCACTACGGCTATCAGTATCCGGGTGGGTTTCCGGGTCAGTATCCGTGTTTTTATTGAAGCGCTTCATAGCTGAGTAAATCATCTGGGTGCTGCAAAAAACTAGCTTAGGTCCGTTTTGGACCAAATGGTTGGTCCAAAACGGGGTATTACGACCTGAGATTGTGTGGATCGGTGGTGGGTGTGTTGCAGAGGTTAGTGATAAAGGAGAGTTGAAGAAAGCGAGCAAGTGTCACCGACAACTACTACACTGGACACGTTCCACGTGCACTGATGCAAAGTTATGGTTTGGATCCTGTGAACGCAGGGACAGAGACTCGAATTAACTGGCAGAGGAATGGGTCCACGAATGGATGACATGTCGTCCAAAAAAAGACGAGATGTCGTGCCAGTGTAAAATGGTGAAGACGTGTAGTTTGTCCTTTTTTTTTTTTATTTTATTCTTTTAATTTCTTTTTTTTAACCCTTTTTTTTTTTTTTTTTTTTTTTTTTTTTTATTTTTAATTTTTGTAAATTTTTTTTTTAAAAATTTTTATTTTTCTTCTATGGTTTTTTATTAATTAATTTTTTTATTTTTAGTTTTTATTTTTTTTTTTTTCGTTTATTATTCAAATTTGGAATGGAGAGAATTACAAAAGGATCGGGGTAAAGTTGTCTTTTGATCACGATAGAAGATCTAAAGTTAATTATTCCCTATTAAAGTACAGTAAAACTTCTCTATTATAATACTTCATATAGGAATAAACTCTACATAGTCATAAAAAATTATATTCCCAATTTATGATAGTTATAAATAAGAATAAACTCCCCATTGTAATAAGTTATAATGTTTTTAATTCCCGTCTTAAGGAAACTTACCTCTACATAATAATAATTATTTGTATATTGCAAAAAAAAAAAAAATGTTATCTTACCTTAAATGTTTAAGATGAAATAAAAATATTTATCTAAAATTGTTTGGGATAATGATTTATTCTTTAGAGTTGTTACCACATGTTTTAACTTGCAGGTACATTACTCGCTGGCATTGACATTTTTTTGTTGAAGCTAAAACATTTTTAGCTTCTCAAACATGTTTAAAGTTTCTTGGCACGAAACTTTTTGTATTTTCATACTATCAACCTCATTATTATTTCATTTCTCTTATTGTCTAATTGTACCAATGAGTTATTCTTCAATTAAAGCATACATGACTTGTTGCTTATATAGATGATTGAAGATGACATTAATATCCATTTGATTAGTATAGTGAAGTTGCCGAATCTGATCACTCAATTCTACAATGACTCTTTGATTCTCCTAATCCACTTTATTTGTAATTTTCAATTCACCAACATTGGGGGTCCTAATTTTGCAATGTTTAAAACAATTGGCAATTGTCTGTGGTTTCACATCAATTGACTATGCAGCAACTGCATTTACAATTCCATCAAGGATACTTATCTTTGTTGGTTCCAAGACACGATCTTTTATTCGTTTCAAAACTATGCAATTGAAGGACTGAATTGAAACCCTAATACTATTAAAACATAAATTGAAATCCTAATATTGTATTCTTAAAACATGAATTATGAAATAAAAAAATTTGTAACTGTACCTTTATTAAGTTATAACCTCTTCATAGTAATAAAATTAGTTAATCCTACAATTATGACTATAGAAATGTTTTACTGTATCATTAAAAGAAAAGAATAAAGATAGATTGACAAACACTTTTCATAACTTCCTCTCATAAATGTTGATGTGGTAGCTCGTAATTGGTCAGTTCGTATTTGTTTAGGTAGGACCCATTATAAGCTGACTAATTACAAGTTGACCCGTCGCGTTTGTAAGAGAAAGTTAGTGAGATAGGTTTGTGAGTGTAGTATTATTGAAAAGAAAAATACAATGAAGTTGCAAAAAAGTCAATAAACTTCATTCATTGGCAAACCAATTAGACAATAATTGGCGTTTTAGAGGAGGACGAATTTGAGCCTTTTAACTCCAATAATTTAAAAAGTTTAAAAATATTTTGATGTTCAAATCTATTAAGTCCCACAAATATCAGCTATGATCATGTATTATATTTCTAAATAGTCCAAAATACTGTGAATAAACCACCCTTGCGTGGTCGAGCGATTGAATAAGGACTTTTGGAGTGTTACCCAAAAGGTCTAAAATTCAATTCACCTCGATTGTTAATAGGGGTGACCACTGAAAGTTTACCCAGCTATTAACTTCATAGCTCAGGGGATTAGTTGAGGTGTGCACAAGCTGACCCGAACACTTCGGTCACCAAAAAAGAAAAAAAAAAAAAACTTAAAATATATATGAAATTTAGAAAATCTTAAAAAGATGAGCTATTATAATTTTGTAACATCTCACGACACAATTGCTTCTTAAAACAAAGATTTAGTTAAAGTCATGGTTTTCTACAACAGGTTATAAGACATGAGATTTTCAGGAACTTGATTACCTTAAAATGGCTTTTTCATTTTCATTCTCACCATTCTAAGGTATGTTTAGCTGATAGATTTTGAACATATGTTTGTGAAATTTCAATAGAGTACAATTAGAAACCCAATTGTTAAGATCAAGTTACATTTTCCCCCTAAAACTACGGCTGTTACAAGAAGTTGAAGTGTTGAACATAATAAGGTATTTTCGTCTTCTCGTGTGACTCGTGTCTATTCAAATTAGAAATCAACATAGTTTCAGAAAAAGAAAAAAGAAAAATTAATATAACACATCACTCTCGCTCCCCACATTCACTAGAAGTCAATTCAATAGGCTTTCTTTCCTCCCCTCTCCATTCTCGTCCTATTTTCTTCATTTCATTTCGTCTTGTCTCTGACAGCTCTCTTTTTCTCTCTTTCTCCCCTCTTTCGCAAGTTCTTCAACTTAAAAGTGAAAACATTACACCGAACAAGCTTGTTTATTCATCTCTTGGTAGCCGTTCTAAGACTATAGGCTTTGATGAATTTTCTTAGATCCAAATATATGTTGTTAGATATGAAGCTTTGTATAATGGATATAGTTGATTTTGTGTTGGTCGAAATATAGGTGATGATGCAAAAATCAAAATTTGTTTTAATCCATTTTGGGGATTATTTTTGTAATTATTTGTATTTGAAAGAGAGAAAACATTCGAATAAAAGATGATTATACTGATTATTTATTCCCAGATTCTCAGCCAGATATTCTGCAGGAAGAAGAGCTTCAGCAGTCTCGTGATTACTATTTTCATAAATCCAAACGACAGCAATACATGCATGCACCAAATACCTCTGCAGAGCAGCCATTTCAATCTCCAGACATTTCTCCGGACATTCATCCAGATTCATCTTCTTGACAAATTCATGCTGATTGGATTTAAGCAATGGGTTGTCTCGATTTCCAAGATGAAGACTCATGGCACATTACAAACTTGTCAGATGATTAAAGCTCTGCGTGTCTTTTTATAAATATTTATGTCCTGACATATATGACTTTTTGGATTTTTTTTTTTTTATTAACCTTGCCTACAATATTTGACTCTTATATCTTACACAGAAGATATTGCACTTGATTAGTCCATGTTTATTTTACAGATAAACATAAAGGACATAAATATTTATTTTAAGACACGCAAAGCTTTAATCATCGGACAAGTTTGTAACATGCCACGAGTCTTGATCTTGGAAATCGAGACAACCCATTGCTTGAATCTAATCAGCAAGAATTTGTCGAGAAGATGAATCTAGATGAATATCCGGAGAAATGTCTAGACTGAGAGGGCTACCTTGCAGAGTTACTTGGTGCATGCATGTATTATTGTCGTTTGGATTTATGAAGATAGTAATCACAAGACTGCTGAAGCTCTTCTTCCTGCACAGTATTTGGCTGAGAATCTGGGTACCACCATTCTGGATAGTCTGAAGTGTCATTCAATTGAGCAGTAATGGAACTCATGCATGTTTGTTTGGCCTGGAGTAATTTCTCAATGTACACTAGAGGAAAGTGTTCCCACGGGGCACCGTCACGAAAAGATGGTCATATCTCATCTGGAATCATTTGATTTTTCTCACAAAGGATCTTCTGAATTGACCTAATCTCAACAGGATGGTCAAACATATTATGGACGAGATCATATGGATAAGACTGATGAAATGTGACTTGATGCGGTGAAAAATATAGGCCATCAGATCTAATAGAGTGATGCCTATGAAAAAACATGATAGACCATGCCATTTTGGTGGACATAGGACTTCGAGCAAGTTGATGAGCAAACACAAACTTCCATTTTTCCAAGGTTTTGAACTATTTCAGAAAAGTCATCAAAAGGTGTAACTCAGAGGTCGAGGATGACTGATACTGGGAAATCATTTTCAACATATAATGAACCGGGAATTGAATTGCAATGTGGTACTGGTGTAACATATACCAAAAGAACCATAATAATTCTTCTGGAAATATGACATTTGGACCCAGAGGTAAACAAAAGATTTTTAAAAAGGGGTAATTTGGATAGACACCTAACATATCATAAATGGACTGTCCACATTTTTCAATGCATTGAATCTGATAAGAAAACATGAGGGTGGTGGCATTTTCATCAATGGTACGAATTCGAACAAGGTCATCGAATTCAGGAGGTGTGTCTGGCATATGGTTTGGTAAAAAGGAGGATGAACAAGAATTGGAATGGGTTAGTGGTTGGTACATGAAACAGGGAAGTGGTTTGGACCTAAGGTTCATGAAACAAACTTGTTTAGTTTTAGGCCTAGATAAATAATCTACAATGGTATAGGTGTGACCTTTGATATGCTGGATGGTGAAAGAATACTTGCTAAACCATTCTACCCATCGAAGTAATTGTTGATGTGAGACATTTTTCTTGTTGAATCGGAGCATTTGATTAAAGGATTTCATATCCGTTTCAACAAAGAAATGATGTCCAACAAGATGGAATTCAAAACTTTCAATAGCATTTAATACTTCCTCGAAAGTAGAATGACAATGTTGTTGATGTGGTTTGAATTGTCCACTCTGGTATTCACACAAATGTCGTACTTTGTCATCATCTTGTTCAAAAAGCACTACACGCAATGAGTGTCACTAGAGTCCGTTTGAAGACTTCATTTCCCAGAAGAGGGAATCTTCAATGGCTGTGTATGGAAGGATTTGCGTTTAAGACTCTTAACTACATTGGTTTGCTTATCAGACCATGAAAGAGGATTCTTTTTAAGCATTTGGGAAACTGGAGAAGTGAGTTGAGAAATGTTGGGAATGAAACTGCGCATGTAATTGACAATTCCCAAGAATTGTTGTATTTCTTTCTAGGTTGTGAGAACATCTGGGAATTTCTACAACTCACTAGCAATATGAGGCTAGAGGTCATACTTGCCATCAATAATAACCATACCAAGAAAATCAATCTTTATCTGACCTAGATGTATTTTCTTCACAGAGAGCATAATACCATAAAAGTGTATGATAATAACAAATTTGCGAAGAAGATGAACATGAGATTCATCTTTTAAGAAGAGGAGAATATCATCGATATAAATGAGACATGTATGAAGAGCAGGAGCAAGGATCTTTATCATGGCTTTCTAAAACAGGGAAGGAGTTATCTTAAGACCACAAGGCATGACTGTCCATTGGTAATGTTGGTTAGGAATGCAAAAAGCAGTCTTATGACGATCATTAGGATGGATTCCAAGTTGCCAAAATCAAGCTTTGAGATCAAATTTGAAAAACATCTTTGCATTATGTAGATTTGCAAAGAGGATTTGTCTGGAAGGCAGAGGAAATTTGTCGTCATGAAGAAAGAAATTCAAAGGCTGATAATTGATAACAAGTCTGAGTTTTCCTCTGGCTTGTTCAGCACGTTTGTTGACATAAAAAGCTTCACATACTTATTGGGAATTTGTGGGTTTAATCAATCCTTGAGATAAAAGTTGAGTACATTCTTGGTGGGCTAGGTTGAGATGTTCTGGTTACATGCCAGAATGACTAGCTTTGGTGGGATTGATATCTTCGCTCTTGATGAATGGAAGATGGATAAAGAAATCAGAATTCTTCCATAATGGATGGGAACATTTAGTGAGAAAATCTGCATGAGAATCTGCACAAGAGCGGGAAATAAGCTGAGCTTTGATCTGCTCAATTAGATTGCCTTCAATCTAGAATAAGTTAGGCTGCTGGTCCAAGATTGGAAAAACATCTTGTACCAATACCATTAGGGAGGATTCTAAGTTTATTGAGTTTGGAATAAACATCAAAACCTAGAACCATATCTTTGCTAGGTAAATCGGAACCAAGAACTTTGTGAAAAGTAAAACATCTTAGAAAAATTTAGATTTTAATGGGTTTGCTGATCAGATGAGTAGTGAAAGTGTCACTATTAGTAGTGTAGAAAACTTCTTGATGAGATTACCATTGGGAGGAAAGGAGGATCTTAGGATTGATAATAGTGTGAGTAGCACCAGTATCAAAAAATGCTATGACATAAATGGGATTGGAATATTTAGTAGGGAAGATCTAAACTTTTGCTATATGTACGTGATATGAGAAGCTAATGATGGAAGGGATTGTGGTATTTGTTGGATATGGTAGAAATAGTGACAATCATCTGAATCAAAGAATATAGTATTAGTGGCTGCAAACTAAAGAACATTATCTGAAATGAGTTCTTCATGCATGGAAAACCAACTTTTGACATCATCATCAGAAAAGTCTATATCAAAGCTGTTACATCATTTTAGCTGACTGTTGGGGCTTGTTTGGACAATTCTTGGCAAAATGGTCAGGACGGTTGCATAAGTAACACTGATTAGATCGTTTGTCTCGTCGTTTTTTCTTTCAAAGAAATTTTGTGGTGCTTGAAACATTGAAAATTGCGTTTGACAAGAGCATTAGGTTGTGAATACTTGATGCGTTTGGAATGAAATTTCTTCTTGATAGGACAAAAACATGAGCGATTTGATTTGCACTTGATCTGCAAGTCTGGTCTTTGACAAACTTTTGTCAGTTGCTTAGAACACTTCAGATAATCATCACAATTTTTTTTTTTTTTTGAGAACAGAGCTTTTCCAGGGCAAGAATGACAAACTGATAAATTTCTCCAAAAGAAATGGAACAAAGTTGTTTACTTTGAGATTGCATGAGCTTGGTTGCTTCATGAGTTTGGGATTCTAGAATAGAAGCTAAAAAAGCTTGCTTCATGTTAGGATCATCCATACCCCTAAGTATATGATACCGTTTTACCAATTCTTTATAATGTCTGTCAAGATCTTTCTGTTTGAGAGAACAACATCGCATCTTAAAATATTCTTCTATGACCTTGTCCTCATAAAGGTAAGGTAATCCACAAAACTCATTATAAAGGAGATACAGAGCTTGATTAATAACTGGCAATTGGATGAACAAAGTTTGTTTGTATCCTGAAGATTAATCCACTAATTATGGAGAATTCCTCCAAATCTAGCTATAAATTGCGTAAGAACAGTAGAGACTTGGCCATTAGGTTTAAACATCTCAGCTTGTAACCAGGCTTGAAATTCATACATTCGATTTCTCCATTTATGTGGAGGAAGATCATCAATAGTAAAAGTGTAGAGCTTGGCTAGAGTTGTATAAGAGTCATGCTCAGCTGTAGTGTGACGAGATTGCCGATATATAGGCAGAGAGTTTGGAATGGAATCATCACCTTTAGACATTTCATTATCAACTTCAGAGACAACAGATGGTCTTGAAGATTCGGGTTGATGGGTCATTAATTGAGGATCAACATTGAGATGTTGATCAAAAGTATCACTTTCAGAATCAAAGCTACTATCAAATGATTCATCAGTCGAAGGCATATCAGCTTCTGATTCTGTTTGGAAGGAAGATGGAGAATCCTAAGAAATACTAGAGGCTGCAAGACGTTGTCTTTCTGCCATGTCTCTAAAAAAAAAAAAAAAAAAAAAAAAACTCATATAATTGGAAGAAAGAGGACTTTTCTGAAGAGACAGGATTAGCAGAAGTTTGGCGATCTTCCATCATTATCATTTGCATTGGAGCCTTATCCTTAGATAAAGGACGATGAGGCTTTGGAGATGGAGGATTTGAATGACTGGAAGAGAAAGAGTCAGGTATATTATCAGATGGTTTCCATGCTGACTCATGTGTTTTAGCAGAATATTTTTCTTGCTTCTTTTGTTCATGTTCCAGCTTAATCTTTTCATCACGTTCCTTGTGGAGTCTAGCATACAGCTGTTTAGTGTTCCCAAAAGCCTGAATAGCACTACAAGCCATCTAAGGAGAGACCAAAGGTTGACTAATCTTTGGGAAAGGTGAAAATGAGGTTTGTGGCCATACTAATGAAGAATCAAAAGCATTTGGCACCAAAGACATTTTAGGAAAAGCCTGTGGTTGTCTGGGTTTTTGCTTAAGGTATTCATGTTGAAATGATGTCATTTGAGTTTTAAGCGACTTCATTTATGCGACTTCATTTATGCTTCCTTTTGGAGAAATTGAGTTGAATAGCTATGAGAGGTGCTAGCGATATGCATCAATTCCTGATGGAGCTGATCAATCTGTTTTTATAAACTAGAAATCAGCATAGTGAGGTTCTGAGATTGAGAGTCCACCTGATGAGTTACCAAGTCCAATTTTTGTTCTATTATGGTAATAATTTTATTCTGAGATAAAGCATTTTCAGTTTGCCAATTAAGAATTGCTTCAGCTTGGGAGATTTTTGGTGTGGAGCCATTAGGCTATATAACTTTGGAAGGAACCATTTTTTGTTGTTGAGTCACAGTTTCCTTAAGAGAAGGAAAATATGTGTCATAATTGAAAATTTGTCCTATGTTTTGGGGGTCAGGTGATTGAATCATCATGATGGATTGGACTGGAGAAGTATGGATAAGGGGTGAATGGGTCGTTCTATTTTCTTTTGCAATCCACTGGAAAGCCTGCTGATAACAAGTTAAAAGCTTTTTAAAGTAGTTTTAAAGGTGATCTGGGTTTAGGTTCTAGAGGAATGTCCCATAAAGGTTTAATGGATGGTGATTCTTTCTAGGCTGGTAGAGAATATTTGACATAATATTCAAATTTTCTGGATGACTGACCAAGAAGGCCAACTTGGGGATCATGGTCTTCAAATCTGGAGTGAAGATCTATTTTACTGCATCGAGTTGTCTGCCTTTTCCATTTGGAATGGCTTCATCTGGAAAGATAATGCTCGTCTATTTCCCAAATAGGATCATTAAGGCAGTCCGAGCATTGACAGTTAAGATCAAATAGAGTATGACCAGTGACTGGATCAAATTAACAATAGACAGGAGCACCAGATTGTTGAAATGAATGAATGGAAAGTCCAGGTGCCTGTACTACTGTAGCTAGTGAGACTGGAGTGATCATGAATTAAATTTGTTGAAAACTCAAAGGTGGAGCACTGGGAGTTGTTGGAGACTTGAATCTGATAGTTGTTGTTCTGTCATTATTATCATGCATAGTAGATTTTGTAGAAACCACTGGAGTTTCTTTGTTATTAAGAGACTTATAACTTGTCACCTAAGAGTCTGGTAACAGTTTAATCAATCATATTTGGAAATCTACTTGGAAATATTGATGCAATGAGGAGTATTCTGGGAGTCCATAGTAAGAAGCAACGCATCAGTAGTCATAGGAATAGCTAGATCAAGAGCATGGTCTTGGATTCGCCAAACCATCTAGTAATGCAAAGTAGCTGCAATACTTCCTGGATTCAAATCTGCACCGACAATTTATAGTTGAACCTTTAGAGCTTTGGAGCAATGATCAAAGAGAGACATATTGAAATTAGGAAACAGTGTCATAATGACTGTTCCAGCATTCAAAGTTTTCTATGCCATTCCTATGCAAGCATGCTGATATTGGACAAATCTGGTGTCCAATAGAGCGATTCGAACAGAGACTAGGAGTCCTTTTTCTGCCATGGTATGATAAAGCAAGTTTGATAACACCAAAGTGTACATGAGAGTAACCTTCACGGATCCATTGGGCAATGGATTCTTGAGGAATTTCCAAAGTAACGTATTGTTCTTGAGTTATGGTTGGAATTTGACACTTATCAAAAGTACTAGTCTGGACATACTCTTTTACTAGCTTTCTAGAAGGTCTAACAAGAGTTTTAAAGATTTTAGACAAAGAAGAAGACTTAGAGAAAGTTTTATAAGGATTTACAATAGGAGGGATAGTATCTTGGATTTTTTATTTTCTAGGATATAAGATATTTCATACAAAGTATCTACTTTAGAGGAAGATCTAGTTATTGATTCCAATTACTATGTGTGCAGAGGACGACCTACCCTTGGTTATTGGCTTCTTTAAGTCACTTAGTGGTTTCAATTTCTGTGTGTGCGGAGGATTACCTCCCCTCGGATATTGGCTCCTTTAAGTCATGGTTATGTTTTATGTTCTTAATTTGTTACGAGTCTTGAGCTATTCTTGTTATTTAGGTTGTATTACACATCTAAGAGGTTGAACTCACGCTTATGGAATCCTCTTCAGCTTTATCTACGTTTACTACTCTAATAAATACTAGTTTATCTAGATCTTCTTCTAAAGTATATCTCCCTTTTCTCCCACAATTTTGACTACTCCTCTCCCGTCAAGATTTAGGATGCTTGATATGCGAGCATTCGATGGGAATTCTGATCCGTAGGATCATCTCTATGAGTTTAACGACCTCATGGAGCTTCACCAAGTTTCCAACTTAGCAAAATGTCGCTGCTTAGCAATGACTCTGACTTCCCATGCTAAACGCTGGTTTAGATCACTTCCACCAGGATCTATCAACTCATGGCATATGAGTTCGTTATTTTTTAGACACTTCCAAGCTAATAGGAAGTTCTCAATGCCGTTGAGCTATCTCAGTAACATACGGCAGGAGAGGAATGAATCCCTCCAATTCTATATTGACAGGTTCCATAGGGATCTAAATAAGGTGGCTAATGCATTAGAAGATTCAGTTCGAACTCTTATTATTACAAGAGTTCGCCTGCAAATCGACTTGTGGAAGAAACTACAATCTGAGGACGATATTTTCCTCACTCGCTTCTACAACCTCACTAAGAAATATCTTAGAATTGAAAATTCAATGGTTGCTTTGAATCGCCATGACCCCGATCTTTCAACCAATGCTCCAAATCGGAAGGAGGAAAACCGAGGAGAGAGTAGTAGAAGACATGATCGCAAATGGGCTAATGACGATCAGAGAAAGGAAAAGAAACAACAGTTTGAGCCCAAGAAATCTTATGCTCAGGTCTCTCATCGTAATCGCGATAAGAATTTGTTCACTCTATTGAACGCATCGATATCAGTTATTCTGGATAAATCAGAAAAAGCTAATATGTTCGGAGAGCCAGAGCCCATGAAAAATCCCCCTTCAATAAGAAACAGCACAAATCTGTCTCTTCCAATTGCATTTCCTCAAATGCTCGTTGAAACAAGATGTACACTGCACTCCCATTATCCACCAACATTCTTATGACTTCGCACTGTCCTATTTCAGCCGTGATGACGAGTGTATCCTCATGAGGATGATGCAATCGTACCGTGTCTTTCTCTGAGAAGGTAATCTCCTCTTCTCTACGCACCTTAGCAGGTCATGGCGTCGTGTTTAATGCACTCATAGGGTCATGACGAGCTTCTCGAGCTTACTTCTTCTAAGTACCTCAAGAATTCCCCATGAGGTGCGGTCCTCCAAATATAATTCCAAGAAAATAAAGACCCTTGCGACCACGACGCTTCTTCCCACCTTCCCCTTGATCCTTTTTTTGAGTGGGAGTTGGACTATCAATGTACTCCTTGAAGTGCCCCTTTTTAATGAGGTCTTCAATAGCCTACTTAAGAGCTCGACATTCATTGGTATGGTGCCCATTATCCCGATGATAACGGTAATATTTCCTGGCCACTGAATTGCCCTCTTCTCGAATGAGAGCTACACTGATCGCATACCGAGAGACGGGCAGGTATAGAAATAAGATTTCCTTAGGAACAGGCTTGGACATAAGATGTGGTTTTTCGAGATGCTCTTTTATGCTCTGGAAGGCTCACTCACACTCTAGAGTCCATTCAAACCTCTTGTTGGCCTTGAGGATATTGAAGAATAGCAAACAACGATCTATTACTCTCGATATGAAGCGACTAAGAGCCGCTATTGTCCCATTCAAGCTCTAAACTTGCTTTCGATTGGTGGGACTTTTTATATCTAGGAGAGTTTGAATTTTCTTGGGGTTGACTTCAATTCCCCGATGGTATGTACCCTAGGAATTTTCTCGAGGATACTCCAAATGAACACTTAAGAGGATTAAGTTTCATTTTATATCTTCGAAGTATATCAAATATTTTCGCGAGGTTAGTTATGTGATCTAAAGCGACATACGACTTGACCATCATGTCAAGAGTAAACGATTACTAGACGCCGAAACACGGTATCTAGAGATGGAACAATTAATTTATGCCTTACTGATCGCTTCCAAGAAGCTGCGACTTTACTTTCGTGCCCACACCATTCATGTATTAACCAACTACCCATTCAGGTAGGTCCTCTAGAAGCCAGAGGCTTTGAGTAAGTTGCTCAAGTGGGTTATGGAACTAAGCTAGTTCGATTAGCATTACAGACTAAAAGCAGCAATTACAGGATAGGCTGTTGCTGACTTTATTTTGGAATTCTCTCATCAACCAAATTAGGAATTTGAACAGCCAGCTAACGAAGTTGTCTAGGAAACTATTCGGAATTTATCAACCTGGAGTCTCTATGTTGATGAGTCTTTGAACAAGAGAAGAGCCAAAGCTGGTCTTCTGCTCATCAGTCTTGAGAGGACTCGCATTTATAGAGCCTTTAGGCTTGGATTCAAAGCTACGAATAATGAGGCCGAGTATGAAGCGCTATTTGTTGGTCTGGGAATAGCAACAGAAATGAGGTCAGATATGAATAGACCTAGCAAAACGAGTCCAGACCCACGGGTCGACCCATACCCAGGTCAAAAATATAGGGTACGGGTCTAATGCATTGGACCCTTTTTTTTTAGACTCATACCCGACCTAACCTTTATTGTCAACGAGTTAGACGGGTAAACCTGCGAGTACCCGTTTAGTATTTAAAAAAAAATGAAAATTTGAAATCCCTAATCCTAAAAGTCTATCAGTTCGACTCTCCTCCCTTCCGACTCTCATCCCACATAGATGCAACACAACTCTTCTCTCATTGTCACCATCTCCTTTCTCACATCATCACACCGTCGCCGACTATCCTCCCTCCCACACAAATGCAACTCTCCTCTCTCACATCGTCACCGTTGCCATCAACATGTCCTCTCTCACATCGTCACCATCGCCATCAACATGTCCTCTCTCACACTGTCACTGTCGCCATCAACATCTCCTCTCTCACACTGTCACCATTGGCATCTACACTTTTCATTACTTTTCATTTTGAGTCCATCAAACCTCCACCATTGCAGATCGGTGTGTTTTTATGAAAGGTTTTTTTTTTATTATTTTTTACATCTGGGTTTTGCTTATTTCGTCAGTTGCTATCTGGGTTTTGCTTGCTTTGTTCATTTAATGTGTTTTGGCTTTCGGGGTTTGGTCTCTTTGGACTGTTTTTTAGTTCCCATATCATGTTTTAGGCTTCTTATTATTTTGAAGCACATTTCTTTTATTGTTTCACTTCTCTGGAGAAACAAATTGCTTCTTTTCTATTCAAGGCCAATAGTTAGGCTTTTTGAATTAGATGGTATTTGTTTTACTTGTGTTTTATGGACATGTATATTGTTCTCTCAATCTCCATATTTTCTCTCCTAAGATCATGGTCTGACCTCTTCGTTTGTGCTCAACACACGGCTTCATACTTGAAACAAGCCGATGCTGCATTTTCTAATATATGCTAGTCATGTGGAACTATATTAAGTGAAAAACAATGCTGAACTTGGCTGTCAAGTTTCGGTTGCAAACAAGTAGTATATTTTCTATGCAATATCATTTGCATGGCAAACAAAGATATAGTCATCAGACTTTGATTAATTCATATTCTTAAAAAATTATCATAAAAATAAAGTCTAATGATTAACTCTTGGTGCTTTGTCTTGTTGTAGTTTATGCTGTGCCAACTTGGGGTTGAAGATTTGACTTGGGTTGAAGATTTGGCTGTTGATTATTTGTAGCTCACTTGCTGTTCTAGTTTTTTTTGCTGTTTTTTGTGGCAATTTTGTTTTTCTGCTTGCCAGTGACCTAGTGTTTATGGGTTTGTGTATAGGCTTTTGACATTTGTGCTCTTATTGTGGGTTGTGTTGTAAAGGTGTTTATTGTGGTTGGTATTTGTTTATGTGTATTAATAATTTCTAATTATGTATTTGTTTATGGTGTTTGGTATTTGTTTAAGTGAACTGAATTTAGAGTAATTGATTATGGGGGTGTAATTGTAAAAAAATGAAAACGGTAGGAATTTTAGGGGTGTAACTATGAAAATTGAAAATTAGAGAGAGCAAAAATGGGTACCCGTGGGTCCACTTGTACCCGTATAAGGTAGGGTCTGGGTCCAATATTTTGGACATGTTTAGATCGACTCGTTTTGGGTCGTACTCGTGGGACCCATACTCGTTTGGACCCGACCCACCCGCCCGTTTTGCTAGGTCTAGATATGATCAACGTCAATAGCGACTCTTAGCTGGTTGTCAACCAAATTCTGGGAGAGTATCAAGCCAAAGAAAAGAATATGATCAGTTACTTGAAGAAAGCCAAGGCTGCACTTGAACCCTTCAAACATTATACGATCAAGCAGATCCCGAGATATAGTAATTCTATCGCGGATGCTTTGACAAAGATAGCCTCTTCGTTGGACTCCAACGTGTCAAACAATATTCCGATTAAGTACATCGAAGTTTCTAGCACCAGCTCACCTGAGCAGGTTGTAGCTACAATTGAATCCATTTCCTAGATGACTCCAATTATTCATTATCTCAAAGATGGGGTTCTTCTTAACAGCAAGATTAAGGCAAGACTCCTACAAACTAGAGTTGCTTGTTACACTCTCATCAGAAATCAATTGTATAAACAAGGGTTTAGCACTATCCTCCTCTGATGTGTAACAGATGATAAAGCAGACTATATCATGAGAGAGATACATGAAGGGATCTATGGTAATCACACAGTCGCACGATCTCTCGCCAATAAAATTATCGTCCAATGATATTATTGGCCTCTACTTCATGAAGATGCCTTCAACTTTGTGAAGAAGTGTCATAAGTGCCAAAGATTCGCGAACATCCCATGAGCTCCTTCTTACCAATTAACAACGATGACCAATCCTTGGCCATTCTCTATGTGGGGAATTGATCTCATCGGACCCATGCTAAATGGTAAAGATGGCATCAAATCTGCAGTAATTGTAGTGGATTATTTCACTAAGTGGGTTGAAGTAGAGCCTTTGGTCGTGATCACTACGAAAAAGCTCAAAGACTTCGTCTTCAAGAATATAATGTGTCGCTATTGGATTCCCCATACACTCATCTCTGATAACGGGAAACAGTTTGATTATGAGGAATTCAAGCAGTTTTGCAAAGAGTTGGGGACTCATAAGAAATTTGCCACAATAGCAAGACCGCAAGCTAATGGTCAAGTTGAGCTGTCAACAAGACTATCAAGTACACATTGAAGACCAAGCTTGGTGCAGCCAAGGGCAATTGGGCCGATGATCTCCCAAAAGTGCTATGGGCATATAGAATTACTCCGAGAACCTCTACTTCAAAAACACCCTTCTCGCTGGCATATAACTGTGAGGCAATGGTTCTAGTGGAAGTAGGAACTGGTTCACTTCGGAGAGAAATTTGCAATGAAACAGACAATGAAACACTCTTGCATACAAGTTTGGACTCGTTGAAGAACACCGCGACAAAGCTCGGTTAAGGATAGCTTCCTACCAGCAATAGGCAAAAAGATTTTTCGACTCTAAAGTCAAGAGAAGAGACTTCTAGGTTGACAACCTGGTGTTAAAAGAAGTTCTTCTTGGTACAAGAGAACCAAGTGCGGGGGTATTGAGACCTAACTGGGAAGGCATATATTGCGTCGCAAAGGTGGTACTACCTGGAACGTATCACCTCAAAAGACTTAATGGTTCTGAAGTACCGCGAACTTGGAATGCTAAACATCTTCGCGCTTCTTATTAGTAATTTCGAACTTATTTATAGCTTGATTAGTTTTTTACTTGTAAATTTTTCATTGTTGTAAATGCTGTGAATAAGATTATCCCAATTCTTCTCAAAGAATCACTTGTGTCGTAATCTCAAGTTTTAAATAATCTTGTTGTTTACAACATTTTACAAGTTTTATGATCAGATATGCTATATTTGTTTTGTGAAGTACTTAAGCTATAAAAGTGTTATCACAATTGGTCAAAAAGTTCTTTTATATATTCCAAAATATTTACAAAGGACAACCTAAAGCTACATAAAAAAGATAGTACAAAAGACTCTATTCTAGTAAAGGAGAGAACGATCATTGGTCTTGATTACCAGGATCTCTAACTTCGGTCACCACGACCTTTGGGTCATTCGGTTGATCACCGACCTCTAGGTCGTTCACTTGATTCTCATGGACTTCTGTTTCCTGTTGATCGTCCTCTAGGGTAGGCTCTTATTCTTCTTGCCCTTCGGCAGAAATCATGAAAGTAAGAGCAACTTGATACTCTTTAGGGAGGTCAGAGATATCCATGTTAGGATTGTTCGGCCGTAAGCTATAAATAGCTTGCAGTGCCCAATGGCAACCTTCCTCTCCAATTCGAGGTTTCACTGCTTCATCTGCTCGGTCAGCGAAATGATTCGCCCATGAACCAGTTCGAGATCTGTCTGTCTCGCCCTTTTCTCTTTTTCTGAGTTTTCCCATAACTCAGCTCGAGTCTTTTTTGTTTTTTCGCGTTCTAAGTTCTCTTGCAACTCCTTTTCTCTTTGGCCCAACTCCTTAGTGAGCCTCGCTATTGTTAGTTGGAGCCCTTTTATTGTTGTTATCCTTCTTTTAGAGCTTAGTCTTATGGAAGTCTACTGCTCGTAGAGCAGAGTTCCTTTCTGTCAGATACACATTCACCTGAATGTGAGCAGCCTTTGCCTCTTCGTCTGAAGCCGTAAGATCTTACTTCATCTTGACAATCTCCTTATTCATCTCGTAGAGCTTGTTGGAAGAGCTGATCTTTATCTTGTTGTGGGCGACATTCAAAGCGAGCAAAGACTACAAAGAAAGGAACAAAGAGTTAGTTTTTTCTTCAAAAGCTAAAGGATCAACTTATATGAAAGAGTTCTCGAAGAGAACAAGTCATCTTACCTAACTTTGCATTTGAAGTGCAATGGCCACCGAGTTGGTAGGTCGAGAGGCCACGTATCTGTCAAACGTTGTGCCAAATTGGCATGCTAAAAGGGTGTAAACCACCGGCTGCAAATGGCTTGGTAGTTGCCCTAAAAGATCCATCACGGACATATCAAGCCTCGTTGCGGTAGAGACCTCTTTGACATGTTCTTCGCTTGCTTCCCATAAGCGGCCGTGGTCGCTCCCTCTTTCCCTTGCACACTCCCAAGGGCAATCGAGGTCCTAGGAGCGTCCTTTGAGGTCAGCCTCGCAGAGAAGAGTTGATAGGGCTTTTGCCTATCTAGCAATATCCCGAAGCCTTCTGATTCAGACTCAGTTTCTTCTTCGGTGGGTATTGTCTTTCTCTTCTTCATCTTCAAGGTCGTGGTTTTCTTCCTTAGTGGACGAGCAGCGACAGACTAGGGAGCTTCTCCACATTGCTCAGCGGGTGATTGCCTTTTGGCACTAATTTGTATCCTCGTTACAAGGATATCACTGGTGGTCGCTCCAGCTGGTCTAGTTGGGTTGATTCTTGGCAATACAAACCCCCCAGACTTCTTCATCATTTTTACAACCTTTTGATGCATGGTTATTGCATGGCATAATGGACATGTTAGAAAAAAAGGTCTTTTTTGTTAAAAAGACTTAAGTTTTTCTATGTAAGAAATACTTACGAGTTGAACCGTCCAAATATGTGTCTGGACTAAAAAACCCGTATTTCTGAAGGTTGGTAGTAGTCACGAGCAGTTTTGCGTCGCAACTCTAGTCGGGCAGTTGACCAAACGCTTCGATGTGGCTGCGATCAGCTAGCACCAACAATCTGGTCATTTTGTTTCCTGCAAGAAAGAAAAATGTTCGTTAGCCCAATATGTTAAGGAAAAGTTAAAGTTAAAAGATGAACGATCTGGAAATTAAAAGAAAAGCCTACCCGGTTCCTTAAATTTCAGACTCCATCGTACTCGAAGAAAAAATACTTGGTTTCATAAGCCCCCACATTGCTGGGGTAACCAAATATCTCTTCTTCGATCGTTGATCATTTGGAAAGGTAGTACGAATCCTTGTCTTTACTCTTCTTTAAGTAATAGGTGCAACCGAGCTCCTCTGCTATTGGCTCGCTAAGGTTGTGTTCGTCAAATGCAATATACATAGCAACCGTTATCACATATGCATTTGGCATCAATTTGAATGACACAACCTGGAAGTGGTCGAGACTCGACCTGATGTAGAGGTAAAGGGGTATCCTCACTCCACATTTGAAGATCGCGACTATTTCCTCAAGAGGATCCTGAGCAGTGTGCAACATGTACCCATACATGTCTGCGTTGATCGCATATTGGTCTACTGCTTTCTGAATTTATTCCTTCATGACGGTTGATTGTATCACCTTTTTGGGACCCGCCGATTTGACTGGTGGTTGCAAGCTTCTGAGACCTGCCAATGTGCCTGGTGGTTGCGAGCTTTCAGGACCCGCCGAGGTGCTCGATGGTTGCAAACTTCCCTCTCCAGCCGTTCTCGCCTCAGGGATGTCCATTGCCCTTAGAATCTGTAAAGGTGCGACATGTAAACGTGACTCAAACTTTGCATAATCTACCTCGTACAACGACTCAAAAGAGTAAAAGAACCTTGCTTCTTGTTGATCATCTTCTAGGGTTGGCTCTTATTGTTCTTACTCTTCGACAGAAATCATAGAAGCAAGAGCAACTTGATACTCTTCAGGGAGGTCGGAGATATCCATGTTAGGATTGTTCGATCGTAAGCTATAAATAGCTTGCAGTGCCCAATGGGCAACCTTTCTCTCTAATTCGAGGTTTCGCTACTTCATCTGCTCGGTCAGCGAAATGATTCGCCCGTGAACCAGTTCGAGATCTGTCTGTCTCGCCCTTTTCTCTTTTTCTGAGTTTTCCTATAACTCAGCTCGATTCTTTTCTGCTGCCTTTTCACGCTCTAAGCTCTCTTGCAACTCCTTTTCTCTTTGGCCCAACTCCTTAGTGAGCCTCGCTATTGTTAGTTGGAGCCCTTTTATTGTCGTTATCCTTCTTTTGGAGCTTAGTCTTATGGAAATCTGTTGCTCGTAGAGCAGAGTTCCTTTCTGTCAGATACACATTCACCTGAATGTGGGCAGCCTTTGCCTCTTCGTCTGAAGTCATAAGATCTTGCTTCAGCTTGACAATCTCCTCAATCTTCTCGTGGAGCTTGTTGGAAGAATTGATCTTCATCTTGTTGTGGGCGACATTCAAAGTGAGCAAAGACTACAAAGAAAGGAACAAAGAGTTAGTTTTTTCTTCAAATCTAAAGGATCGACTTATATGAAAGAGTTCTCAAAGAGAACAAGTCATCTTACCTAACTTTGCATCTGAAGTGCAATGGCCACCGAGTTGGTAGGTCGAGAGGCCACGTATCTATCAAACGTTATGGCAAATTGGCATGCTAAAAGGGTGTAAACCACCGGCCGCAAATGGTCTGGTAGTTGCCCTAAAAGATCCATCACGGACAGGTCAAGCCTCGTTGCGGTAGAGACCTCTTTGACATGTTCTTCACATGCTTTCCCTAAGCAGCCGTGGTCACTCCCTCTTTCCCTTGCGCACTCCCAAGGGCAATCGAGGTCCTAGGAGCATTCTTTGAGATCGGCCTCGCAGAGAAGGGTTGATAAGGCTTTTGCCTATCTGGAAATATCCCAAAGCCTTTTGATTCAGACTCAGTTTCTTCTTCGTTGGGTATTGTCTTTCTCTTCTTCATCTTCAAGGTTGTGGTTTTCTTCCTTAATGGACGAGCAGCGGCAGACTAGGGAGCTTCTCCACATTGCCCAGCAGGTGATTGCCTTTTGGCACTGATCTGTATCCTCGTTACAGGTATATCACTGGAGGTCGCTTTAGCTATTCTAGTTGGGTTGATTTTTGGGAATGCAAACCCCCGAGACTTCTTCGTCGTTTTTGCAACCTTTTGAGGCATGGTTACTGCATGGCATAATGGACACGTCAGCAAATAGGGTATTCTTTTGTTAAAAAGACTTAAGTTTTTCTATGTAAGAAATACTTATGAGCTGAACCGTCCAAATATGTGTCAGGACTAAAAAACCCGTATTTCTGAAGGTTGGCAGTAGTCACGAGCAGTTTTGCGTCGCGACTCTAGTTGGGCAGTCGACCAAACGCTTCAATGTGGCTGCGATCAGCTAGCACCAACAATCTGGTCATTTTGTTTCCTGCAAGAAAGCAAAAGGTTCGTTAGCCTAATATGTTAAGAAAAAGTTAAAGTTAAAAAACGAACGATCTGGAAATTAAAAGAAAAGCCTACTCGGTTCCTTAAATTTCAGACTCCATCGTACTCGAAGAAAAAATACTTGGTTTCATAAGCCCCCATATTGCTGGGGTAACCAAATATCCCTTCTTTGATTATGGATTGTTTGGAGAGGTAGTACGAATCCTTATCTTTACTCTTCTTTAAGTAATAGGTGCAACCGAGCTCCTTTGCTATTGGCTCGCCGAGGTTGTGTTCGTCAAATGCAATATACATAGCGACCGTTATCATATATGCATTGGCGTCAATTGGAATGACGCAACCTGGAAGTGGTCGAGAATCGACCTGATGTATAGGTAAAGTGGTATCCTCACTCCACATTTGAAGATCGCTTCCGAGATCGTGGCTATTCCCTCGAGAGGATCCTGAGCAGTGTGTGACTTGTACCCATACACGTCTACGTTGATCGTGTACTAGTCTATTGCTTTCTGAATTTCTTCCTTCACAACGGTTGATCGTATCACCTTTTTGGGACCCGTCAATTTGCCTGGTGGTTGCGAGCTTCTGAGACCTGCCAAGGTGCCCGGTGGTTGCGAGCTTCCAAGACCTGTCGAGGTGCTCGATGGTTGCAAGCTTCCCTCTTCAGCTGTTCTCGCCTCAAAGGTGTCTATTGCCCTTAGAGTCTATAAAGGTGCGACATGTAGACGTGACTCAAACTCTGCATTATCTATCTCGTACGACGACTCAAAAGAGTAAAAGAACCCTGGTTTCTCTTCTACAGCCGCCAAAACCCTAAAAATTCTTAAGAATAATTTTTTAAAGATTTAAGCCCTAAGTTTCAACTCTTAAAAGTGTTTCTTTTAAACACTACCCAAGAATGTTCATCATCTAAGCCTATCAAATGTCCATACCCGCCATTACTGTAAAAACTAAGCTTTTTGACATAAATGAAAAAGAGAACAAGGGAAGAAATTTCTTTACCTCTTGATTGCTGGGGACATATGCTATGTCATAGCGTTGAGTGTGCATTAACCGAAAAGAGGATGAACTAATTTTTTTAGTGCAAAAATGTTGTTTTCTCTCTAAAAATTTGAGTTATGTGAAAAACTTAGAATGGGCTTTGGGTTTTATAAGGTGGAAGACGACGTTTGGTTTCTTTTATAAGCGACGTTTAGACAGGAACACGCTTCCAACCGTTGATTGTGACCACATGTCACCAATATGCGTGAAGAATGACCTTCACGCTTCGTGAAGATCAACCGGTGCTTCTCTTTATCAAAATTGCCAAGCGCCGGTGTGATTATCTCCTCCACATTAAATGCGCCCTCATCCGCATTTAATGTTTAAAAAGGGCATGTCGTTTCAGCATGGCTTGCATTTAATGGTCATGGCTAACACTTATTGCTCAAAGACACGTCTGTCAAATAAAGGTTATTTTATTGATCAAGATTGTTGTCAAGTGTAACAAATAACATTTGAAGAAGTCATTCGAATAAGACATTTTTTCCGTGTGTCAAACTCGAACACTGAACGAGATGATTCTCAGTTTTCGATAGCAAAAGGTTCTAAGTGTTTTCAGGTCGTGAATGACAGATAAAGTTTGAAACACATTTTCACAGCACTGAACAGGATCTGGCTTAGGTCGATAGACCTTTGTGAACGATCATGTCAGGTCACTTGTGAAATTCTTGAAATCCATGTCACGTTCTACACTTAGTTCGTTGTTCAGATCAAGCCATCAGCCTCATGTCGTTTGTAACAATGTGGATGTTCTCAGCTGTTAGCGCGAGCATGCATTCTTAAAGACAAATCAAATCGCGACATAATCATAAAGTTCTCAAGATTCAATTCTAGAACCTTAAGAACTAGGGAGCTTCTGTTATGCCTAAAAAATTGGGGTTGACTAAGCTTACATCAACAAGCACCAATTAGAATTTAGGAAGGCTTTGTGTCGTCCGAGAGCTGTCATGTCCCCCTAAGACAGAAAGAATACAGCTGTCACCAACTCAGCAGATTCAGATTTTGTCTATAAGTGATTGAGGATTGCACACATGTCCAAGCCCCAGATAATTTGAGGATATTTCCTAAGTTATCAGCCAATGGGAGGCAAGGAATGACTTGCATGACACCTACCCACTTGCAGATTTGCAATCATTACCTGGAATTTAGCTACTATAAATAGAGGACTCCCCCTCTTATTTTCAGGATTCTGATTCTGATTGTAATATTTATTTTCAGAGCAAAGATAACCTACGAGAAAGAGACTGACTTGATATTCTCTCTGAATATTCAGTTATTGTATCTCTGCTCGTTGTTCTCTATACGTGACCTCTTGTAAACTCTTATATAGAAAATGAACAGTGGACGTAGGAATCGCTTTAAGCATTCAAACCATTTTAAAAATCATTTCTTTTTTATTATCCAATCTGTGCATTCAGTTATATTGATTAGCTCTCACAATCATTCATGTGTAATTTCTAAGAATAGTTTAACACTTTACACGTGCGGGTCGTTGGTGTCAAAATCACACATCAATACTATTCAACGTGTATGAACAAGGATACGACTATTCTCTTCTCCCTTTATTATCAAATGCACGAGGCATCGAAGAATTTTTCGGATATTGGTTCCCGTGCATTCGGTAATAAAGGGAGAATTGTCATATGCTTAATTGTTTATAGTCCCAACAGCCCTTTTAATATTAGAGGGGAACAATTTGAGCAAACTGTTTCCAAATGTGAACTTACAATTAAGAGGCCTGCATATGGGTGGAAGAAAATTTTTCATAGTGGTTGCGGGAATATCTGTTCTTCCTTCAATGTGGTTGGTGGCGTTTTCTCTTCTGTTATTATTATATTTTCAATATTAATGTTGCTCGTTTTTAAGTTAGATCAGTGCAAGCTTGTTTCTCAACTTTCTCATTGTTTTTTTATTTCATATGTTGGTGAGCCACTTTTTCACGTTGTCAGTTACTACCCTCCTTTATTCAAGTTTGATAATAAAATCATTACAAACCCGTTTCTCAACTCCCACATTTTTTCAACCTTATGTTAGTGAGCTACTACTGAAGTTGTTAGCTAATAAAAACCACCTCCCTCACCATCAAATTTCACAAACACAATGCAAACCTTCACTCGTTTTTTCTTAGGGCTTGTAGGAGTAAGGAAGAGAAGAAAGGCATGGCACAGCAAGTTAATAGGATTGAAGGAATTGGACTAAGCTTCAAATACCAAATGCCTTGTCAAGTATGAACTCTTTCCTTTTGAAATATACAGTTTGGTTTTCATGAATTTCAATTTTCACGAATATGATCGACAACAATGATGCATACAATTGCCCAAGCCGGCCGGTCAAGTTTTACCCTTCTTCTCGTGGTGGCAAATATAACATGCTACACGGGTGTCCTTTTAGGAAGATGAATGGAGTCCAATATATCCTTGAAGACTTATTCTGATATAATAATTACTCATCCTCTTTTACTAAATCTAAAAAAACAAGTTTTTAACGCAAAACCTCCTATTTAAACGCCAATGTTTAGTCACAACTAAGAAAACCTGTCAGATACCAATCAATAACACGTTAATAATTAAAATTGATAACTGACACAGCTGTAGAATTTAAATACTGTTTTTACCCTTGACCTTTAATATACAATATAAAATCTGCTGTTAATTTCTTTTGGTTTGTAATTGTCATTTGTTAGAGCCACCTGAAATTGGAAGTTGGTTTGCGAGCTCTATATGTATTGAACACAAGTGACTGTTTTGGAGATTCTGTTTCTAAAAATGGTGAAGAGTTTGTTATCCAAGAGAGCACCAAAGAATCGTGGTGAATTTACGAAAACTAGAAGCAATGATGAATTGGGTTTTGTTGTTAAAGAACCCAACTTAAATGTGGTACAATGCTAAGCAATTTGTTTCATTTAAGGAAACATAAGCTGAAGCGTTTCCTGTATATAACTAGTTTATTGGATACAAATGATAATGTTAAGAATATTTGGAGTTCTCAAGAAACTAACTGTGAGAAAGAGGGTCGTTTTTTTATGGGAGAGAGCCAAAGAAAACAAGAGAATATGGCTACATTTATAGAAACCAGAAAGCATAATACTACACAAGAACCGAAGGCGTACTACATTATTTTTTTTAGGGATGATTGCTCAAGCAAACCAAATAAAATTGCAAAGGGCCAGAGATGGATGAACAAGTTGCTGAAGATGATAATGGAGAGAATGATGAGAAATTGGTGACCACCATAACTTGGGACTAATCTCTCAATATTAAGATAATGTCATCTTATATTATTCAATTATCACATTTAGTTGTAAAGTAATATAAGATTTCAGTAATTTTCCAAAACTAATAATAATTACTGTTGATAATATAGGAGATAATCTGATTACCTCCATTTTCGTAGGTATTTTAAAATTACTTGGTAATCTTATTTTTATTATAATTTTACCCTTAACTATTAAAAGTTTTTACAATAATAACTTTGTTTTGAAAAAAAATTATTCAAGGACTATTTTATCCTTGTATACAAAATTTTTAGGACATAAATACCCCTACACTTTCAAAAAATTACCCAAGGGTGGTGTCCGGATCTTACCACCACCACAAGCCACCGGTGGCCTTCTGTCGATGTCGAAATGGGGCATGAACAGCCGGATCTGGTTGGCCGTGGAACCGATCTGGCTGGAAAAGACCAAATCTATGGCTTCTTGCCGTTAACGACGGCCAAACGGCTAGATAAACCTGGCCGTCAACGGCCAGAACTCTAACCTTTAACAACGGCCAGAACATTGGCCGTTAATGATACCATTTCTGGCCGTAAATCTAGCCATTTCCGACCAGATTTATCATGGATATGGCCAAAAATGGACATATCGGCACACGGCCAGCAAGCTTCGGCCAATCGTGTGCAGTTACAGCCATTACCGCCACCGTCGGCGGTGGTGGCAGGCAACGACAATGGCTTGGGGTGGGTGGGGATGTTCTTGTTAAGTTTTAAACTTTTTTAGTTTTTTGGTTGCTAGGGTATTTTAGCAATATCTCAAACGTAGGGGGTTAAAAGAATTATTCAAAAAATAATATTATATTAAATTAAAAAAGGAGGGCAATTTAATAAATTACGTAACATACCCATCGATTTTTTCCTTCCAACCAAACATATTAATATAACATACCCACCAATTTATTCCAACCAATCAAACATATTTCCCAAAACATTCTATTAATTTTTAAGGTAATCTATATTTACATCAATATAACATTCCCAGTAATACTATATTTTATAAACCAAACACACCCTTATATTTTTAATTTATTTTTGGTTTTTTTGTCTTATCACCTTTAAGCAGATAGAAGGGGGTTTTCCTAGTTTTAACCAAACCTCAGGATTTAAATAATATGTCATTTGAAATAACTTCACTAACCTGTTTGGTTGGGTCTATTTACAGGCTAAAAGAATATTTAAAACTATAAGTACTTTTGAAATTTTTTTAGTTGCATTTTAAAAGTATTTATATGATTTAAAATAAGTTATTTTACTGCTTATTGGAGAAACTTAAGAACTTGTTTGATTAAACTGATCTACTAGCCAAAAGAACTTATAAACTATAAGTACTTTTGAATATTTTTTTTAGTTGTTTGATTGTATATCAAAAGCACTTATATGATTTAAAATAAGGTATTTTATGGCTTATGGAAAAAGCTCAAAATCCATAAGCTCTTTTTGAGCTTATTTAAAAGTGTTGAAATTTCAAAATTATCCCTATTTTATTGCATAAATTTGACTTGATTATTCATGTATATTAAAACCATTATTGGTAAATTAATATTAAAAAAAAAAAAAACTTTTACATACTTTTAACAACTTTTTAGGTTCTATCCCAATAAGCTATTCTTTTATAAACTGACTCGATTTTGGGGATAGGATTGGATAGTTGGATAAGGTTATGATTACGAGAATAGGATTGCAGAATAGTGTTTGATTGAGTATTTTGACCTTGATATTGTGTTGAATATTTGATTAATATAATATTTTGTTGAATTTTGTTAAAATAATGTATTATTATATATATAACTTATCAAGTTACATTTTAATAATACTAAATATTTTATTGGTAATTTTGTCACCCGTAGATATTAAAAAACAAAAACCCATATTAATTTCAAGTACTAATCCAACTGTTTAAAAACATCACATTAATACATATATCACAAAAGTACTAACTATCAACCCTTACAATCATTATTACACGTATACTTCATTAACAACTACGATATGATCCATTGTGCTCCCCACAGTATATTCGTTATGTTATCACGTACAGTTGTCATGTTGTCTACAATACCTTGTTGCGGTTGACTCGGTCATTCTCCATTTCGCCCATATTCTGTCCCGCGATCACCATATACTTGCTCATTACTCGTACTATTATTGGTTTGTTCGAAGATACGGTCGTCCATATTGTACATTCTTATAAAATTATGAAGTACACAACATGCCATAACAATCTTTCCTTGTTTGTCAAACGGGTAATTGTTCATTCAATTTAGAATATGGAACCGTCTTTTCAAAACACTAAAGGTTCTCTCGATAACATTGCGGAGTGAAGCATGTCTGTAGTTAAACAACTCTTGTGGCCCCCTTCGGTTACGGTGGTGATCAGAAATATGGTAAGCCACTCGCCTATGAGGGGCGAGGAACCAATCTCTATTTGGATAACCCGCATCAACCAAATAGTATTTCCCTGTAATAATATCAGACATTGTATTTGAATTACAAGGCCTCAACGGTGGAGGTGAAGCAGTGATGAGAAGTGAAGAAAAATGGTAAAGAATGCAGTGCAAAAATGGTTCACGCCTCAGTCAGATGCAATGCAGAAAATGGTGAAGCAGTGACGAAAAGTGAAGAAAAATGGTGAAGAATGCAGTGAAGAAAATGGTTCATGCCTCAGTCAAATGCAGTGCAGAAAATGATGAATCAGTGATGAAAAGTGAAGAAAAATGGTGAAGAATGCAGTGAACGAAAATTGCAAAAAATGGTGAAGCGGTGACACGAAAAGTGAAGAAAAATAAAAAATTGTAACGGTAAAAGATGGAGACTGAGAAAGAGCTGAGAAAGCTGTGAAGATGCACTTTTCGCAGTGAAGAATTCAAAATTGTGTTTTGGGGATAGAGTTTTGTAAAAAATGAACTAAACGGTATTCTAATAATCCGGTTCAGAATGGGGAAATTAATAATGAACCTAAGATTTTCATAGGTTCTATGATTCTATCCCAATAAGCTATTCTTTTTATAAACTCTACTCGATTTTAAACCGTACCAGTCGAACCTAAGGATCTACTAAAATGGGCTTTTACTCGGGCCTCAATCTTCTAGCCCACTAAATTTTCATTCACACAAACAAGTATTCGAATTTCTGACAGAAAAATGCATTTAAAAACAAACAAGTATTCGAATTTCTGACAGAAAAATGCATTTAAAAAAAAAAAAAAAAACCCACAAATCGTAGCCATCACTGCTACCAGTTTGGCTGGTTTATAACAGAATTATGGTCTCAAAAAGAGCAGAGCGAGTAAATTCACACGCAGACAAAGGCCAAGCAGTCTTTTTCTGAGTGTGTTTGTGTCATTCACAAGTCAGCAAACAAAGAGCGCCAACCATTGCAGATAAGCAAACTATCTTCAAATCCCATCACACACGTGCCATCCACCTAAATCTTTATCATTATCTCCGAAAACATTTCCTGGTCTTACCTTAGACTTGCCGCTGAAATTTTTGTTAGAGTACACATTTTTATTACTGACCAACCGTTATCAGAACCAATTGTCACAATCGCATAGACGGAGTTTGAACGAAGATGTCTACAGCTTCACTCTGTTCATCCACTACTCAGATCAATGGCTTTGGAGGAGGCCTCAAGCTCCAAAAGACCAATCTTTATCAACCTGCCTCATTCACTTTTACAAGGTTTAGTTTTTTGGTTGAATTTTACTGAGTTTGTTTTTTCTTGCCATTTTTTATGTTAGAATGGAGAATTATGTGCTTGGGATGAAACCCAGTTCAGGAAAGATGTGATATCCTTTCATTAACTTTTACCCGTTTTCGCTTTGATTTGTTTGTGGTATATTTGAAACATTTTGAATCCATATGTTATTATTGTGGATCGACATGAGGCTTAGTTGTAATTGGGGTAGGTTATCGTTTTAGTGTGATCAAGGAATTGAATCAGTGTTTGTAAATAAAGTAGTCCTAGGAGTCGTGCTTGAATTTTTTTTTTTTTTTTTATTTACATTTTCTTTTACCTCTGCGGATATAAGAAACTGATAAGGATGAGTTGCTTTAATTGATATGTGCCCAAGATGCAAAATTTTATTTCGTGAAGTTTTCTAGCCTTGGTTTAATTCATTATTATCCATTATGTGTTTGTATGTTTGTGGTTATGCTTTCATGAACTCTAAACCAATGATATTGTAACTATGAATCTTAATGAAGATATGGATGAACTTTTATTGAGTAGAGTGGCATCTGAATCTCTTTATCCTGCTCATTTACATTATATTTATATATTTATTTTCATAAAATTTGTTGAAAAGCAAAATATTCATGCTTGTACTAGCCTCCTTGTAAAACCAGTCCATAAGGGTGGAAGCATTCCTGCACCCATTATATAACTACTTGTGCAAGAATTTCCAAAGGCGCAAAATTGTTCAGATTAATCCTAATTAGGGAAAACTAAAGGCAATATCTATAGATGTTAGAGGAATGATTCCTATTGTTATTGCTGAAGGCAAATCACTATAAGTAGTTTATCCTTTTGAGAACTTTTTCCCCCTGTAGAGTACTTGTTCCTGTTCTAGAGTACTTGTTCCTGTTCCCTGTGTAGCATAGTGATGAAGCATTTAACTTGCAAGAGAGCCAATATATTCCATAAAGTATATGTCTTCGTGCATGCCCCACACTATCTTTTTGCCATTTCACTGAGATACTTTTAAGTTTTAATTTATTTATGATATCCTCTGAAATCAATCCTCTTTTCAACATGAACAGGAACGCCTTTGATGTATTAAATGATATTTTGGTGTTAATGCCTGTTCTAAGATTTCTTTTCTTCAATGTTATCCTTGTTCATTCTGCCACTGGAATATGCCTCCTAATTCTTTTTTTTTTTTGGGCGGGGGGAGGGGGGCGCTAGAAAGTTTACCAACTGTGTAAGGCTGAGTAATCATGAAGATATTCAGATTATTTTGTCCTTAAGGATGTCATTCTTTGAGAAATTAAGTTTCTGCGATACAAGAAACCGTGCCAAAACCCAAGAAGCATTGGAACTTTATATTCACAAAGTATGAAAGTTGCTGTCCGCAGATGTTTGATCCTCAATAATTTAAGCTAATTTTGGCTTCCTATTTATCTTGCACCTTCAGTCTTCTTATATCTGTTTATTGGCTCAATTCCTTATGAGAACAGGCCTAGAACCATGGCAACCTTGATTGTGTTCTTTAGTCATTGAGCTTTGGCTAAGACACAATGCTCTGAGAGAATTATTGTCTTGTAATTATGTGTCTTTTTTTTTTTAATGATAAAAGAAGAAATGTTTCTAAGCTTCTTTCTTTTTAGAGTTAAAGATTGACATCTGATGCTCGCAAACCATGTGACCTCTAGGCAGTGACCTATGCCTCTCTCTTCCCATGAATACAAATCCTATTGCATTAATCACTATTATACTTGCCATATGGCAGAGATTTCTTCTTTAACTCTGACATATTTGTGTTGATCTGTTCTAGATTTCATATCTAAATTTCTAATATGCTTATGTCACATTTTGTTATATGAACACAGGAGAAAAATTCAAACTGTAGTGAAGGCATCATCTCGGGTTGATAAGTTCTCAAAAAGTGACATTATTGTTTCTCCATCAATTCTCTCTGCTAATTTTTCAAAGTTGGGTGAACAGGTTGAGTTTTGCTTTTGATCTCTGCTACCATATTGCTATTTCAAAATTTACAGTGATTATGCTATAGAGGCAAATGGGTTAGATTCCATCATGCCTTACAGCAAAATAGGTATTATATCTGTTTGAACATCCAATATGGACTGTGAACCTTAGTATTGCCCAAGTTTGTTGCATCCTAGTATTTTCAATTCACTTTTCTATCAACTTTTTTAGCAAGGTAGTCAAGGTTGAGTTTGCTACTCTTGGTAGTTTTTACATGATCTCCTTGCCATATTATACTGAACTTTCATTGGTGTCAGAATTTGACTTTAATTTTATTATAGGTTAAAGCAGTGGAGGTGGCAGGTTGTGATTGGATTCATGTTGATGTGATGGATGGTCAGTTTGTTCCTAACATTACAATTGGACCTCTAGTGGTTGATGCCCTGCGCCCTGTCACAGATCTTCCTTTGGATGTGCATTTGGTAATTTATTTTCCTTTCAACTGGCTAGATCGTATTGAAATAATAGTAATAGAAAGAAAAATATTCCTTCTAATAAGAAGTTGAAGTATTGCAGATGATTGTTGAACCTGATCAACGAGTTCCTGATTTTATCAAGGCTGGAGCTGACATCGTCAGTGTCCACTGTGAGCAATCTTCCACCATTCATTTGCATCGTACAGTTAACCAAGTAAGGTTACCATAGAATTCTTACCTTCTTTTTCCACTCTGGACTATGGGTTTATTTTCTGGTATATTCTTGGAAAGTGTGCTTGCTGTATGAAAACTACCTGATAAATTAAAACATATAAGTAATGAGATAAATCTCCATTTTGGTGGCATACATACAATATGTCAGTGTTCATTCAACTTTTGGAACTTAACTCATTATTCCTGACGGGATGCACTTGTATAAATAATTAAATAATTTGAGAATGTTTGATCTGAACCATATAAATTGGCCACATAACTCATACTCAATACCTGACCCAAACAGAATTTTTTTTTTTTTTTTGGTCTGGTCTTTGGTGCTTATTTATTGGCTCAAACAAAGACCTTGGTGACTTGCTTGTTCAGCTGTCTGTTTCTACTTTCAGTGACATTCATCCGTATGACTTATTTGGAGATTCTTTTCCCCTGAGCTACTAGTGTTCATTCATTGAGTACTCTGTTGCTTTCTTATGATTCAGATAAAGAGTTTGGGAGCTAAAGCTGGAGTTGTGCTAAACCCTGCTACCCCACTGAGTGCAATTGAATATGTCCTTGATGGTGAGTTATTCTGTTCCCTTCCAAGAAAAAACTTTTGTATTCCTGTTCTTTTTGGTTGATACTGTTTCTGATTCTTCTAGAGATGATTGTTGGGGAGGGTCGTTTGTCAATGCTTATTTTCATAGACAGTATATTGCCCTCAGATATCAGGTGTAGATGCATATTGAACCAATCTGTTGGCAGGATCTGAATTGCAATTAATAATAAATAAATAAATCTTCATAGATACCTTGCAATAACAGTTATAATCTTGTCACATGGAAGTTTTTATATGGGTTGAACAAGGGGCTTGAACCGATGTTTCCTTTTGGTAAAACAGAAAGCATAGCATAATTAGAGCATGTTAAATTGGACTTTAACTCTCTCTGTGTTTCTCTCCTGTGTGTCTGTTCCTTTAGATTGACAGCCAGTATTCTACATAGCAGTTATTTAGTGCAACAGGGTTATGTTGGCTACTTAATTAAGTGAGGTTTTAAAAACGATAATATAACATTGACCAAGTTCAACCTTTTCTTTTGATTTCAAGACTTTTCCAAAAAGGATTTATTAACAGAAAGAAGAGAGTGCAAGCTGAAAGGATGAGATTGGTTTTACGTTTCCTCTAGAAATTGATTCAATACCACATGTTTTGGTTTTATTTGACAATTTGGTATGCCTACCATGTTGACAGTGATTGATCTCGTATTGATTATGTCCGTAAACCCGGGCTTTGGTGGGCAAAGCTTTATTGAGAGCCAAGTAAAGAAAATCTCAGACTTGAGAAGAATGTGTGTAGAGAAGGTATAATCTCTGCTCTTGTTGTGAGTCTGCGTGTTTTTGTTTTCCATTGATACTTCCAGTTACATGTTTATATATCTTTTTCTCATTGTACTGAAGAGCCAGTGATCTTGCTTTCTTTAACGCAGGGAGTAAACCCATGGATTGAAGTAGATGGTGGAGTAGGTCCAAAAAATGCATACAAGGTATATAAGTTCTTTCCATCCTCGTTTAGTGTTGAACATATCTATGTATTTATGATAATTTGTCATTCAGTGTTCCTATACTTTTGAAGCCCATGGTTTCTTTTGCTGTTGAAATATGATTGTTATTCAAATGGTTCTTCAAAAACCTTATTGAATTTTAATTACAAACCTTAAACATATTGAATGTTTTCTGTCGACTAATGTTTCATAAAGCACCATTTTTTAAGTAAGATTTCCGAGTTGGTAATTGAAAGTTTCTTATAGACACCACCATCTTCAGCATTTAAGATCGGTACACATTTTAAGTTACATTGAAAACAACCAAACTGGGGGTTTGGAGATAAAATCTAAAGTTTGCAGCTATCACTTCAGGAATGCTATTATCATTTTGTTAAACAAAAAACTCATTTTATACCTCTGCTATATTTATATAACACAATTTGCAAGATCCAGTTTGATGTGATTTAACTAAATCCATATGGGAATCTCTGTACGGGCAGGTTATTGAGGCTGGAGCAAATGCTTTGGTTGCTGGTTCAGCTGTTTTTGGAGCTAAAGATTATGCTGAAGGTATTTATGCACATAACCTTCTTAAATTTTTCATGATACTCATATACATAGCAACTTTTTGTAACTTAAAATTAATTTTGACAGCCATAAGGGGAATCAAGACCAGCAAAAGGCCAGAAGCGGTTGCAGTGTGATTTATGACCGTCAAAAGATTTGATTTGATTCAGTTGTGATATCTGTTTCTTTGATTCCCATGTATGTTACCTTCTCACTTCTTCAGAGTTTCTCTACTGCATGTTACAATATGATTCATAAAGTGATGGGTGTTCTAGCCTTGAGGCCAGATCACCCATAATAGTATTCATCAGAAAAGATTATGAGAAAGGATGTCTATAAATTCATTTGAACAAGAAATAGTGATCAATCTTTTCATCAAGGTCCTTCTCACCGTTGGCCATGTTGAATTTCTGTTCTGAATGTGTGATGCTCATCATTGTCAAATATTAGTTGGGACGTTGTCTTCGTTTTCTCATAAGCATTCTTAATTTTTGCAGATATGCACGATTAGATAAGCAGCGTGTTGCTAGGTTCATGTTGTTGTCAGATCTGTGGTCACCTGGTCAGTGTATCCAGTATCCGGATAAATTAATAAGAAATGAAGCCTGCGGTAAGAGCGCCCGCTGTGAGGCATACTTTGTAACATATCGCCTATAGGGATTGAATAATTTATGTTTGCTTGAAGCACTTTTGTAACAAACTGATTGCCCAATTGATTTTTTACTTCATTCAGTTTTCCATAGTTCTTCAAACCCTTTATGTTGGAGAAGCAAATTAATAGATTTAAGGAACTAAACTACACCAACAGTTTTGGTTTGTTCTTGAATTGTCAAAATCTTACCTTGTGTTGTTTAGTTGCAAATTCACTACCATTTTGCTCGAGGCAGTGAACATGGAGTTTTAAGCCCATTATATCCGGAGCCCCTCTTATCAGTGGTGAAGCTAGCAAAGATGGAAGAAATATAAATCAATACTATATAAATTGAAGTGACCTTGGAGAGTAAATTAATGTTTGAAGGGGCTTGTGTTGTGGCTATTTTTTTTTTTTTTTTTTTAATTAAAACAAATCCTTCAATTTTCTTTTCGATTTGAGAATCAAGTATCTAATGTCTTTAATCGAGATAAGACAGAGACAAAACACTTAAATTATTTCTTTTATGACTTTAACATCAATTATCTAATTTTTAATCGTGGCAAGATAGGGACATAGTCAGAATTTGTAGTAAGGGTCAAAAATAGCTACAAACAAAGTCAAATCTTTAATTTAAACTTTTTAAACAATTTCTACTAACTTTATAAATCAACTTATAAACCACGAGAATTTGTCAAATCTAACTCCAACTATCAAGCAATTAACAATATATCAAAATTAATATATCTTTAAATCTTTACAATTAGGGTTTATCAACTATTTAAACTCATTCAAAATTAACTCAATAACTAATTAAAATTATTAAACTCAACTTAAAACACAACTAATTAACCATACTTCAACATAAACAAATTAAATCAAAACTCACATCAAAATTTAGGAATTTAATATTTCAATTCCAAACTCATTTATTAAACTCAACAAAAACTCATAACTCATATTTTTCATCAATAAGAAAAAATAAAAGAAAATATTTTAAGAAAAAAATGAGCATCATCTTACCTTGTAACCTCCAAATGAGTTCATTTCTTAAGTAATCCAACTAAATGACAAAGAAAATATGAGAGACAGTAATACTAGGTTTACACCGCCATCTACATCACTCTCAAACACAACAAAATGACCGCAATTTCTCTCAAATTATAAAAAAAAAAACTCAAAATTTCAGTTCCCCTAAATCTAATTCCTCCCAAAACAAAATCAAAACGTCAAACTTCTTCTTCCCCTAAATTAGAAATCTCTCTCAAAGTTGCCCTACCATCAATCTTCCACCACCGTCATGCGCAACTCCTCTCCTAAAAAAAATTTCTCTCCCAAAATCCAATTGAAACCCTAGAATGGAACTTGAACTCAGCGCCGCAGTTTTGACGAGCTCATCAACATAGGAACCAGCACGAATGGTAAGAGCAGAAGGGGCGTTGGGGTGGCATCTAACAATAGAGATAGAGAGCTGACGGATGATGGTCTCGCCCTTAACCCACTTAGACTTGTCAAGAAAAGGAGATGACTTGAGAAGAGAAGCCGATGCTGAGGCCATTGTTGTTGTTGTGTGTTGGTTTTTGGTTTTGAGAGCTCTAATTGGCTAATGGAAATAGATAACAGCCTAAAACAAGAACTATTTTATAAATCTTATCTCAGTACACTATCTATCATCTTCCACCACACCAGCCTATCCTTTTCAAAGGTGAATCTTTGAGTTCTTTTATGGGTTTTTAAGTTGATTTTATTGCTATTTCTATAAGTTCCTTTAGGATTTTTGGGATTTTCTAATGTTTATTTTTATAGTTTGAATGAATAGATTGCAGTCTGAACTGATGACCTTAATGGTAAGAACACTGATATATAATTTCTTTTTCTTATTAACTTCTAATTTTCTGTTTGGATGAAGAGAAAATTAAGAACCCAGAAATGGAAAGTTACGTTTTCACTAAGACAAATAACTAATTAAAATTTAAGTTGCTCCCCCATTGGTGCGGTGGTGGGTGGGCAATGGGAGGGTGTAGGGCTTGTTTCTGGTTTGTTGCGTGGTGCATTTGGATAGATGTTTGGAGGAAGGGATATTGTTTCAGTTCTTTTCTCTCCTGGTGCGTGGGGTGACTTTTTGGTTGGGGTCCTGTTGTGGTTGCTGCGGACCATCTCGGGGTTGTGTGTGGTTGGCTTGGAAGTTGGCTTGTGGGAGGAGGTGAGGGGCACATTGAGGCAGCTAGCGCTGGGGTCTTTGTGCGTTGCTATAGACTCATTTTCTCCCCTCTGCTGCAGTTTATTTTAACAGTAGGGGGCTATTCTACATGCTTTTTTGCTTGGCTGTCCATTCTTGCTGTTATGTTGTTACTTGGAGTTGCTGTGGTTTGTAGTGTGGGGCTATGGCTGATTCACTTCTCAATTGATTTTTTGTGCTGTTTTATGGGCAGTTTATGCTCTGTCCAGTGTTTTTGGGGTCTTGTGTTGTGGCTACGCTGTTCTCTGGCTGTGTAAAGATTTTTTGGTTTTCCATCCCTAGATGGTTTCTTTTGCTGTTTAAGGGGTGTGTAAAAGGTGTACATTCTGGCTCCTTTGCTTTCTTGTTAGGCGGTGCCCTTGGCTGTTTAGGGTCGTGCGCAGAGTATAGGAAGATGGTTGAGAAATTGTAAAAAACTTCCTTTTGTTTCTTTTATTAAGCAGAGAATTAAAAATGTATCTTTATTGATTGTACTATATTATGTTTTGTGGTTTGATTTGCAATAAACAAAAGCTTAGTAACTTGTCATAAATTTATGCAGATTTTTAACTCAAGATAGTAAGTGTCATTCATAGGAGAGTTAGAGATGATTTAAAACAAGTGTTACAAACTTTAAACGATGCATTCATAATCTCTATTTCCACCCTAAAAGACTTCAATTACTTGCTAGATTTTTTTGTCATGAAACTTAAAATAAAAAGTACATCCAGAGAAAAATCCATCCAATAATGAAAGAACCTCAATGTTGCATTATAAAAACTGTACACTCCATACATTACAACTATATATAAAAACGTGTACAACAACATACATTAAACAGTAAGAAAATAAAGTGATGAGAGGTGTTTTGATCAATCAGTACTCTCCTCCGATCAGTTGCAACAAGCAAAAACCCAATCCAGCCACTAAAAACTTCAGCAGTAGCTCACGAAAAGTGAAGGGAAACAGGCCAAACCAAGCTACTATATAGCCATGGGACATGCACCCTGCAGCAGAAAAAAAAAAAAAGAAAGCCCTCCCAACAAGGATTACCCAAACATAGTGTTAAAATGACAATTTTAAAATGACAATTTATGATGAGGGTCCCTGAATATTTGAAACCGTTAGTTATCAAACACATCCCCCTGTAAAAAAACAACAAAGAAGAGAGACTCTGATTATAATATTAAGCTACACCAGGACACAACTCAGAACCTTGTTTTATTTAGAATAATACCACACTTAAAATTTTTGTAACAGACCGCCTGGCTCTGACACCCTGACTGGCCCGGCCATGATCACACAGCATGGCAGTATTGTCCCCCTTAAGGGATTTCTTCGCCTCCCCATGGCTCGAACTCATGCCCAAGGGGCTATAGACAAGGAAGCCAAATGAGTACCATCAGGCCAGCACGGCGGTTTGTTACATAAAAAGGCGCCTTTTTATTGTAAGGACCCGGATTCGGCTCATGGGCTATCCCAATCGTGGCTCTTTCCCTATGGGCTTCCCAATCTTGCCGGCGGCCTCACTCACTAGGACTATCTCCCCCCCTTAAGGGATTCTTTCGCCTCCCCCCACCACCGAACCCAAGACCAGGGGCTACAGTAATGGGGAGCATGGTGAGTACCATCAGGCTAGATAAAATAACAACTCCCTTTAGTACTATTCTTATAATACGTACTATGTAAATATAGTATGTATAAATATGAAAGATAGTGGCTCAAATTTTTTTTACTCATTAAAATATACTTCTTTACAAATACAAAAAAACTATGTATTAAAAACTTTCTAATTAATACAAAATATCTAGCTGGTGGACAGTGGTGCCAATACTCTTCGCTCCTCGACGTCCATCGACCGCTGCTCCTATTTCTGCAAAACAGAGAAGAACAACGGGTGAGCACAACAATGCTCAGTAAGTAAATCCTACTACACTGTCCGAAATCACTCTTTGGTTCTCTCCTTACTCTACTGTTCTTCTATTTTCATTTCTCACGTTTTCTCTTTTCTAATACTGTTATCCTCCTTTAACTCTGTTTTGCTCTTTACTCTTTCTTTCTCTCTGTTCTTTTCTCTTATTTTACACACCATGAAGGACAATCATGGTTCTCTCTTATCTCATCATACTCACCATGAAGGAAAATCATGGTTCTCGCCGGTACAAGCTCTACATGAAATCATGTTTCTTTCTTCTACCTCTATTCTTATTAGTTAACTTTCGCATTCTTTCTCATAATCTCTCTCTCTTCTATCTCATTCTTTCTCAAGCTTTCTCATTCTTTAATTCTTTCTATTATCTCATTCTATTTCTGTTTCTTTTCTCATAACTCTTTTCTGTTAACTCTCTCTTTAGTAGTCACGGCCTCATCTTACGGAGGCACGGCCAGGACTCGCTCCCGCTTACTGACTTTTATTCTAGCCGATCAGACTTGGTATGCATGGATTCGGAACCTTTGGCCATGTGAGTGTATAATCTATCTCTCGGGTACTCGGGTATAGCCTCATCGCATGCACTCTCTCACGGCTACACCAATTCTCTATCTCCTACTCATGGCTCTCTCAATGGGCGTACATTGGGAATACTGTACCCATAATCACGGGTTCCCCATCGCATAACCTACCTATGCTCTTGTCTCTCTCTATTCTTCTCATGTTTGCTCATCTCTTTCTCAAGCTAGTACTCATAATATAGCTTAACTCTTAGCTTTTCTCATCCTGTTCTTTCTATTTCTGTTCTTTCTCATTCTTACTCATTGGAATGTCACGACTCATTGACCGGAGGCACGGCTGGGCGCTACCACTCTACGTGACTTCCATTCATTTCGCTACCGATCGGATTTAGTCATGAGGATTCGGAACCTTTGGCCATGTGAGTGTACAATCTCTCTCTCTCGAATGTCACGGCCCCATCTTATCAGAGGCACGGCTGGAAACTCGTGTTCCACTCTGAGTGATGGTCACGGCCCATCTGACCGGAGGCACGGCTGGAACCTCGTGTTCCACTCTGCGTGATCTACTCGTCACTCAAGGTTCCCCATCGCACAACTTACTCTATTCTTTCTTTAACTCGTGCCAAGATCTCTACTCTTTCTCTAGCTACTCATCATAATGTAGCTTAACTCTTAGAGTAATTCTCTACTCTTTCTCTAATTTTCTTTAAATCAGAGTTTCTCATTCTCTTTACTCTTAAGAGTTGCTATTCTCAACATTCTTACTTTTTCTATCACAACTATTACTCATAGATAGCTTATAATCAAAATTCTCTACTCTTAAGCTAGTACTCATAAGGTAGCTCATACTCAACATTCTATATTCTTTCTCAAGCTACTTCTCAATGCACAATTAATGCATATGGATGGTCATCTCATTAATGCACTTTTGAAATGCCAAATGCAAGTTTCCTCAAAACAGTCATTCTGCACAAGTCACACTAAAAAGACCATAAACTGCGTTATACACCTCGGGTGCTACGGTTTTGGTTCGTTTTAAATTTAGAAACAGGGCTATAACTTCTATGTTTTGGTCTCAGCCCAGTTCAGTCCGTAAGATGTCCAAAAATTACTTAGAAAGTCACGGCAGTGACAGGACAGATTTCACTTAGGCATTTCATCAAACAACATGTGCATACAAAAACTTTCTCTAACTAAACTCTCCTTCTCTTTTTAACCATCCAAAAATGGGAGGAAACCCCTTCTATGGGCATGGTTCCTATCATAGAAGAACACTCCCAAAGATTCTACTCAATCTCCTCAACTTCATCTCAAACTATTACTCATAAACATTCCCATAAAGGAAATACCAACAAACATAACATAAATACTGTTCTCAACTCAATTTCAACAAATAGACATACATCTCTACTCAATTTTCTCAACAAGCATCATATATACATGCACAAATAAATCTCTACTTAAGAATTTCTTAACTTTAGCTTGAGTTGGATTTACTTACCTCATACTTGAGTAGTCTCCACTAAAGCTCTCTACTCTTGTGGATCTTAGCTTTTCCTTATTTCCTAAGCATAACTTAGTAAGAATTTAACCCTTCAAATAAAAACTCATCTCTAGAGTAGGGATTCTTTCTTGCTTAGGATCACTTCTTTGTCAAATTCCAACTCAAAACTCTCAAAAATCCCTTAGAAAATTGAGTGAGAAATTGAGAGAAAATGGGAGATGAAGAGGCGGTGGAAATGGGTAAAATGAATGGGTTTGAGAACTCAACCTATTAGCCATATAATATCCACTCTTTCCCATTTTGCCCTATATTCTTGAAATTCCCTTATCCTTTAATTCTTAAAACTACACCCCATTTACACTATTCTCCATGAATTTCCTTGCATTCTACTCCCCACTTTTCTGTAATTAGGGGTAGAATGGTCATTGTGCCCCAAAAGAAGAACTCTTAAAAAACTCAAGAAACTTTTCTGCCGTCTCGTCGCCACGGCGAAGAACTTCCTGTCGCCCGGCGCGAACATTCAGAACCAACACCGCAACACAGAACCAATGTCGCCGCAGCGAAGTCTCCCTCGCCCCGGTGAAGACTAAAACTCCAAAATTTGCTAAGTCTTGATCAATTCCAGGGTACACACTCAAACAAACCAAAACATAAAATCAATCAAAGACCAACCAAACAACATGAACAAATATAAACTCATTTAGGGGAATTCAGTAATCCTTTAGGCCATACCGTAAACAGTGGCTACGTATTTCAGTGGGGTGTTACAATTTTTTATACAAACTATGTATAAAAATTGATGTACACAACTATATGGAGAGTGAAATACACAAGATAACTCAATTAATAAGTAGCACTTTAATCTACTTTCTACTCGTATTCTCATAAAATATGCATAGTAAAATACATGTAAAATAGTATAAAAAAAGTTGGGCACATTTTTCTTTTATTAAATATATACACTTTCTACAAAAAGTTATATCATGACAAAAGCACAAAACAAGGTGGACAGTGTAGCCATTTCTTCTTGCTGACGTACATCCGACCATGTCCTCACCTAGATCCTGCAAAACATGGAAGACAGGGGTGAGCACAACTAAGTGTCAGTAAATAATCCTCTACCCATCTATCCCCGTAACTCTTTCTCTAATTTCTTCCTTACAATTCTCATTACTCTTTTGCTTTCTCTATCGGTTTCTCTCTTATGTTTCTCTTCTTTTCTATTAACCCCTCTCTTTAGAAGTCACGGCCATCTAACGGAGGCACCGCTGGGACCCACTCCCACTCTCCGGACTTTTACTCATTCTAGCCGATCGGACTGGTTATGCATGGATTCGGAACCCTTGGCCATGTGAGTACATAATCTTTCTCTCGGGTAAACTCGGGTATAGCCCTCATTCGCATGCACTCTACGGGCTCACCACTTCTCTCTTATACTCATGTCGCTTCTAATGCGACGTACATGCGGGAATACTCTACCTATTACTCACGGGTTCCCCATCGCACAACCTACTCTATTCTCTTGTCTAGCACTACTTTCTCTTTATTTCTAGTACTCATTCTCTCATTCTCTCTACTTAGAGTAGTTTAAACTAAATTCTCTACTCACTTTTTCTAATGCATAATTAATGCATGATTAATGATATAGATGACTATTGCTATTAATGCACTTATGAGATGCAATTATGCTATGTAGCAAAATTAAGGCTTTCTACTCTTACTCATGCTTCTCTTGAACATTCATCATACAACTCAAGTGAGATAGAGCTCTATTTAAACTATAACTTTTCTCTTTTCTTTAATCATCCAAAATGGAGAAAGGCTCCCTTATACTCTCTAATTTCCCTATCAAAGGAAAACACTTCTATAAATGCTCAAAACTTCATCCACTTCAATCAAACTCAACCCAAATCAAGTAATCTCAACACTTCGTATATAAGTATATGCAACACAAGTATAACTAACATCCATCTCATCTCAATTTTCAACAACATACTTACACATACATAAATCTATACTCAAAAGATTTTGAATCTAACATTGGTTGGATACTTACTTTGTGAGGATAGCTTCTTAATACTTCTACATTCCCTTGGTAGCTTGATTTCTCTCTACAACTTAAATAACAAACCAAACATAAGACTTTAATCAACATCATAAAACTCTCATCTAAAGTAAGAATCCTTACCTTAGGATGCTTTAGACTAAAACTCTACTAAAAACTACTCAAAAAGTCCTTATAAATCCTTGGAAGATTGAAGGAAATTTGAGAAGAAGTAGAGAATGGAAGAGGCGGTGGAAAATGGATGAAATGAAGGGTTCTCTACACTTAACCCTTTTTAGCTCAACTTATACACAAGCATTCCCATTTTGCCCTTACTCTTTCTTAGAAATTCCATCCATATCCTTTGATTCCTTACAACCACACCCCTATACAACCATGTTTTCCATGAAATTTCCTTACATTTTACTCCTCACTTTTCCTGCTAATTAGGGGTAGAATGGTCAAATTGCCCTTAAGGAAAAATATCTAAAACTTAACAAAACTTTTCAGCTGACCCGTCGCCGCGGCAAAACACTCCAGTAGCGACTCCGTGGGCTGCGGCACCTCTTCGCCGCAGCGAAGATTCTTCTTCGCCTCGGCGAGGCCTGTAACACAACATTTCGCTAAGTCTTCATAATTTTCAGGGCAAACACTCAACCAACTCAACATACAAACTGAATTAATACACATGTAAGCAATACAGCAAATCTTGAGTACGTACCTCAAGTGGGGCGTTACAAATACCACTTAAAGTAAAAGAACAATTAAAAAATCATGTTTAAATTGACCACCGCTAACCACACCAACTGCATATTTCTAAACCATACTTCATATGCAAAGTGAAAGAACATAGAAAGTGTGATAGAAGTAAAGTGAAGTACCAATCAAGGAAAAGCTGCACATTTCATCCAAAATGTTTAGGCATTCAGAATTAATAATAATGAATGGTTAGTACAAAGGATCAATTTCAGCAAGGTGAACTAAAGAAATAAACTGAAAAATTGAGGTGAATAAGGGCTGAGGTCTCAAGAGACATGATGTCAAAATACAGCTCGTAATAGTGCTATAGTGACAGATGAATCAAGTAATCTAATTTAAATAAAAAGGTTAGGTGAGTTGTTATATATATAGAACATGTTAAGATAGCATAACCTATTAATAAGCACTAAGAAAGAGAAGATTTTGGTCACTTGAACAAACTGAAAGGATATCCAAAGTATATAGCTACCTTCTCAGCTTAAAAATATTTATCTACTTACCGTGCACACAGGGAATTGAATAAATGAAAGTAGCTCATTATTACCAATAAATTTACTGCAAGCTACCAAAAATGTGATCCATTGTAGCTTTCATATGAATAGATTTTCTTGGAACATGTCGAATACAGGTGGATTGGAAAGATAAAATCATGTCAAAGTAATCATAACAGAGACCTACCACCCAGGGTGTCCTCCGGTGTCCACGCAACACTCTTAAGCATCTTGCAGTTTGGCAATCAATAATCTTTACCGTATGGTCCCCACTGCATAAACAAAAACAAAATGTAGTTTCAATAAAACACATCTCTTGGCATAAACATAACTCCTTACAGTAAGCATCAAGGAAATTACAACTTACTGTGTAGAAGCCAGCGCCTTCCCATCAAGGTTGAATGCTTCTGCAATAGTTGACCTTGGGGGAGGCAACAATACGCAATAATCTGCTGATAGACGCTGCAATGATTCTAACTCTACCCTGAACCTAGTGAAGTAGTTTAAATTTAGAAAAATAATGTCAAACACCAAAACATCATAATGAATTTAACCATCCAAAACTGAGTACTATTACTAACATTTCCTACCAAGCATCAAGACAACATAAGCAAAACAATAAAACCCATGATTTACCATGAGACAAGACCTCGTCTTGAATTTGGCTCCTTTTCAAACCTTGACTCCAAGGAACTAGAACACTGCTTTGAAGCTTCTCTCCATCGTCTTTTAGACAAACGCTTTGTTCGAGGACAAACCTCTCTTCGCGACAATAGTCTGAACACATTGCTACCACAACCTAATTCATAAAACAAAACTAAATTAGCTATAGTTCTATCTAGGCCACAGAACAACAAATGGGAAGAAATAAGCAAATGCTACCCGCCATTATAAAAATTAACCCCGACACAAGCCTAGATATGAATCTTGTAATACTAAAACTATACAACCAATAAAAATTCTCTATACAGACTAAAGTGGCAGAAAGATACGTAAGAGAGAATATAAGCTAAACTAGCAAATCAAAATAGATAATGTGGAAATCAGTAATACTAGGTTTACACCGCCATCTCACATCACTCTCACACATCAACAAAATGACACGCAATTTCTCTCAAATTATAAAAAAAAAAACTCAAAATTCAGTTCCCCTAAATCTAATCTCCCTCCCAAAACAAAATCAAAACGTCAAACTCTCTTCTTCCCCTAAATAGAAATCTCTCTCAAAGTTGCCTAACTCAATCTTCCACCACGTCATGCGCAACTCCTCCTCCTAAAAAAATTTTCTCTCCCAAAATCCATTGAAACCTAGAATGGAACTTGAACTCAGCGCCGCAGTTTTGACGAGCTCATCAAATAGGAACCAGCACGAATGGTAAGAGCAGAAGGGGCGTTGGGGTGGCATCTAACAATGAGATAGAGAGCTGACGGATGATGGTCTCGCCCTTCACCACTAGACTTGTCAAGAACAGAGATGATTGAGAAGAGAAGCCGATGCTGAGGCCATTGTTGTTGTTGTTGTTTTGTTTTGGTTTTGAGAGCCTCTAATTGGCTAATGAAATAGATAACAGCCTTAAAACAAGAAACTATTATAAATCTTATCTCCAGTACACTATCTATCATCTTCCACCACCACCAGCTATCCTTTTCAAAGGTGAATCTTTGAGTTCTTTAATTGGGTTTTTAAGTTGATTTTATTGCTTATTTCTATAAGTTCCTTTAGGAGTTTTTGGGATTTTCTAATTGTTTATTTTATATGTTTGAATGAATAGATTGCAGTCTGAACTGATGACCTTAATTGTAAGAACACTGATATATAATTTTTTTTTCTTATTAACTTTAATTTTCTGTTTGGATGAAGAGAAAAATAAGAACCCAGAAATGGAAAGTTAGTTTTCACTAAGACAAATAACTTAATAAAATTTTAAGTTGCCCCAATTGGTGCGGATGGTGGGTGGGCAATGGGAGGGTGTAGGGCTTGTTTCTGGTTTGTTGCGTGGTGCATTTGGCATAGATGTTTTGGAGGAAGGGATATTGTTTCAGTTCTTTTTTCTCTGGTGCGTGGGTTGAATTTTTGGTTTGGGGTCTGTGTTGTGGCTGTGCGGACCATCTCTTGGGGGTGTGTGTGGTTGGCTTGGAAGTTGGCTTTGTGGGAGGAGGTGAGGGCTACATTGAGGCAGCTAGCGCTGGGGTCTTTGTGCGTTGCTATAGACTCATTTTCTCCCCTATGCTGCAGTTTATTTAACAGTAGGGGGCTATTCTTAATGCTTTTTGTGTTGGCTGTCCATTCTTGCTGTTATGTTGTTACTTGGATGTTGCTGTTGTGGTTTGTAGTGTGGGGCTATGGCTGTCACTTCTCAATTGATTTTTTGCTGCTGTTTTAGGGCAGTTTTATGCTCCGCTCCAGGTGTTTTTTGGGTCTTGTGTTGTGGCTACGCTGTTCTCTGGCTGTGTAAAGAATTTTTGGTTTTCCATCCCTAGATGGTTTTTTTGGCTGTTTAAGGGGTGTGTAAAAGGTGTACATTCTGGCTCCTTTGCTTTCTTTTGTTAGGCGGTGTCCCTTGCTTGTTTAGGGTCGTGCGCACGAGTATAGGAAGATGGTTGAGAATTGTAAAAACTCCTTGTTTTCTTTTATTAAGCAGAGAATTAAAAATGTATTTATTGATTGTACTATATTATGTTTTGTGGTTGATTTGCAAAACAAAAGCACTTAGTAATTGTAAATTTTGCAGTTTTTAACTCAAGATAGTAAGTGATCATTCATAGGAGAGTTAGGATGATTTAAAACAAGTGTTACAAACTTTAAACGATGCATTCATAATCTCTTATTTCCACCCTATAAGACTTCAATTACTTGCTAGATTTTTTTGTCATGAAACTTAAAATAAAAAGTACATCCAAGAGAAAAATCCATCCAATAGAATAGAACCTCAATGTTGCATTATAAAAACTTGTACACTCCATACATTACAACAATATTATAAAAACGTGTACACAACATACATTATAACAGTAAGAAAATAAAGTGATGAGCTGGTTTTTGATCAGTATCAGTACTCTCCTCCGACAGTTGCAACAAGCAAAACCCAATCCAGCCACTAAAAACTCAGCAGTAGCTCACGAAAAGTGAAGGGAAACAGGCCAAACAAGCTACTACTAGTAGCCATGGGACATGTCACCACTGCAGCAGAAAAAAAAAAAAAGCAGCCTCCCAACAAGGATTACCCAACTCATAGTGTTAAAATGACAATTTTAAAATGACAATTTCATGATGAGGGTCCCTGAATTTTGAAACGTTAGCTTATCAACCACATCCCCCTGTAAAAACACAACATAAGAAGAGAAGACTCTGAATTAATATTAGCTACACCAGGACACAACTCAGAAACTTGTTTTATTTAGAATAATACCACACTTAAATTTTTGTAACAGACCGCCTGGCTCTGACACCCTGACTGGCCCGGCCATGATCACACAGCGGCAGGTATTGTCCCCCCCTTAAGGGATTTCTTGCCTCCCCCATGGCTCGAACTCATGCCCAAGGGGGTATAGACAAATGGGAAGCACAATGAGTACCATCAGGCCAGCACGGCGGTCTGTTACATAAAAAGGCGCTTTTATTGTAAGGACCGGATTCGGTCATGGGCTATCCCAATTTGGGCTCTTTCCTCATGGGCTTTCCCAATCTTGCCGGCGGCCTCACTACTAGGACTATCTCCCCCCTTAAGGGATTTCTTCGCCCCCCACCCACTCGAACCCAAGACCAAGGGCTACAGTCAATTGGGGAGCATGGTGAGTACCATCAGGCTAGATAAAATGTAACAACTCCTTTTAGTACTATTCTTATAATACGACTATGTAAAATATGATATGTATATAATATGAAAGATAGTGGGCTCAAATTTTCTTTACTCATTAAAATATACTTCTTTACAATACAAAAATATAGTATTAAAAACTTTCTAATTAATACAAAATATCATAGCTGGTGACAGTGTGCCATACTCTTCGCTCGACGTCCATCCGACCGCTGCTCTATTTCCTGCCAAACAGAGAAGAACAACGGGGTGAGCAAAACAATGGTCAGTAAGTAAATCCTCTAATACCTGTCCCCGCAACTCACTCTTTGGTTCTCTCCTTACTCTACTGTTCTTTCTATTTCTTTTACTCATGTTTTCTCTTTCTTATATACTGTATCTCCTTTAACCTGTTTTGCTCTTTACTCTTTCTTTCTTCTGTCTTTTTCTCTTATTCTTACTCACCATGAAGGACAATCATGGTTCTTCTTTCTCATCATACTCACCATGAAGGAAAATCATGGTTCTCGCCGGTACAAGCTCTACATGAAATCATGTTTCTTTCTTCTACTCTCTATTTTATTAGCTTAAACTTTCGCATTCTTTCTCATACTTCTCTCTCTTTCTATCTCATTCTTTCTCAAGCTTTCTCATTCTTTAATTCTTTCTATTATCTCATCTCATTTCTGTTTCTCTTTCTCATAACTCTTTCTGTTAACTCTCTCTTAGTAGTCACGGCCTCATCTTACCGGAGGCACGGCCAGGACTCGCTCCCGCTCTAAGTGACTTCTTCTCATTCTAGCCGATCAGACTTGGTTATGCAGGATTCGGAACCTTTGCCATGTGAGTGTATAATCTATCCTGGGTACTGGGTATAGCCCTCATCCGCATGCACTCTCTCACGGGCTACACCACTTCTCTATCTCATACTCAGCCGCTCTCTCAATGCGGCGTACATGCGGGAATACTGTACCCATTAATCACGGGTTCCCATCGCATAACCTACCCTATGCTCTTGTCTCTCTCTTATTCTTCTCATGTTGCTCATCTCTTTCTCAAGTAGTACTCATAATATAGCTTAACTCTTAGCTTTTCTCATCTTGTTCTTTCTATTTCTGTCTTTCTCATTCTTACTCATTGGAAGTCACGACCTTATCTGACCGGAGGCACGGCTGGGCGCTACCACTACGTGACTTATTCATTCGTACCGAGGATTTAGTCATGCATGGATTCGGACCTTTGGCCATGTGATGTGTACAACTCTCTCTCTCTGAATGTCACGGCCCCATCTTATCAGAGGCACGGCTGGAACCGTGTTCCACTCTGAGTGATGGTCACGGCGCATCTGACCGGAGGCACGGCTGGAACCTCGTGTTCCACTCTGCGTGACTTACTCGTCACTCACAGGTTCCCATCGCACAACTTACCTATTCTCTTCTTAAATCTTGTGCACAAGATCTTACTCTTTCTCTAGCTACTATCATAATGTAGCTTAACTCTTAGAGTAATTCTCTACTCTTTCTCTAATTTTCTCTTTACTCAGAGATTCTCATTCCTTTTACTCTTAAGAGTTGCTATTCTCAACATTCTCACTTTTTCTCACTCAAACTATTACTCATAGTATGCTTATACTCAAAATTCTCACTCTTAAGCTAGTATCCTAAGGTAGCTCATACTCAACATTCATATTCTTTCTCAAGCTACTTCTCAATGCCAAATTAATGCATATGGATGGTTCATACTCATTAATGCACTTTTGAAATGCCAAATGCAAGATTTCCTCAAAACAGTCATTCTGCCCAAGTCACACTAAAAAGACCATAACTTGCGTTATACACCTCGGATTGCTACGGTTTTGGTCTCGTTTTAAATCTTAGAAACAGGGCTATAACTTCTATGTTTTGGTCTCAGCCCAGTTCAGTGCCGTAAGTGTCCAAAAATTACTTAGAAAGTACGGCAGTGACAGGACAGATTTCACTTAGGCATTTCATCAAACAACTTATGTGCATACAAAAACTCTTCTCTAACTACAACTCTCCTTCTCTTTTTAACCATCAAAAATGGGAGGAAACTCCCTTCTATGGGCATGGTTCTATCATAGAAGAACACTCCCAAAGTATCTACCAATCCCTCCAACTTCATCTCAAACTATTACTCATAAACATTTCCCATAAAGGAAATACCCAACAAACATAACATAAATCTGTTCTCAACTCAAATCTCAACAAATAGACATACATCTTACTCAATTTTCTCAACAAGCATATATATACATGCACAAATAAATCTCTACTTAAGAATTTCTTAAACTTTAGCTTGAGTTGGATTTACTTACCTCATACTTGAGTTTCTCCACTAAAGCTCCTACTCTTGTTGGATCTTAGCTTTTCCTTATTTCCTAAGCAAAACTTAGTAAGAATTTAACCCTTACATAAATAAAACTCATCTCTAGAGTAGGATTCTTACCTCTTCTTGCTTAGGATCACTCTTTGTCAAATTCCAACTCAAAACTTCAAAAATCCCTTAGAAAATTGAGTGAGAATTGAGAGAAAATGGGAGATGAAGAGGCGGTGGAAATGGGAAAATGAATGGGTTTAGAGAACTCAACCCTTATAGCTCATAAATATCTACTTCCCATTTTGCCCTTACTCTTTCTTGAAATTTCCACCTTATCCTTTAATTCTTTACAAACTCACCCCCATTTTACACTATTCTCCAGAAATTCCTTGCATTCTACTCCACTTTTCCTGCTAATGGGGTAGAATGGTCATTGTGCCCCAAAAGAAGAATTCTCTAAAAAACTCAAGAAACTTCTGCCGTCTCGTCGCCACGGCGAAGAACTTCCTGTCGCCCCGGCGAACATTCCAGAACCAAACACGCCAACACAGAAAACAATGTCGCCGCAGCGAAGCTTCCCCTCGCCCGGTGAAGACTAAAACTCCAAATTGCTAAGTCTTGATCAATTCCAGGGTACACACTCAACCAAACCCAAAACATAAACTCAATCAAAGACCAACCAAACAACATGAACCTATATAAACTCATTTAGGGGCAATTCAGTAATCCTTTAGGCCATACGTAAACAGTGGCTACGTATTCAAGTGGGGTGTTACAATTTTTTTATACAAACTATTGTATAAAATTGATGTAACACAACTATAATGGAAGAGTGAAATACACAAGATAACTCAATTATAGTAGCACTTTATCTACTTCTACTGTATTTCTCTAAAATATGCATAGTAAAATACATGTAAAATAGTATAAAAAAAGTTGGGCCCAAATTTTTTCTTTATTAAATATATACATTCTTTCTACAAAAAGTTTTCATGTACAAAAGCATCAAAAAACAGGTGGACAGTGTAGCCATTTCCCTTGCTTGCTGACGTACATCCGACCATGTCCACCTAGATCCTGCAAAACATGGAAGACAACGGGGTGAGCACAACTAATGTTCAGTAAATAAATCCTTACCCATCTATCCCGTAACTCTTTCTCTAATCTCCTTACAATTCTCTTACTCTTACTTTCTTTCTTTTTTTCTATCGGTTTCTCTCTCTATGTTTTCTTCTTTTCTATTAACCCTCTCTCTCTAGCAAGGCACGGCCCCATCTAACGGAGGCACCGCTGGGACCCACCCCACTCTCCGTGACTTTTACCATTCTAGCCGATCGGACTCGGTTATGCATGGATCGGAACCCTGGCCATGTGAGTACATAATCTTTCTCTGGGTAAACTCGGGTATAGCCCTCTTCGCTGCACTCTCACGGGCTACACCACTTCTCTTATACTCATGTCCGCTCTCTAATGCGACGTACATGCGGGAATACTCTACCTATTACTCACGGGTTCCCCATCGCACAACCTACTCATTCTTTGTCTAGCACTACTTTCTCTTTATTCTCAGTACTACTTCTCTCATCTCTCTACTCTAGAGTAGTTTAAACTAATTTCTTACTCACTTTTTCTAATGCATAATTAATGCATGATTAATGCATATAGATGACTCATGCTCATTAAGCACTTATGAGATGCAAATATGCTATGTAGCAAAAATTAAGGCTTTTACTCTTACTCATGCTTCTCTTGAACATTTATCATACAACTCAAGTGCATATAGAGCTCTATTAAACTATAACTTTTCTCTTTCTTTAATCATACAATGGGAGAAAGGCTCCTTATACTCCTAATTTCCCTATCAAAGGAAAACACTTCTATAATTGCTCAAAACTTCATTCCATTCAATCAAACTAACCCAACATCAAGTAATCTCAACACTTTTCGTATATAAGTATATGCAACACAAGTATAAAAATAACTCATCTCATCTCAATTTCTCAACAACATACTTACACATACATAAATCTATACTCAAAGATTCTTGAATCTCAACTTGGTTGGATTTACTTACTTTGTGAGGAGATAGCTTCTTTAATACTTCTCATTTCCCTTGGTAGCTTGATTCTCTCTACAAACTTTAAATAACAACCACAAACATAAGACTTAAATCAAACATCATAAAACTCTCATGAGGGACATAGTCAGAATTTGTAGTAACTGGGTCAAAACATCAGCTACAAACCAAAGTCTTAAATCTTATAATTTAAACTTTTCAAACAATTTCTACTCAACTTAATAAAATTCAACTTATAAACCCATGAGAATTTGTCAAATCTAACTCCAACTATCAAGCAATTAACCAATATATCAAAATTAAATAATATCCTTAAATCTTTACAATTTAGGGTTTTATCAACTATTTAAACTCATTCAAAATTAACTCAATAACTAATTAAAATTTATTAAACTCAACTTAAAACAACAACTAATTAATCCATACTTCAACATAAACAACATTAAATCAAAACTCACATCAAAATTTAGGAATTTAATATTTCAATTCCAAACTCATTTATTAAACTCAACAAAAACTCATAACTCATAATTTTTCATCAACTAAGAAAATTAAAAGAAAATATTTTTAAGAAAAAAAATGAGCATCATCTTACCTTGTAACCTCCAAATGAGTATCATTTCTTAAGTAATCCAACTAAATGACAAAGAAAGTATGAGAGAAAATTAGAGGAAATGAAGAAAAGAGAAAGGTGAAAAATTGTTAATTAATACAAATTTTTGTGGGATCAAAATTATCAATACTATAAAATATAAAGTTATTATTATTATTTTTTTTTTTTTTTTTTTTAGTTTGAGTGGATTCAATTGAACTCATATTTTATATACTAACTACGTCTTTGGGCAAGATAGAAAGAGAAACACTATGACTTTAGAGTCGATTATTAAATGTTTTTAATCCAATTATTTTTTATGACTTTAGAATAAGTTATTAGTCGAACTAGAACAGTACATTAGGACTTCCATGGCACTAGAAAACAAAGTTTTTAGGTGGAGAAAAATGCATAAAAGACAAGAACCGCTGGACTTGGGTTGCTCAAACCAATAATTAATAATTAATTGAATAAGTGTAAATCAGATCACAGAAAAGTTGGTTCAACCATTTAGGTTGATCGATTCAATATAATAACACTGCAGAGTAGTAACATGAGCTTACTTTCCACCATTGTTACCGACAATCCATTTTCCTACCTGGAACAAAGATTAGGTGAAGTTCAATATTAAATGTCTATAGATGCTTTCCCTTGGCACCAAATACACAAATAGTATACGGGGCGAAAAGACAATCCCAGAAGCATAATCGAACAAACTACAGTCCAAACAATAACTGATCATTCTTCCTGTATCAAAATTCCTCCCAAGTCTAATTGCCAAATATCATTAAACCATTAAATTCAAATAAAATCAAGCCATTGCGTATCTCCGATTCAAACAGCTCTCAGCTCAGGAAGTTCCAGGCAAACGATTGCTAGAAGTACTACTGAAAAAAAGAGATTGTTTTCTGAAACATTTTTTCAGATAACAAATTTCACTCATCAATATCAATTCAATCATAAGAGGGAAATTATCCATTAAGTAAATACACATTTGATACACTATATATATATATATATATATAAAAGGGATGACTTCTTCAACTTCAATGCTCTATGCTCGGCTAGGACAATAACACTCTCATCTTATGAAAGTCCCCTTCAAGGACATAACGATTAAATTTAAAAATGCCATCTTTTTCATCAACACAAACGCATTACATGTACATGAGCTAGCTATTTAACCTCAACATCTTTTCTGTACAAACAAGAACTAACATAAACCTACACATCCCGTCTGCATACAGGGCATGAACCATGTCTGATGAGCCACTTGTCCACACATGCCAAGTGAAATGTGTGGTGGCAATGGGGCAAGCTTCTTGCAACTTCCCCAGTTACGATATCCTGCCACAAAAAGTTATCAATATCATTAACATGCCACTAGCAGAGACCAATAGAATACTACTACAATAATTGATGACTAAGTGAGGACCAGATTTTCCAACTAAAATTAATGAATATAATGTTAAAATAAAATACCTGCAAGCATATAGAGCAGCAGAGATTCGGTGTTGCCTTGATTTCATCCTTGATCACATGACAAGGTAAGTTCTTCAATGACTCTCCTGACAAACCTTTGGATACAGCTTTGCCATAGGCATCAGTTACATCGTAGTTTATGCTAGCAATACTTACCTGCTCATTCCAATGCATATTGATTAATAAAACAAATCTCCAAAATAAATATCAATTCATAATTAAATTCTTTGACTGGTAATTGCTGCACAAAATTTAAAATTTTTAAATCAGGAGTATAATGACATAAAACAGCCATACAACATATATTTATTTATGTTCCATCTTAGGCATCAACGATTATTTCTAGGAAATACCACATAGATATCACATTAGCCATACCACAAGTTAATGGTTTTATGCCAAACCTGAATTTTCTCTCTCATCAATCTTTGCAATTAATTTTATTTTTTAGTAACATGTATGCATTGGTTTGTAATACAAATAATGTGTACCACTGTTAACAGCGTTGACTTTCTCTTGTTCCTAACATTTGACAAAGGACATCCCTCCACATATTCATACAAAATTCTTCACAGCAGTATTTTAGATGCTTATGATTTTCCATAAATTTGATACTACTGAGGATTTATGTTTGTCAGATAATGTAAATTGATAAATAAATACTCCTGAAAGAAATTAAAAATGAAAATAAACTTGCTAGAATCTGTGGTTATCAATTTTATTTCAATTTGTCATAAATACCTAAAGGCTAATCTCAATAGGTAGATATAAAGCAACACTGTCGACTAAAATTCAAATATTAGTGAAAAATACCTTAAAAATTTTAAGATGCACATCACAAAAAAATATAAAATAAATATGTACCTGCCAGTGGTAAGCAGCTAACATTGCTGGGGTAAATTGTTCCTCGAAAAACCTCCCACGAAGAAGCTCCTCTATAAAGTCCGCCTAGACCCAACGTGCATATGATTAGTCCATCACTAAACATTAAGACAACAGTTCCTTCCCCAGACTGATACAAGATAAAATAATGGAAAGATTTTGGAAGTCTATTATGTGGTTTTCAACAAAAATGCAGCAGTTTTCTACTCACGATCGAAACTAAAACATCAGACGGGCAAATCATGATCTGCTTAATTACCTTTCCCCGTAAACAAAAACAAGTCCAGTTATGGGCCTTATGGCATATAATTATGATTGGTGCACAAACAACATTTAACCCATGCAAACACAAAAATTTTGATTAATTGATCTAGTAACTTACCATAGATGACTCGCCCCGAGAACCAGAGCGTTCCAAACACCAGTAAGCACGAGAAGCCTCCAAAACCTCTACAGATAGGACAGCCCCAGCAATGGCACCGAGTCCAGCTCCTCGTAGCACACCACAATCAGAAGCCCTACCAGCAAAAGCACCCGTAATTGCTCCTGTAAAAGCTCCAGCTGCGAGTAAATACACAAACATATATCAGCATATCGTCAAAATACACCCACCGAATCGAAACTTTCTAACCCATCAAAGTTCCATTCTATAGCAACCCTCAAAATTCATCAAAACTCCCGTATCTGAAACTGAAACATTACCCACCCACCCCCCAACCCAAAAAATAAAAACCGTCATCTAACTCAAGTTTGAAAATTGAACCCGAAAATCATTTTATTTCTTTTACGACCCAGAAACAAAGCAAGCCTAAAAATCTCGGATTTTGTACGACTGATAAATTTGCAACGAATCATTTGAAAAGCAAAGTGTAACACGTAACTGCAAGAAATAAAGATATAATTTCATCAATGATACCTAGAGCAAAGAGGCCTGTGAGAGTGCCAGAAATAGCGCCAGCGATGAATTTGGGAATAGAGTGAAAAGGGGCGGAGGCTTGGAATTCGACATCCTCCATGAGCGGCGGAGGTGGAGACGGCGGCACAGAAGCGGAAGACGCGTATTAGTGGTGGTGACAGGCAAAGTCGGGAGGGATCACGTCCATAAAGACATTAAAAAAACATGTCGGGCATCAAAGCGAAAGAGGAGGATAGACGTTAGATGAATATTAGGGTCAGTTTCGGGATGAGGAAAAAAGTAGGACGGTCAAGAGAAAAAGGGGTTCTGCCTTTTCTTTTGTTATAGAAAGAGTGAAAGAAAGGAAGGAAGGAAGGAAGGAAGAAGAAGGCGACAGGTGGCCGAAGAGAAAGGAGGATGATTTAATTTAGGTTAGGGCTTAAGTAAGGAAGATTGATATGATTACATAGGATTTTATAGTTATATTTTAATAAAATCCGTTGGATTTTGTGAGAATTGCCAACTAAGATGAAGGTGAGTTGTTGGATCGCGTAATTTCAATCCACGTTTGAAGAAAATGAATCAATATCATTCTTTACAACACAAGGGTGGTTGTTGTTTGTGTTTGTGTTTATGTCCATCTTCTAGTAACCAATTTGTCGTTTTCTTTGTGTATAATTTTTTATTATTTATGCAACAACATGTGCATTCTATGATGGTCAAAATCTGAAGAGAAGAGAAGAGATACCTTTCATGCCTTTTCTAGGTTGTCAGAACTTGTTTTGCTTTTAAGTTTTATTTTAATGGCTTATGTACCACCATCCAGAAGGCCTGCACAAACCCTAAATTTGGGGATATATTCAAGAGCAGACAGTATAGAACTTCATAAAAAGAGGGAGATATGAGGTTTGCAAAAGCAAATTTCGCCTGCTTTTATTACAATAATTTCTGCTCTTCACAAGCTGCCATTGAAGCTTATCAAGATTATGTACAGTTATTGTTAGGCAACTCACAAGGTCTTCAAGAATAAAGGATGCTCTTGATATCATGATTTTGTTCCTCAAGGAATGAGAAGAATAATTGCACTGTACACTGAAGAGGAAAACTTGTTTACGAGGAGGATTGTTGGTGTACTGTTCCCCAAATCATTCTTCCCCACTTAAAACCTGGCAATACAACTTGCCCACTTCTAAGGGCCAATGCAGAGAATGAAGCAGCTCCACGTCTACTTGAAATTGCCAAGGGTCCTATAAGAGACACCAAAATCATGCCAAATCTTGTCCACATTCACCAGTAACTGTTGCTTCAAATGACGAAGGAAAGAATCTTGGTCAAAACACCAAAATTGCTAGTTCTTTTGAATCCTTGGAACAGCTTAGAGCTGAATTCAGATAACCATTCTCTTGGTAACCCTGAGCTATGATCCGGTAAATGACAGCATTGGGCAGGATACCCATCTTTATCATATCTGCATGCAGCATCATTACATCAAGCATATGCTTGGCCTGAAAATGACCCCGTAACATGACAGTATAAGCAATCGCATCTGGGCTAAAACCATCTTTTCTCATATCTGAGAAGAACTTACTGGCTCTTAAGATTCTCCCATCTTTGCACAAAGCTTGAATAAGTGATGTATACATCACACGATTAGGAGAACTATAGCAGCCTTCTCTTTTATCAGTGTTCTCCAAAAGCAACTTGATTGCATCAGAAATCCTTCCGCTTTTACATAGACCATCAATCAAGCAACTAATTGTGAAAACATTGGGAGTGAGTCTGGCTTCTAACATCTCCTTATGCAGCTGGAGAGCTCCTTTTAAGTTACCATGTTTGCAAAAACCATCAATCAAAGCTGTATAAGCAACAACATCGGGCACAAGGCTTTTAATTAGCATTTCTGAGTACAAACCCATGGCAGCCTCCATGTTTCCCACCTTACAATGACCATCAATCAAAGTGGAAAAGGTTATGAGGTTGGGTTCGACACCCCTGTCAGTCATTTGACAACACACATCCAAAGCCTTCTTCATGTTGCCTTCTTTACAGTATCCATCAATAAGTGAATTGTATGTCACAGCATTCATAACAACTCCCTCTTTATTCATTTCTTGAAATAAGCCATCTGCTTCTTCCACTTGACCCACACCACAGAGACCCTTAATAAGTATACTGTAAGTGAATACATCTGGCAAGATTTGAAACTTTTTCATCTCAGACAAAAAACCCATTGCTCCATAGATATTCCCTGCCTTACAATGGCCATCAATCAAGCAATTATACACAAATATGTTAGGAACAACACCAAACTTAGCCATCCAAATGAAAAAATTTCTTGCTGCTCTCAGTTCACCCACTTTGCACAGCCCATCTATTAGGCTACCAAATGTAACAACATTTGGCAGCAAATTTTGTCCTAACATGTCTTTATACAAGTCAAGTGCTCGTTTCATGTTGGCCTGTTTGCAGTAACCATCCATTAGAGCATTGTAAGTGTACAAATTAGGAAGCACGCCAGATTCTCTCATTGACCTGAAAATACTTTCAGCCTCCATCATCTTACTCTCATTGCACAAACAACGAATAAGAATCGTGTAAATTACCACTGTGGGTTTAATCCCCTTCTCAACCATCTCATCAAACAAACAACGCGCTTTCAAAACATCACCTTCACCACAGCAGCCATCAATCAATACCCCATATGTGACAACTCCAGCAACAAAGCCACGCGACAGCATGTCCTCGTAAAGTTCCCACATGGCATCAAACCTCCCCTTCTTAACCAACACATTTAACAATGCATTACACGCCTGAATAGCAGGCAAAACTCTGATTTTGCGATAAACCCACAAAGACTCTTCAATGAAACCGATCTCGGAAAATGAAATAATCAACGTCCCGAACACATCGGGAGTGCATTTCGGGCTCCGTAAACTGTTAAGAGCATTAAAGAGCGCATAACAGACACGGTGGGGTTTGCGAGAGTTAAGGAGATTTTCAGTGAGGTATTTCATCAAACACCTAGCCTCTGAGTACAATTTAGCATTGGTTAAGACATGAATAATCGCCGCATAGGGTGCAAGATACTTGGTTGGGTTGAGCTTCTTTGAAGAGGAATTGAAAAGGTTGAGTGCTTGGTAAGGAGTTCTGGAATTCAGTATAGCATTTGTTAGATTTGAGGGCGACTCAAATGGTGATGATGAAAGTTTCGATATTGATGATGAAGAGATTGATCTTAAAGTGTGATGGATGTAGACAAGTGCTTGTTTTGGCGGGAAAATCTTCAACATTGCTATAAGTGAGATGCGTTTCTTGACCCATCTAGTCCTCACATTCCCGTCCTCAACTGCTTTTCAATAATAAGCATAAAGGGAGGGGAAACGTTTAATCACAGAAGGCCACATATAAAGAGGAATTTCTCTTTACACTATCCTTTATTTATCTCATTCTACTTTTTAACCACCAAATGAGGAAGAAAATAAGGGTGATAGTTCTGAAAATGTTTCAAGAAGACGGGAAAAAGAAGAGCGTGTTGAAGGGTTAGTTTATTTTTATAATAGAAAAACACTATAAAAAATGTTGGGTTGGCCAAAAGAAAATAGAAAAGTATTTTTAATTCTTTAGAAAATGCTTTTCTGAAAATTTTAAAAGAACAAATAGTCATCATATATCTCTCAATTTAACATTTTAAAGTCTTGCTAATTACTTGTCTTTCACTGACGACACTAAAATGTTTGTTGAAGAACCCGTTCGCCCCAATACAGCAACAGGCTCCAGAGCTCTACAACAGCACCTCTTCTCTCTACTGCAAAGCTGCAACAACATTAAAAGCCTCACCCAAATTCATACACAAATTGTCATTTGTAGCTTTTCCCATAAAAACTTCATCCTTGTAAAGCTCTTATCTTTGTACATAACATCTAGTCATCTCCTGACTGCCCACAAAGTTTTTGAAAACATCGAAAACCCAAGTACAACGGTATGGAACCAAATTATTAGAGGCCATGCTAGGAGTGAAACGCCTCAAAAATCAGTTGAATTGTACAAGCAAATGGTAGCAAAAAATGAGGCTGAGCCTGATGAGTTCACCTATTCGTTTCTTTTAAGCGCTTGTGCGAAGAAAAGTTTGTTTAGAGAGGGGGAACAGGTTCATGGGAGAGTGTTGGCAAATGGGTATTGCTCAAACGTGTTTGTTAAGACGAATTTGGTGAACTTGTATGCAATGAAGGGAGGGGATAGCGGCGTTGCAGAGGCACGTAAGATGTTCGATGAAATGTCCGAAAGAAATGTTGTGACCTGGAATTCGTTGCTTAAGGCGCATCTGAAGTGCGGAGATATTGATGGTGCGCGGAGAGTTTTTGATGAGATGCCTCAGAGGAATGTTGTTTCATGGACGACTATGATTTCGTGGTGTGCTCATAATGGTTTGTGTAAGCAAGCTTTGTCTTTGTTTAATGAGATGGGGAGAGCCCGTGTGGGACTAGACCAGGTGGCTTTGGTTGCAGCTTTATCGGCTTGTGCTGAACTCGGGAACTTGAAGTTGGGAAGGTGGATACATGTTTATATTGAGGAGAATTTTTTTGTTGGAAGAGAGACACTTTTAGTTTCTTTGAACAATGCACTTATACATATGTATGCTAGTTGTGGTGAGATTCACGAAGCTTATGAAGTGTTTAGAAAGATGCGGCGGAGAAGTATTATTTCCTGGACAAGTATAATAATGGGATTTGCAAAGCACGGTTATGCTAACGAAGCTCTTTTTTTATTTGAATGGCTGCAAAATTTGGGAGCAAATGAAGTGAGACCTGACGGGACAACCTTGCTTGGGGTTCTGTGGGCTTGTAGCCATGCTGGTTCTGTTGATAAGGGGCGCCAAATTTTTGAGTGTATGACTCGAAGATGGGGGATTGAGCCAAGGATTGAGCATTATGGGTGCATGATTGACCTCTTGAGCCGTGCAGGGTTGCTGGGTGAAGCATGTAGTCTTATTTATAGTATGCCCATGAAACCAAATGATGCTGTGTGGGGTGCTCTCCTTGGTGGTTGCAGAATTCATTGCAATGCGGAGCTTGCCTCTGATGTGGCACAGAAATGGGCTATTGAACTTGATCCTGACCACGCCGCAGGTTATCTGGTACTCTTGGCTAATGTTTATGCTACTACTAAAAGGTGGCATGATGTAGCTGCTGTTAGACAGAAGATGATTGAGATGGGTGTGAGAAAGCCTCCGGGTCGAAGTCGTGTGCAAATAAATGGAGTTGTTCATGATTTTGTTGCAGGTGACTCGACCCATAAGCATGCTTCCTTAATATATAAGATGCTAGACGAGATCACCAGGCAATCTATGTGGGAAGGCTACAAGCTAGACGTATCCGAGTTATTTTCAGTTGTTGAAGAATAGGGCAGGTAGCAAAAGAATGTGGTTTTCTTCTCTTTCAAATCTGCATTCTGAAGTCTGAACTATGTGCAGGTACTCAAATTGTGAATATGGTCATTCCTGCTGAAAGCATCCGAACAGCTTTTCAAAATTTTGTCGGACATTGTTAGTTAAGTTTTTTCATCATGTTAGTAGGAGAATCCATCACTGTAGGGAAAGAAAAATGCTATCCTTACTCACTCCCTTTACTCACTTCTCTTATTCACTTTTGTTAAAATGGTATATGGTACCCGTATTGTACGTATAGTACCCGTACTATGCTGTATATTTATAAAAGTGAGTAAGAGAAATGAGTAAAGGGAGTGAGTAAGGGTAGCATTACTCGTAAGGAAAATGACTTGTGGATCAGTGTTTTAAAATCTCTAGCTAGATTTCGATGCCCCTTTTTTCTTTAGCTATCACAGAGATTTATCATGTAATCATCTATAATGCGTGTTTTTTGTGGTTACATTCAGCTCTTATAAGATAGTTCAAACACAAGCATAACATTTTTTGCCAAATCTTCAAAAGTATGTAAACTTATTTAAATTAATAGGCAGAAATGCTTAAATCAACTCCTGAGTAGCCGAGCAATTTGATAGAGACTCTTGGGTGTATTATTCAAGATGTTTTAAGTTCAAATCTCTCTTTAGTTGCTAATAAGAATGGTCACTGAAGCTCTTATTCGGTCGGTAATTCTAAAGTCCCAGATGATTAATTGAAATACACATAATTTGGTCAAAAATAAAGCTGTTTATGATACAGTTGATTATCAAAATGTTCTTTTATCCCTCTCGCATAGTGTTTGAGCATAGATTTTTTCTTCAAGATGAGTCGGCACTATTTCCTGCAACCACAAAAGATGAATACTAACGTCCAACGGGTGCACATATCCAATATTCAGGGTGTGCTTAGTTGGGGTTAACAGTCCAAAGGTGTTTTGTAAACACATTTCAACATAGACACCATATATATTTTATCTAAACTAGATTATTTATAAGCCGTTAACTCAAAAGTGATTCAAGGAAAAGCTACATTTATCATAAACTAAGCCTAAAACAGCCATTAAAAACTCTCAATAAATTGGTATAATTTTACTAAAAGTATAGCCAATGGGAAAATAAAAACGATTATATTAAAAAAATTTAGTTCGTTGGTGTAGGAGTTAGATTTTGTTTGAATATTTGGGGGGCTAAGGTAATTTGGGAGAGAACTCAAACTCAAAGTGAAGCCCAAATTCAAAGAGAAGTGGAACATGGATGTTAAATTTAAAAGAGATACAAGGTGTAGAGGAATTAAGTGAGGTGGCAATATCAAAACGTAAGAACTTTTCGCTAAGGCAAGCGTGCTACTGCCATATAATTAGGAAGAAACACGTAAATTATAGATACCGTAAGGTCCGTTTGGATGGGGTAATATTAGATCACTGAGATAATATTTTTTAAATTAAGCAGATGATTATGTTTAATTGATTTGTCAAAAATTATTCAGATGTGGTTATATTAGATAACTGAGGCAATAATTTTTTAATGGAACAGATGACTATGTTTGGTTGATTTGTAAAAAATTATTCCCAGATTCAAATAAAACAAACAATGGCATTTGGGGGGTAAGTTGCTAGGAATATTAATACCTTTGTGGGGGTGGGGGGAGGTAATCCAATTTTGTGTCCTATGTTGCTCCTAAACAGTTAAGCATTTGATTCAAATTAGCCTTATATTTGTTAAGATTTACAAAACACCAAATCAACTCATACAGACCCTTTTGTCCTCACTTTTTAAATTTTCCAGACAACATTGCCCTTGTTATTGTCATTATTTATAAAAATGCCACGAAATGTTGTTGTACCCTGAACCAACCACCATCGCCAGCCGTCGTTGACTGTCAAAAGTCACCATAATGGCGTACGACCGACCAAATATGGCTGACCGTGCACTGATAAGGCCTAGAAACGACCAGATCTAGCTGTTTTAGAGCCAAAGATCTGGCCATGAACCATTTCATAGTTAGATCTATGGCCGTTTCATGGCCACATCTTTGGCTGTGAAACGGCCAGATTTGTGGCACTGTCAGTGGTCGCCAGCGGTGGTGGTTGGCTACCTGCAATGGCTTGGAGTTGGTAAGGGTGTTTTTGTTAAGTTTAAAACATTTTGGGTTGCTATGGTGTTTTTGCTAAATCTAAAAAGTAGGGGGTTAACAAAAATTATTCAAAAAATAATAATAAAAAATATTATTATAGTAATATTTTAAAAGGAGAGCAATTTAGTAATTTATATAACATACCCATCTATTTATCCTCCCAACCAAACATATTATTCACCAATTTATTCGAACTAACCAAACATATTTTCTAAACACTCTCAGTAATCTTCAAAATGATTTTTTTTCCGTTAATATAATATCTCCTATAATAAAACATTATATGATCCAAACGTCCCTTTATAGAAAACTTTATTATTTTCAATGTGTGTTTTCTCTCACGCCAGAAAATCTATATGAAGATTTATGAATTGAATCTTCAATTCGGGAAAAGTGAGAAAATTAAGACAAAAAGAATTTTGGTATTTTAATGGAAGCAATAGGATAATTATAGATTTTGTAGAAGAAGGTTCTTATTCATATTATTTTCTATTTTATTTTAAAAAAGAGATGGGGAACAGGTTGGACCCATGAAAATATAACATTATTGTGGTCAACCAAATTATGAATTGTAACATTTTTCAACTGTTGTAATTATACAAGCATGTATGTCTAGGAGCAGGCAAGTCCTGTCCTGGGGTAGTCTGTTGAGTTGTACAAATCAAATGTTTTAGGAATATGATCAAATGTTTTAGGAATAGGATCTTTAGAATAGGAAATTAGATCATTCCCTTTCCTAGTTTAGATTATTTCATTTCCTTATATGGACAGTTGAATGTGTATATATTATTGTATTTTGTTCACAATCAATACTAAGAAAATTCTTCTGATTTCACATGGTATTAGAGCTAAGAAATTAGAAACCTTAGGAAAAAATTTATTTTCTTTTTCCGGCAAAGTTCAGGCTATCTCCTTTTGATGTTGAATCACTCTTCTAACCACACCAGCCTGTTCGTCTTCTCCTCGCTGGCAAAACCTGAAAATTTCATCACCAGTCGCAGTCGCACGCGTCTCCACACGTCAGTCTTCTTTTCGACAGCTTCTTCTCCGATCTCCTTCTCCGATGAGTGTGAGGTCTCACCGTCGGCACTTGTGCACTCAGACACCATCGGCGAGCACACCCACCACCATCCGACCTGCATTGTCATCATTGGTGCCGGAAATAGCCCACAACCGCCAAAATATTCTCTTTTTTTCGATCTGGCCAAAATCAGTTTTGTTTGTCAGCCTAGATTGGTTCAATCTCTCCCACAAGACAATCATGCTCCCTGAAGGATCCAACACCAAATCAGGTTATATTTCTTTTTTATCTTTTCCTCCGATCACAACTGAAAAATTAATAGGCAGCTCCAATTATTCTTCATGGATTGCCTCTGATGAACTATGGTGTATGGGACATGGTCTGGAGGATCACTTGACCACTAAGGCTAAAGATGTCATGGATGATAAAACTACCTAGGTAAAGACAGATGCCTTGGTATGTGGTTTATTATGGCAGTCTATTGACCCTCACCTTCATTCTACTTATAAAATATATCGAACCTGTTTTGATGTATGGTGACAAGTCAAATTACTTTATACTAATGATATCCAGAGACTCTATTATGTTGTGTCCAATTTGGTTAATCTCAAATAGCAAGATATAGGCATGTCTGACTTTATTGGCAGGATGGCCTCTCTCAAGGCAGAATTTAATTTGTTATTACCCGCTGGCAAGTCTGCAGTAGAAGATCTGACACAATGAGACAAATTCTTTATGGTTCTTACTCTTACCGCTATCAGTCCTGCTCTCACTCTAGTACGAGATTAGATTCTAGCAAGTGCTATTGTGCCTTCTCTTGATGAAGTTTTTGCTCAATTACTTCGAGTCTCCTCCCCTGGTGTTGTGGTTGGATTTTCCCCAATTGATTCTTTTGTCCTGGCCTCTCAATCTCAAACTTTTGTTAAAGGAGAACAGGGGGATCGTAGTGGCAAGGGAGGTTGACCCAAGTGTAGTTATTGTCATAGGTGGGGACATATCCGAGAGAAATGCTACAAATTACATGGGCATCCTCCTCGAGTTGCCAATGTCGCATCTCTTGATCATCATTCTGAATCTTCTGAAGAATCAAGTCTGCCATCCTTGACTCTTATAGGTGTTGATTATGACAAATATCTCAAGTTCTAGGCAAATAAGCAGTCTTCTTCATCTATTGCTTCCATCGCTCAATCGGGTAAATCAGTTGCATGCCTCACTCAGTCGTCTCCTCTAGGGTCTTGGTTCTTGATTCTGGTGCATCAAATCATATCTCTGGTAACCCCCGTTTGCTTTCTCATCTTATTAATACTACCTCTTTGTCTCCTGTTACCTTAGCCAATGAGACCAAAGCAGTTGTTAAAGCAGTAGGTCGGGCACAACCACTCTCCTCCGTGACTTTAGATTATGTCTGTATATTTGCCATTGCCCTTTTAACCTTCTATCTGTCAGTAAACTCACCACTCTTTAAATTGTTCTATCACTTTTAGTAGTGATTCTGTTGTTATATGGGACCGCAACATGGGACAAATGATTGGCGCAGAACATGAGTCACAGGGTCTCTATCATCTCAAGTTACCTTCTGCTCGCATTGCATGCACTGTCTCCGAGTCTCCTCTTCTCCTTCATAATTGTTTGGGTCATCCTAGTTTAGCAAAGTTTTAGAAGATAGGTTCCATCTGCTTTATCGTCTTTAAATTGTGAGTCCTATTAACTTGGAAAACATACTCGTAGTATGTTTCCAAAGCGTGTCAATAAATGGGCTATGTCCCCTTTTGAGTTAGTTCATTCTGATGTCTAGGGTCCTTGTCGAGTCTCATCCATTTTAGGGTTTCAGTATTTTGTTATGTTTATTGACGATTATTCTCATTGCACTTTGTTATTTTTAATGAAAAGTCGTTCCGAATTATTTTCTATCTTTGAATCCTTTTGTGCTGAAATTAAGACACAATTTAATACTGTTATTCATGTGTTTCAGAGTGATAATGCTCGTGAATATTTTTCTGCTCCCTTTACCAAATTCATGTCATCTCAGGGAATTCTCCATCAATCCTCTTGTGTATATACTCCACAACAAAATGGAGTTATTGAGTGTAAGAATAGACATTTGATTGAAACTTCTCGAACCCTGCTTTTACACAATCAAGTTCCTTTTTGGTTCTGGGCAGACATTGTGTTAATTGCCTATTTCTTGATTAATATGATGCCTTCTTCTGTCCTACAAAACCAGGTCCCTCATTCTATTTTGTTCCCTGATCAACCGTTACACTCTCTTCCTCCACGTATCTTTGGTTGCACATGTTTTGTCCATATCCTTTCCTTAGGTACCAACAAACTGGCTGCCAAATCTATCAAGTGTATTTTCCTAGGATACTCAAGAATTCAAAAGGGTTATAAATGTTATTCTCCATCCACTCATCAATACTTTCTATCCGTTGACGTTACCTTTTTTGAGTCTTCTTCTTTCTTTTCTACATCAGACAGTGATTCTATCACCGCTGTCGTTCCTATACCCTACATTGAGTCTACTTATGATCATCCTGTGGAGTCTGTTACTATTCCTCCAAGTCCTACCCCTATAGGCGAGTCTCCTCCTCTAGGTGATGTTATTGTTCCGAGTACGACTACTGACACTGTTTTTGATGATGTTCCTAAGGCTCTTGTTCTTAATCCTCCTACGTCAGATTCCTCTCCTGTTGCAGCCCTACCTCTTGAAGACCAATTTCCCATTACAATTCGTAAAGGTATGCGGTCCACTAGCAACCCTCATCCGATCTATAATTTTCTTAGTTATCACTGTTTATCTCCATCATATTATGATTTTGTGTCAACCATTTCTTCTGTCTCTGTTCCTTCTAATGTTCGTGAGGCATTGACTGATCCCGGCTGGCGTCAAGCTATTGTTGAAGAGATGACTGCTTTACATCATAATAATACTTGGGAATTAGTTCCTTTGCCTCCCGGCCAATCGTCTGTTGGTTGTCGTTGGACTTATACTGTCAAGGTTGGCCCAGATGGTCAGGTTGATCAACTGAAGGCATGGTTGGTTGCAAAAGGGTATACTCAGACTTATGGGTTGGATTATTATGAGACATTTTCTCTTATGCCTAAGATGTCTTCTGTCCGCTTGTTTTTATCCATGACTGCTCTCCGCCACTGGCCTCTGTACCAATTAGACATTAAGAATACATTTCTTCATGGTGAGCTTCAAGAAGAAATTTATATGGAGCAACCGCCTGGCTTTGTTGCTCATGAGGAATCTGCCTTGGTATGTAAACTTTGTTGCTCTCTGTATGGTTTAAAACAGTCCCCCTGTGCCTGGTTTGGACGATTCAGTAATGTCATTCAAGAGTTTGAGATGATTCGGCGTGAGTCTGATCATTCTATTTTCTATAAACATAACTCATCAGGGCAATGCATATATTTGGTTGTCTATGTCTATGTCGATGATATTGTTATTATAGGAAGTGATCAGGATGGCATTAAACAGTTGAAGACACACTTATTCCACCACTTTCAGACCAAAGATTTAGGATTACTTATATACTTCCTTGGTATTGAAGTGGCTCAATCTAGCTCATGTATTGTTATTTCTCAAAGGAAATATGCACTAGATATTTTGGAAGAAACAAGGATGTTAGACTGTAGACCGATAGACTCTCCTATGGATCCTAATTCAAAGCTCTCACCTGGACAGGGGAAGCCTCTTGCAGATGCTTGGAAATACCAAAGACTGGTTGGTAAACTTAACTATCTCACCATTACACGACCTGATATTTCCTTCTCGGTCAGTGTTGTTAGTCAGTTTCTACAGTCTCCTTGTGACAGTCATTGGGATGCAATTATTCGGATTTTAAAATATATCAAAGGTACACCAGGCAAAGGTTTATTATATGAAAACAAGGGACATACACATATTGTCGGATATTCTGATGTTGACTGGGTAGGTTCTCCATCTGATAGACATTCCACTTCAAGTTTTTGTATTCTTGTGAGAGGAAACCTTGTGTCTTGGAAAAGTAAGAAGCAAGATGTCGTTGCCAAATCGAGTGCAAAGGCAGAATACCATGCAATGGCTCTAGCAACTTCTAAGCTCATTTGGTTGAAGCAACTAATCCAAGAATTGATGTTTACAGAAGTAGTGAAGATGAAGTTGCTTTGTGATAATCAAGCCGCTCTCCATATTGCCTCCAACCCGGTGTTTCACAAGAGGACTAAGCATATAGAAATTGACTGTTATTTTATCAAAAAGAAAATCTTATCTGGTTGTATTACCACTGGTCATGTCAGCTCAAATGATCAGCTAGCAGATATCCTCACTAAATCACTTAGGGGTCCTCGTATTGACTTTATTTGTAACAAGCTTGGTGCATATGATTTATATACCCCAGCTTGAGGGTGAGTGTTGAGTTGTACAAATCAGTTGAGTTGTACAAATCAAATGCTTTAGGAATAGGATCAAATGTTTCAGGAATAGGATCTTTAAAATAGGAAATTAGATCATTCTCTTTCCTAGTTTAGATTATTTCATTTCCTTATATGGACTGTTGAATGTGTATATATTGTTGTATTTTGTTCACAATCAATATTAAGAAAATTCTTCTGATTTCACATAGTCGAATGGTTTGATAGAGACTCTTGGGTGTATTGCTCAAAAGGTTCTGAGGTCGAGTCCTCTCTCTGTTGCTACTAAGGATAGCTACTATAGCTCTTATCTAGTTGGTAATGCTAGGATCCCGAGAGATTAGTTAAGGTACGCATAAACTAGATGGACAAATTATGTTTATTGTTAATGTATTCTATTACTTGATAAAAGGAAGGCATGGCATTGTGATGAAAACCAATTAGTAAGATAAGTTTAGATTAGGGAGAAGGAGACGTGCAGAGATAGGGTCTGGGAATTAAGAGAAAACAAAACCCTAATGGTTACTACATTACTTGTACTGTACATCAACGCAACGAATTATTCCTAGTTTAATCCCCCACCCCACCCCACCCCTTCTATTTTACTTGTTGCCTTTCCCTTTTTCTTTCTTCTAATTCAGCTACCCCATTTCCACAAACAAACAGCCTCTCTTTTAATGAACTGTAATTCAAAAAATAATTTAACACCGTGTTACTTTTTCACGCGAAACTTTACATACGTGTAAGGATTCATGAAACCCACCCAGCAAGCAACCTCATTTTTTTTTTTTTTTAAATTAATAAAAAAATCGAAAATACTTAATCTTAAATACCAATCAAATTGGCGCCTCCGTTAACAACTTCACTCAATTTCTACCCATCCTTTTTCAACATGGCTCTACCTGGAGACAGATCCGAAATCGCCTTCTTCGACGTCGAAACCACCGTCCCCACCCGACCTGGCCAGGGCTTCTCCATTCTCGAATTCGGAGCCATCCTCGTATGTCCCAAGAAACTCGACGAGCTCCATAGCTACTCCACTCTCGTCCGACCCGCCGACCCCTCGCTCATTTCTTCTCTCTCCGTCCGCTGTAACGGCATCACTCCCGACGCCGTCGTCTCCGCCCCTACCTTCGCAGAAATCGCCGATACCGTCTTCGACATCCTTCACGGTCCGTTTAAAGTTCTTGCCTTTGTTTTTTGAAGTTATTTAAAGTTGTGATTTTGATGTGAAATTGATTGTGTTTTCTTGTGTAGGGAGAATATGGGCGGGTCATAACATAGTGAGGTTTGATTGTGCGAGAATAAGAGAGGCGTTTGCGGAGGTCGGCCGGGCCCCTCCCGAGCCAAAGGGAACGATTGACTCCTTGGCATTGTTGACGCAGAGGTTTGGTAGGAGAGCTGGTGACATGAAGGTAATATTTACTGACCTCTCTTTCGTTTAAGTTCTTTATATTATTATAAATTCACCATTTATATCTGAATTAATGCGTGTTTTGGGACCATTTCATGTTTATCTGTGTGATTTAGTGTCCATTAAAGACTAAGCTTTTCTCCTTTTTTTTTTTTTAATAAAAAAAAAACATTTAATGTTTCCACTGTGTGTTTTTATATTATTCTATATTGTTCTGAATTAAGGTTCATGTTTTTGTTGTCATTGGACTATACTTTTCATGAGACACGTGTTTGGTATGAAGGAAAAGAGAGGCGAAGGGAAGGGGTTCATGCTTGGGGGATAGAAAGTGAGATGGAAGAAGGTTATAACTTTTAATTGTCTGGTTTCCCTCGGAGATGTTAAACATGTGTTGATTTCATCATTACGCCCTTATATATAAGAAGGGTTAAATTCTCACATGTTGTGTATAGGAGAAATGGTTTCTCCTCTTTCCTCTTGTTCACCTCTCTGTTCCCTCCTTTATTTGCTCTTGTGCAACTAAGTCTTAATGTACTTTTTTGTCTGTTGTCTTTTATCATATCACTATTTTATGCCTTCTGAATTCCAAAATCCTTCTTATTAAATTTTTTTCCAAAATCATATTAAATCCTTCTTAATGTAATCCACAGAATTGTGAACCCAGAAAGTGCCCTTGTTTTTGAGAAACTTCTGAATATTGCTATTATGTTTTAGCCCTTATTTGATATCTTGCAATCAGGTTCCTAATATCTCATATATTATGTCTAAACATGAATTGATGGAAAGCTATTTTGCACTCTGTTTACAGGGTTACTCAATGGTATTATATTTTAGGTTTTTAATTACTGTTGACTTTTGGATGTTGATATGTTAAAATCTGTGCAGATGGCCACTCTAGCCACTTACTTTGGGCTTGGGCAGCAGACACATAGGTATTTTTACTGCCTCCAAGGAGTTATCTTATTTTTTCTCCCCTTCTCCTTGAGATAATAACTTTTGCTATTTTCTCTCAGGAGCTTAGATGATGTTCGGATGAATCTTGAAGTTCTCAAGCATTGCGCAACAGTCTTGTTCTTGGTAATTATTTAGTTTCTAAAGCATTGAGACTTGCTTTTTCTTGGCTGATAAGCCATTGCCAGTTTATGGTATCCTCAAATTTGAATCAGTTATGCCTCGGCTCTACTTGCCATCCAATGAGTATGACATGCTCTATTGCTGGTTCATCTTGTTCAACTGTGTTTTCACAATGATCAGAGCAATATGGCATGCAGACAAATGGATAGATAGCTTTCAGACTTTGGTGCAAGATGAAAATCCTCCACGAACTTCAATGCATTAATCTTTAATGTCTTCAAATTTTACTTTAAGCCAAGCCTCATTCTGCAAAACAGGACAATGTCACCATGCACATCTATTTTCTTTTGTTCTGACCATAACTATTTTATGTCATATTAGCTTGCAAAATCTACTGGTATCCGAATTTCCTTTTTTTAGTATCAAAGTCGGTAAGATTATTAACTATGGCATGTTTTGATTCTCTTTTTTTATATGATAGCACAAGTGTTTTTTTTTTTTTTTTTTTCTTTTATTGTGTATCTAGTCTTATTTTAAATTTACCATATAATGACTTTGAACAAGTTGTCAATGGGGTGGCTGATGGACTTGCATGGTTCATAAGATTGCTTTTGTAACAATTAAGCTAACTTTGCCATATTTGCAGGAGTCAAGCCTCCCAGACATATTCACTGTCAACAGCTGGGTTTCCCCAAATGCTACTACAAGAAGTCGTAGTAATGGTAAACCATCACCAGTGGAGACAAGCCTAAACCTTAGTACTTCCTCTTCAAGACCTAAGTCTGAAGATGCTCCAAATTTGTCTTCCCCTGTTCAAGGAACAGGGGAAGACCATCCTATATTATCTTTGGTGACTCACAGAAGAGGGGAGGAGGTCTCTGATTCAGCTGTAGCTAATCCAGAGCGAACAGATTCTTTTGATATGGGCCAACTTAGCAATCAGATGGAAACTGAATCCCTTCAGCCAGATGTCCCCATGGAAGAAAAGACGGAATTGATGTCTCCCAAGACGAATTCAGCAGCTGCTGTCTCTGAGGGTTCAAGTGGCCATGATGCATTTATTGAGCCTGATAAAGTTTCAACTTCTAACATCAGTGCCTGTCTTGTCTCACTGTTTCATGGTAGTCAAGTTCAGAGAATTAAAATATTGCACAGAGATGTCATTTTGCAGCTTCATTGTGCTCGTTTGAGTATACGATTTGGAATAAATACAAAGTTTGTTGATCATGCTGGTCGGCCACGGTTGAATTTTGTGGTTGACTTGTCTCCACGTTTATGTGAGGTTCTTGAAGCATGCGATAGTGCTGCACATAAATTAAGCATGGATTCTGGTAGTGGCTCTGAGTGGAGAACTGTTGTGACCAGAAAAAAGGGCTTCTACAGCTATCCTACAGCAAGATTACAGTAAGTCTTTCCCCTCATTGGTTTCATTCATTTTTTTCATTGGGATGAGGAAATGAATGATTGCTTCAGCTTAGGAAATACAATGAAATATTGAATTGCTGTCGGCCAGAGTGGATTATATTTTTACACATGGAACAGCATGTTCTGGAATTTAGAATAACTGATATATTTCCCTCTCTGTTTTTTTCCTTAAGTAGTGTCTTAGGTGCAAAAATTACAAATGAAAAGGAAAACAAAACNGACATATTCACTGTCAACAGATCTTTGCTGACTCACAGAAGAGGGGAGGAGGTCTCTGATTCAGCTGTAGCTAATCAAGAGGGAACAGGTTCTTTTGTTATGGACCAACTTAGCAATCAGATGGAAATTGAATCCACTCAGCCAGATGTCACCACGGAAGAAAAGACGGAATTGATGTCTCCCGAGATGAATTCAGCAGCTGCCATCTCTGAGGGTTCAAGTGGTCATAATGCATTTATAGAGCCTGATAAAGTTTCAACTCCTAACGTCAGTGCCTGTTTCGGCCTAGGGTTTCATGGTAGTCAAAGTCAGAGAATTAAAATATTGCACAGAGATGTCATTTTGCATCTTTATTGTGCTCGTTTGAGAATACGATTTGGAATAAGTAGGAGGTTTGTTGGCCATGCTGGTCGGCCACGGTTGAGTTTTGTGGTTGATGTATCTCCAATTTTATGTGAGGTTCTTGATGCATGTGATAGTGCTGCACGGAAATTGAGCATGGATTCTGGTAGTAATTCTGAGTGGCAGCCTGTTGTGACCAGAAAATATAACCATCCCACCGCAAGATTACGGTAAGTCTTCCCTTCATAGGTTTCATTCATTTGTTTTTTTATGTGACAAGGAAATGAATGATTGCTTCAGCTTAGGAAATATTGCAAAATATTAAATTTCTGTCGCCAGGAATGTATATGGTTCCGTTTGGTTCATTATTGGGTAATTTTTAAAATAATCTTTTGAAAAAAGTTAAATTGGGTAAGTATTACGGTGTAGAATTTTGAAAATTAACATCAATACCCCTATGTTTATGTATTTACTAAACACCCCTATAATAAAATATTCAAAGTTAACGAAAACACTCCCAATGCATTCAAAAATACGAACAGTCGGCCACCACCGCCAGAGGGTGGCCGGAGTTTCCTTATCGGCGTATAACCAGCTTGATCTTGCTGGTCATGCGTCGATGTGGCCTTTTCCGGCCAGATCCACCGTGGATCTGGCCGTCAATGGCCAGATCTGGCCGCATTTGGTCATCAATGACGATCAAAGATCGGCCAGAAAGGGCTAGATCGGCGTACTACCGACCAGATTCAGTCGGTAGTGCCCATTACACTAGATTCCAGCAAGCTTTTGGCAGTGGTGATCGGAATCTGGTAAATTTGGTTATTGGGGTGTTTTTGTCAATTTTTAAAATATTTTTTGGGGGTTGTTTAGTTAAATTAACAAATTTAGGGGGATTAAAGGAAATTGAATAATTTAGAAAACACTTTTGAACGTGGGTGAAATAATGTTAAACTTTTTTGGGAAAACTATTCTAGTTTTTCCAATATGTGAACCAAACGGCGCCTATAATTTTTCCTCATGGAACTGCATGCTTCTGGAATTTAGAGTACCTGATATAGTTCCCTATATGTTAATTTTCCTTAAGTAGTGTCTTAGGTGCAAAAATTACAAATGAAAAGGAAAACAAAACGCAGGCTCAAGATCTTCAAGAAACTCATTTTTCCATGTGCATTGATTCATAATTTATTTTTTATTAATCATTAACGTTTAGTTTTCTTTAAGTAGTTATTCATTTCAATGATTTTCATGATTTATTTGGGTTAATGCAACAACTAAGTGGTTCAAAAGTTTGTAATATTTTTGAAGATGAATATGTGAATTGCAGTATCATAGCCATTGTACATAGCATGACTATGACATACAAAATATAGCTAATGAAACATTGATGCTTTGCTTCAGTGTTAAATTAGTCTTTCTTCTCCATGTACTGAGGATGCACCTAATTAGATATGTCTTCCCCATGTTTTTAACAGCATACCTACTACTGTAAGTGGCGATGTTACCCAATCTGACACTGAGATATGCCAGAAAGAACCATCTGGGACTGTACAAAAGTTTGCGTTCGTCAAATTTGATGCTGCAGAGCTCGATAGCTTGTTCAAACCAGGTACCTTTGTGGATACATTCCTCTCCTTTGATCAATATGATTATCAGCAGACTGCAGGCATCCGATTAGTGGCAAAGAAGTTGATTATCCTTTTCGAGTGATGGAAGAAAATAGGTCTCGAAGATTGATACGTATGTAAATCTCCCATTACTAATAATGTCATCTTATATTATTGACATTACCATTTTCGGTTGTCCAATAATAAAAGATTTTAATAATCCTTTATTACCAATAGTAATTACTGTAGGTTATATAAATGATAATCTAAATACCATATTTTTTTTAAATATTCTAAGATTACTTAATAATCTTAATTTTGTTACAATTTTATTTATAATTAATAAGAAATTTGGACACTAATACCCTTTTCTTCTAAAAACAATTTACAACAATATTTATTGACTATTTTAACCTTATACACAAGTTTTTTAAGACATTATTACCCTTGTATTTTCATTATATTACATCCTCAAATTAATACCATAGTCGATCGTCGACCACCACTGTTGACTGTTAGCCACCATTGTTGGTGGCAAAATGATGATAAAAAATGAGGGAAGGTAGATCAGGTGTTGGGGAGTCCAAATAAGTAGCTAAAGAGCCCAAACATCACTAAAAAGTGAGCAAAATTCGGCAAAGAAGTTGAACAGTCATCGATGGAATGCGAATAGTCACGGCCAATCTTCAACAAATCAACGTGGGAGAGCTTGGGTGAAGGAGGAGATGAAGCTATGGTGGTCGATCTACACTGGGGAAGGGCAAGCGACATTGAAAAATGGAGGAAACATCGTTGGAAGTTGAATCATCGTCAACATTAAGGGAGGCGAAGCGTCATGACATCGTAGGAGATGGAGAGGACAGCCAACGATGGGGGAAGGTGAAGGGTCGTCTAACGACAAACAAATGAGGTGCTAGTTGACAGTTGGTTGGGGGGTATATCTTCAAGTTAGTGGGTTGTTATGTTGTATATATGGATGGTTGGGCTCTCCATACTCACGTTGTTAATGATTTGTTACCTCTATGTTAATGATATGTTAGGTTTCCATCCAATTTTAAATTCAAGAGTCTATTTTACCCTTCTCATCTATAACAAATTGAAAATAATTTCTTAAATCTTTCACTCAAATGTCCAAAATTCTGAAAATTAACCCTGAACTTACAATGATACTTTTTAGGTTACACAATTACATAACAAATCTAAACATTTTAGCGGGACAGGGACGAGGTCGAGTTTTGCAGGTTTTCCACCTTTTCCCACCCCGTCCCCGGTTCCGTCGAGGAAGAAAGGCCCCCAAAAGGAACTTTTCGAGCATTCCCGTCAGAATAGTAACGGGCTTTTTTGGGTATCCAACCCTGTCAAAGTGGCGCCTCCATTAACCTCTTCGCTCATATTCAGCCATCCATTGCAGTCATGGGTATACAATCGCCTTCTTCGATGTCGAAAACACCGACCCAACCGACCCGGCGGCACTACACATTTGGAATTGGAGCCATCCTAATGTCCTAAAAAACTCAGGGTCTATAGCTATCCTGTCAGACCCGTCGACCCCTCGCTTATTCTCCTCTCCAGTCCGCTGCAACGGCATTACTCTCGACGCCGTCGTCTGCGCCCTTCCTTGGCCGATATCGCTGATACTGTCTTTGATATCCTTCACGGTCTGTTCAAATTTTCTATCTTTTAGGTATTTAAAGTTGTGATTTGGTGTGAATTTGATTGTGTTGCATGCGTAGGGAGAATATGGGGGTCATACTAGTGAGATTTATGTTCGAGAATAGAGAGGCATTTGCGGAGGTGGGTCGGGCGCTCCCCGAGCCAAAGGGGACGATTGACTACTTGCATTGTTGACGCAGGGTTGGGAGGAGAACTAGTGACATGAAGGTGATATTTACGACCTCTCTTTTGCTTAGGTTTTCTGTAATTATAAATTCACCATTTATGTGAATATCGTTTTTGGGACCCTTTCATGTTATCTGTACGTATCTATAAAGATCAAGCTTTTCTTTTTCTTAATTGCTTTTGTTTTTTAACTTTTGATGTTTTCTTTGTGTGCTTATGAAACTTATCCAGCAAGCAAAACCTCATTTTTTTAAGTTAACAAAAAATCGAAAGTAGTCAATCTTAAATACGAATCAAATTGTGCCGTTAACCTCATCGCACAATTGCGCCATCCATTGCAGCCATGGGTACCTGCAGACAGATCCGAAATGCCTCTTTGACCTCAAAACCACCTTCTCAACCCCGACCAGCCCCACACATTCTTGAATTTGGAGCCATCCTCGTATGTCCTAAAAAACTCAAGGAGCTCGATCACTACTCCACTCTATCCGACCCACGACCCTCGCTCATTCCTCATTCTCGCCACAAGACGGCATCACGCCGATGCCAGACTCTGCCCCTACCTTTGCAGAAATCGCCGATCCAGTTTTTGACATCCTCCACGGTCCATTTAAGTTCTTGCCTTTTTTGTTGAATTATTTAAAGTTGTGATTTTGATGTGAAATTGATGTGTTTTGTGTGTGAGGGGAAAGGGCAGGTATAACATAGTGAAGTTTGATTGTGAGATAATAAGAGAGGCATTTGTGGAGGTTGGTCGGGCCCATCCTGAGCCAAGGAGACGATTGACACCTGGGCATGTGTGACGCAGAGGTTTGAAGCAGAGCTGGTGACATGAATGAGGAATATTTACTGGCCTCCCTTTCGTGTTATTCAAATTATAAATTCACCATATATCTGAATTAATGCGTGTTTTGGGACCATTTCATGGTATTTGTGATTTAATTTCATTAAGACCAAGCTTTCTCTCTCTTTTTTTTTTTTTTTCGTTCCATTGTTTTTATATTATTCTATATCTTCTGAATAGGTTCTTTTTTGTTGTCATTGGACTATTTTCATTAGACACGTTGTGTATTGAAGGAAAAGAGAGGCGAAGTGAAGGGGGTCGTGCTTGGGGGATACAAAGTGAGATGGAAGAAGGTTATAACTTTTATTGTTTGGTTTCCCTTGGAGATGTTTAAAAATGTGTACCCTTATATATAAGAAGGGTTAAATTCTCACAATGTTGTGTATAGGTGAAATGGTTTCTCCTCTTTGCTCTTTTGACTTCTCAGTTCCCCTTTATTTGCTCATTTGCAACTAAGTCTTAATGTACTTTCTTGTCTGTTGTCTTTTATCATATCACTATTTTTAGTATTTATGCCTTCTGAATTCCAATCCTTCTTATTAAATTTTTTTTTCTCTAAATCATATTAAATTTCTTCTAAGTAATCCACGAATTGTGAACCCAGAAAGTGCCCTTGTTTTTGGAGAAACTTCTGGATATTGCTATTGATTTAGCCCTATTGATATCTTGCAATCAGGTTCCTAATATTCATATATTATGTCTAAGCATGAATTTATGGAAAGCTAACTTGCACTCGTTTACAGGGTTACTCAATGGTATTATATTTTAGGTTTTTTATACTGTTGAGTTTTGGATGTTGATATGTTAATATCCTGCAGATGGCCACTCTAGCCGAGTACTTTGGCTTGGGCAGCAGACACTAGGTATTTTTACTGCCTACAGGAGTATCTTATTAGTTCTCCCCTTCTCCTTGAGATAATAACTTTTGCTATTTTCTCTCAGGAGCTTAGATGATGTTCGGATGAATCTTGAAGTTCTCAAGCATTGCGCAACAGTCTTGTTCTTGGTAATTATTTAGTTTCTAAAGCAGTAGACTTGCTTTTTCTTGGCTGATAAGCCATTGCCAGTTATGGTATCTTCAATTTTAATCGTATGATCAGCTCTATTTGCCATCCGATGAGTATGACATGCTTTATTGCTAGTTCATCTTGTTCAACTGTGTCACGATGATCAGAGCAATATTGCATACAGACAATGGATAGATAGCTTTCAGAACTTTGGTGAAAGATGAAAATCCTCCACGAACTTCAATGCTAACTTTAATGTTCTCAAATTTTACTTTAAGCTAAGCCTCATGCTGCAAAAAAGGACAATGTCACCATGCACGTCTTCTTTTGTTCTGACCATAACTATTTTATGTCATATTAGCTTGCAAATCTACCGTTTACTGATTCCTTAGTATCAAAGTCAGTAGATTATAAATATAGCATTTGTTGAAGTGTTGTGTCAATTCTATTTTTTATATGATCACACAAATGCTTTTTTTTTTCCTTTTATTGTGTATCTAGGCTTATTTTTTTTTACCATATAATGACTTTGAACAAGCTATCAATTGACCTAACTTTGCCATATTTGCAGGAGTCAAGCCTCCCAGACATATTCACTGTCAACAGATCTTTGCTGACTCACAGAAGAGGGGAGGAGGTCTCTGATTCAGCTGTAGCTAATCAGAGGGAACAGGTTCTTTGTTAGGACCAACTTAGCAATCAGAGGAAATGAATCCACTCAGCCAGATGTCACCACGGAAAGAAAGCGGAATTGATGTCCCCGAGATGAATTCAGCAGCTGCCGTCTCTGAGGGTTCAAGTGGTCATAATGCATTTATAGAGCTGATAAGTTTCAACTCTAACATCAGTGCCTGTTTCGGCCTAGGGTTTCATGGTAGTCAAGTCAGAGAATTAAAATATTGCACAGAGATGTCATTTGCATCTTATTGTTCGTTTGAGAATACGATTTGGATATAGTGGGTTTGGGCATGTGGTCGGCAGGTGAGTTTTGTGGTTGATGTATCTCCAATTTTATGTGAGGTTCTTGATGCATGATAGTGCGCACGGAAATTGAGCATGGATTCTGGTAGAATTCTTGAGTGGCAGCCTGTTGTGACCAAAAAATATAACCATCCCACCGCAAGATTACGGTAAGTCTTCCCTTCATAGGTTTCTTCATTTTTTTGTAGTGACAAGGAAATGAATGATTGCTTCAGCTTAGGAAATACTGCAAAATATTAAATTTCTGTCGCAGGAATGTTATCTGGTTTGTACGTAAAAATATTTTACAACAGAAGGGTTATAATGCTATTAACATTATGCATTATAGTCGAATGAGACATTGTGAATAGGTTTGACAATGTCAACTTTAATGTTGAATGCCGAGTGTATTGGCCAACAACATAAATAGTGAGGTAAAGACATCGACAATCCAATCACACAATTTTCTCTCATAATCTCAATAAAACAGTTTGTAATTAATTAGTTTGTAAATAGGTCTTATTTGCTTATTATGAGTCTTGTCTATCTAATTATGAGCTAATAATTACGAACTGTACGATAGGGTTTTGAGACAAAAATTGTCAAATTGAGTTCTACATCAATTTTCATTGTGTAGGTTATAATATACTAACGACATTAAAATTTTCTGTTATTTCTAAAATAGAATCTGATAAGGAAACATGAGAGTGATGACATTTTTGTTAGTAGTACGAGTTTGAATAATGGTCAAAACCCTCCTCTTATCCCACAGATACTTATACTCACACATCTTTTAACATCAGTAAAAGGATTAGTGAAAATTAAACATATCAAAAAATATTATGAGACCTTTAGGTTGAGGGAAACCTTTAGAGAAGGAGTCATTGTGAAAAAATCTGATGTATATTTCCCCTGCTCTTACACTGTTCTCTTATAAAAAATTTCTCACATTTTTCCCTTAATATTTTTTTTTTAATGATCGGGCTCGCCGCTCGCATATTGCTTTATCCTTCCCCTGGCTTAAACCCAGATTTTCGAAGCAGAGATGGGACAGATGGCATCGGGAAGGGAATGAAATACTCTTCCTCCTACCAGAAAATCCTCGGATTTCTTTATTTGTTAAATCAATTAATTATATTAATACATTTTATANACGACGAGAGGTAAAAGCTATTAGTGACTGTTTTGATAAAATTTGAGGGATTGATTTGATATTTTATAAACTGTCTGATGTAATTTAATTTTAATGTGTTTAGATTCTGGAAAAGAAGAAGGCAATCGATCAACTTATCAAAGCTGCTTATGCTCAAAACGATCATCTCGATTCTTTCCCGCCATTTCCAAAGGAATGGTATTTTCGTGATTTTTCCCTTTTATGTGCTTGGGTCTTATAGATAAGTTTGAATTTTGTGCAATGGTGATTTTGATTATTAGGCGTGTGTGTGCATTTGGAATCTGGGCGTGGGGATAAACTTTCATCTTCTGAGAAGCACTACATTCAAAATCTGCTTAAGGTAATCTCACATAGTCTTAATTTATTTATTTGTTCATTTTTAAGAGTTCAGTTCAATCATATGTACTTTAATTATTGAATAATGTTACACGGCTGAAGTGGTATACTGAATTTCGGATAATGCTATAGGTTTTGAGTACTATCTCATTTTTCCTGTTTTAAATCAAGTGATGCGTTGTTTTATGTGGTAGGTAATGTGTAAATGATGAGCTGATGTGGTTAGTGATATTGGTTGGACACATCACTTGGGATTAGGAATCTGAGATATAACTTGGGATATGTCTTTCTAAGTAGTATCTCAAATCTTTTCTTAAGTGATTTGTAAATGATGACCTGATATGAGAAGCAATATATTAACGATAATGACATGTCAAAATTGTGATTATATAGTTGGAATATTGCTTGGGATGTGTTGTGTAGTTTTGTAGTTATCTCATTTACTAACTTTATATATATTATATCCCCCTCTTCTTATAATTTGATCTATTTGTTTTGTAATGACAGTATATGTTTTTTATTACTACATAACTCTCGTATATGTTCCTCCAGATTCTTTTATATTAAAAAGCCATAACTCTCACCAGAGACTTGAACCCATGAGTAATAACATAACATAATGGTTTAAATCTAAGAGAAAGAACATCCAAACCCAATTAAAAAAAAGTGATACAAATTCAAACAAAGTATGTTGTTGCATATGTATTAATAACTCATGATTACACATAACATAATATACATATTCAAACAGTTCACATAATCCAACCACGGTCGATCCCCGACTCATGATCACCAAGAGTCCATAGACTGCATTATTCCTGCAGCAACGTCGGCTCCAAGACCACAATAGAAGTTAAAACGCAAGTCAGCAAACCCACCCAAATGCAGCGGGAATTTATCAATTGGTGACTCACTGTGTAAAAGGTCGTCCGTCCTTCCGAGCATACTATATGGTATGAACAGTGCAGATGCTACTGTCCCACAAAAAAACCACAATACTGTGAGTCAGCGCATAACTTTAGGCCATAAGGTCCTTTCACTCCTAACCTCTATAATCTGATCTACAACAGAGGCCCATCTATTCTGATATTGGATTTGGCTGTCATGATTCGTGAGACAATCGGCCAGCTGAGGGCTATATTCCAACAAGGTTGTTATCAGACAATCCTGGTCAGTGGGTGTGTCAGAGTAGTCTTGATGGATCGAACTCTGTCTACGAGTGACTTCAAAAAGTAAAGTACTACTCAATTTCAGAAAGATCTTGACTCCGGCAGAAGAGAAAGTATGACAAAATGCTCGAAGATTCTCCTGGAGTGATTTTCCTCAGTTTAAATGGAGTAACACACTGAGGAATATCCCTCCTCCTGTAAACCTTCCACGGTCACTGTGTGGGGAGAATCCTTGCGCATAGAGATTATCCAGAATAGTTTCTGTCTGACCATGTGAATCTACTGTAGCTACCATTTCGAGACTAACTGAAGAACCTACAGGCGCCCCATCAGAAGGAAAGACCAAAGTTGGGTGCCCTTCTACAAAAATAAGACGTATTAATCTGTTTGAAGGGCTCGGGGTTGATGCTACAGAGGCCATTGAAATGTAGAAAAGAATGATGTAAAAGATTCATGGGAGGACGAAGATGAACTTGCTCCTGTATGGCACCCATTGTCCTTTTCTTTATTATATTTGTTAAATTTTGTTAATATTACTTGTGGATGATGAGTAAGAAATTACATTAAGCATGCAATCTACAATTAGCTGATTGTCTAGTGAATAACTTTGTCATTTATCAGGAGTCTAAGAACTTGCTGTGTTCAATATTAGCATGGAGCAGGGCACTGATCCACATTTCTCTACATGAGTCTTTGTAATTCTTTGTCATCTAAATAATAGCTCATTAAGGAAATTTATCTTTGAAGTGCAAAGAGTACTGACCATAATTTTGACTGGGGTGTACGTTTCTAGTGTGTCAATGTTACTTGAAGTTATTTTAGAGGTTATCGATATCGCTAGATTTCATGTCTAGTTGTCATATGTATGTGTGCATGCAGGGTAGTGTAACAGGTATAATTGATTGTGGAAGTTGTCTTTTATGACAGAGTTATCCAAAATAATATACGTCTCTTAGCATTGCAACTAGAAGCGTACTTAAGCAGAAAACTGGAATTCTCATTAAAAGGTCATGCTGTCTGGTAGTTCCCTTCTTCTTGTGGGAGCTGACCTCTTCAGGGTCTTAGATGCAAGACCTCATGAATCTATTTCTTATAGCATTGTCTGCTCCGAGCAAATGCCTGATGCATCCATGCTCCACAATGATAGAATTTATGCTCTTCGGTTTAGTTTTTGATGCTTATTTGAATAATTTGGAAGGAAGAGCAGTATGAAGGCTTCTACCACTAATAGCATCATATTGCAGATCCTCCTGCAAATTATATCCATGACATAAATTGCATATTCTGTACTTAGAAATTTTATTTGTCTTTTTACTGAGTGAAAGTTGTATGCTGTTGTTTGATTGTTTCACTGGTTTGACCGGCACCTGCACCAGCTCCTTCTGCTGAAAAGGTCTCCAAAAAAGCTGACGAAAAACCTAGTGAGAAAAAGAAAAATGTAGCTGAAGAAGCAAAGGAAGTGCCGTTGGATCCTGTAGCGGAGAAGCTTCGCCAACAAAGGTAATACCATTCTCTTGGTTCAATCCTTGTTGGCTTGTTGTCAATGCTTATGATGCAGTCGATCAGTATGATTTCATGTGAGCACGTACAAGACCCTCACCGTCAGTCATTTTGTGTCTTTTAAATTTAATTTAATTTTATTATAGTTTTAAGAGACAAGTTTCAACCCAAAAAAAAAAAAAAAAGTTGTATCAAGATTTAGGAACTATGTTGGGTGTCCAAACAGTTCAGATTCTTGCAATAGACTTTAATGCCCTTGAGTTGGACAAGAGTTAAGGGATTTGAGTTGTTCTTTCCAGAGTGGCTATTGTTACTATTTTTCTCCAATCCAATGGTGTGATGCTAATTTTAGTCCATTTAAAATCCTTAATTATCATCACGAATGTATTAGTGAATGTTTTACTGAAGTCATTCTCTTTATTTGATGGATATATTTTGTCGATTCCATTGAAGACTGTCTCTCAATGTACTGGTGTCTATTCCATTGAAGGCTGTCTGTTTGCATACATACGTACATCCATCTTAATTGATCTAACGTTCTATTTCTGTTTGTTTAGATGTACGTGTGAATTGAATATGCATTCTGTTTCATTGAGTACTTAAATTAAAATTAAAAATTATTTATAAAAATTCTGCAGTTATGGGGAAAGTGTTTGTTGGGGACCTGACTAGAGGTGGATAAATAACTTGCTAAGCCCAGCCTGTGGCGGGTTAAGCAAAATGGCGGGTCGGGTTATACTTGCCTCTTGGCCAAATGGGTTAGGCCGGGCCGGCCCGTCAACCCTAACCCGACGGGTTTTAGGGCGAGTCTGGCCAGGCTAGCCCGGATTTTTTTTTATTTTTTTATCTTTTGCATAATTTTTTTTAGCTAATTTTCAAATATTAATAATTTAATTTAATTAATTTTTTTGTTAACATTTCAAATATTAATTTAATTTTAATATAAGAAAAATTCGATTTATTCATTTATTAAAAAATAAAATAAAAAATTACAACAATTATAGCCTCGTTAAAAACTTTACCAAGAAAAACTTAATTGGGAAAAAAATTTGGTAAGGAAAAAAGTGTATAATAATTGACAATTAATTTATAAATTACAAAGTTACAATTTACAAAACAACTAATTTGAGGATTGACTAGGACATCCCTCATATATATCATTTATATTATAAAATTGAAATGATTCTATTAAAATATTGTCGATAACCTTGTATTGATTCTGATAGCGTAACAGTTCCCAATCTCGAAGACATGTGAGGACTTGAATCATTTTTTGTGAAAGTTTAGTCCTCATTTCATTTAAAATTCTTTCACTTGCACTAAATGTTTGTTCGGATGAGATGGTTGAGATTGAAACAGAGAAAACATTCAGAGCAAGTCTTGATAATATCAGAAAAATACATTTTCTGGTTTTCCAATATTCAAAGACATCAAAGTTGACTCTTTGTTGTGGATCTACTGGTAGCACATAGGGGGTTCCCAAATATTGGTGAAGCTCATTACTCTGTAGCTGCATGGAGGACAGTACATTTGTTGTTGATGCTTTTGAAGAGGATGATATGCTTCAGGTTCGGGTCCTCTTCGGCCTATTAAGTGCACTTCAGGAGTCGAAGTCTTCATTTGTTTCTTCTGATGCTTCTTTCTCGGGTATTTCACCTCTTTACTGGTTCTCATACCTGTTTTCATATTGCAAATATACCTTTGCAAAACACTCTCTTAACTCTCCTAGTTGATTAACTCATAAATTTTCACTTAACGTGTCTAAACCATTTTTTAAACGTGCTAATTTAATTCTAAGATCAAATATGGTAGCTAAACAATAAAGAAAATGAAAGAGTTTCCAATATTTTTTAAATTTTAATTTCATTGTCTCTATTGGTCTCGCTAAAATTTCATTGTTCCTATTTTTTTAAATAAATGTGAAATTTTTATAATTATATATATTACTAATGGACTAGTAGGATAATACACACTAAAAAAATGTAAAGCGGATTGATAAAAAAATTTAAGAAAATAATAAAAATTTTGAGCTATATGACAATCACTGTCTACTAAATAATAAAGACCCCTATTATTTGCTATAAAATAACTAATTAAATTTGTATAAGGTAAACATGAATCAAGCATTACATAAGGACTATTTCATCTAACATGCATGTCTAATACAAAAGTTTTAGGAGAAATATTTGATTTTATACAAGCATCTTGAAATTCAACATTTCTTCTAATAATCCAAGCTAAAGAATCTCTAATTCTATCAATATTATTTCTAATTTTTTTCATACCACTTTTCACAATTAAATTAATAATGTGACATGCACAATGTTGCTGAAAAAAACTTCAAATTGTCATAAAAAAGAAAATTACTTTTAAGAAAATCTATAACTCTACTGTTACCACTTGCATTATCTAAAGTTCAACTTATCACTTTGTGAACAACATCATAATCTTCTAAAACTTCAACAATTTTATTATAAATTTTTTGAACACTATCATCCACATCCATTAATCTAAATCCCAATAAAGATTTATTTAATTTACATTCGTTATTAAAGTAATGACTATTCACACAAATATAATCTTGTTTAGCTCTACCACTCCAAATATCGATTGTTACAGTCACTCTAACATGACAACTATATATTTTATTTTTTAATTCTAATTTCATTTTTCCAAACAATTTTATTAAATCATTTCTAATTGCAGTTTTAGAATAACTTTTACATCCTGGAAAAAAATGAATTTTTAATAAATCTTTCAAGATATTTATCTTCAGTCATATTAATAGGTTGATCAGTTGCAGCAATATATAAAGTTAATTGTTTCCTATATAAATTAAAATTATAATGTTAAGTAGTGCCCATATTAGTTATTTGAGTTTGATTGGTTTCTCTATTTCCATGTTGATACATATGTTTACTAGCATGCCTTTTTAAAAAACTAGTACCATTACCTGCATCGGTTTTATAAATATTTCCACAATACTTGCATCTTACTTTCTTCATTTGAACTCTGTTTTCTGTCTTGTAAAACTTATCGAAATGCACCCAAACATCTGATGTGTGCATGTCGTCGGTTTCGACTACAGTTGATGAACCCGCTTCTACTTGAGATGGAGTTGGACGAGGACGACTTCTAAAACTACCGGGAGCTGTAGCAGCATAGGGAGGAAGGGGGGAATATTATGAGGTGTATCAGATTCTGAGAATGGGAAAGCGAGACTATTTGAATCTATTGAATTTACGTTAATAAATTCAGGAGGACTAAGATAATTTTCTTCATCATCGAAATTGATGGGATGGAAATATCTATCCATTCTAGTTAAAAAAAAAATGGATATAGAAGAAATAAAGAATTAAAGAAGGAGAATTGGAATTTGGAAACATGAATTGAAAATTACAAAAACTAATAAAAATTAAAATGAGAGCAAATTGACAACAAAGAGATTGAGAGATTTCAATAGAGAAAATGAGAGAATTTGGGTTGTGAGGAAACATGAGGGTTTAGGCCTTATTTATAGAAAAAAAAATGACCAAAAAGACCTCTCCAACTATTATAAAACGGCTGTATTTCAAAGGTAAAATGGGTTTTTGCAAAAAAAAAAAAAAAAAATTAATTTAATTTTTTTGTCTAACTTGCCAAGTTGGTGGTTGCCAACCCATTGGTCAACCCGCCAAGTTGACTCGTGGACGATTTTTTTTTTTTTTTAAATATATAATCCACCAGGTTGCTAGGTTGGCCTACGAAGGCCCAACCCACTTGGCGGGGTATACGCGTTGATGTGGGCCGGGGTAGGGTTGATCTACCTAACCCGACCCTTTTGTTCCACCCCTAGACCCGACCTGAGGTTGTAATTGTTGGTTTGAATATTAGTAGCTTCATTAGTGTAATGTTTTATGTAATCTTTACTTCTTCTTTTTTGGGTAACCGAGGTATCCAGGCACAATTACTAGCTGAGCCCTTCTAATCCTCAGGGTCACGAAATACTCTACAAGTCTAATGGATTAAGATAATTTTATGTTACTTTCGTTCAATCAATTCTACATAATGGACAACACCTATTGTTTTTCAACCAATTAAGAATACAAACATTGCGAAAAAAGGCATGCTGGTAGCTTCAGAACCCAGCAAAAACTTCTCCCAACATATTGGCCATTACCCCTTTGAATCATCTCCAATCTTCATCCTCTTCAGCTTCTCAATTGATGATTTACTACCAAGAACGACGTTGACTTAGTGTCATCCTGTCGAACAAAACAGCATAACTCATGACGACTAAAATCATCGTTTAAATAAAACTCAAGACGGCTAAAATCGTTATTGTGAATTGACATGTTTGATCAAGAGAATAATGTATTAGAAGAAGTAGAAATTTAAAGGAGTTAGAAGGTGTTATAATCTTAATGGTATAAGTGTAATAGATTAAGGAAGGCAAAATGTTTAAGAAAGTAAAGTTGAAGGGGGTTGTAAATCTTCTTTTCTTTCTCACTTCATTGTAATCATAAAATGAAGGGGAGGGGGGCTTTTTATAGCCAGCACCCTCTCCTCCATTCACCGCCTCAAAGTTAAAGCGATGCATGTCCACCAAAATATTTTACAACAATCCCCCTTCGGCATCCACCGCTTATAGATAAGTGTATTTAACCTTACTCAAGAAAAACCCTGTGGGAAAAAACCTAAGTAAAGAAATACAACTGTAACGTGAAATTGGACGTGCTTTATATTGTCTCATTAAAAATTTCGACAAGAAAACCCAGTGGGACAAAACCTAATCAAGGAAAAAAGAGTATAGTGCACATATGTCCAGTACAACCAACAAGACAATAAACTTTTCTAAAAACTCTCCCTAATTGATGCTCCTCTTGATCAATGCTCCCCCTCATAATGATAGGATTAATTTAGTAACTTATTGAGTCATCGCATATCGATATTATACACTAACTTTTCAAATGTTGATGTCAATAAGGCCTTAGTGAATAAATCTACAAGATTATCACTGGAGCGTATTTGTTTGACATCAATCTCTCGATTTTGTTGTAGTTTGTGTGTGTAAAAGAACTTTGGTGAAATATACTTGGTTTTGTCTCCTTTAATATATCCTCTCTTGACTTGAGCAATACATGCTGCATTGTCTTCATTTATAATGGTGGGAGCATATGAAGTACATGACAATTTGCGTGTACTTTCAATATGATGGATGACAGATTCTCGACTAGCTTTATGAAGCACAAGAATCTCAGAGTGGTTGGAGGAACTAGCAACTATGTTTGTTTTATAGAGCACCATGATATTGCAATACCATTATAAGTGAAAACATATCCCGTCTACGAGCGGGCTTTGTGAGGATCAGAAATGTACCCAGCATCTGTATAGCTAATTAATTTAGGATCATTATCAGACTTCCTTGGATAAGATAATCCCAAGTCTTTTGTTCCATTTAGGTAACCAAACACATGTTTGATCCCATTCCAATGCCAGCGAGTTGGTGTAGAGCTAAATCTTGGCAATAGATTCACTGCAAATATTATGTCTAGTCTCATACATTGTGCCAAATATAATAATACACATATTGCATTTAGATTAGGGGTGTTCGGTTTCGGGTACCCTGCATTTTTTGAAGAAACCAAAATCAGAACCAGAACCGGAACCGATGGTTCCTTGCAATTTGGAACCAGAACCGGAACCGACAGTTCTAGTTCCTAGTTACCCAGAACCAGAACCTATAACAACAGTTCCGGTTTTGGTTCTGGGTACCCTGTAAAATTCATGACCCCCCCAAAGTTTTTGAAATGGAAAAAAAACCCTTAAAAACTTACAAATATCCCCCCACCTGGCACTTGTTAACAAAAATAAAATTACAAATTATAAATTCAAAATTACAAACTCCATTACTTTGTAAAGGTGGATTCTCAAAAGTCAAACTAACTTATTTTAAATGTTATGAAATATAAATATAAATGTATTCACATTACTTTTTCTACAAAAGTTTTTATTAACCCCCCTAATCCTTAATTTTATTTTATATTAGTCTCGGTTCCTGGTTCCTGGTTCTAGTTTCAGCTCCTAACTATAGGAACCGAAACCGGAACCGCATAGTAACGGTTCCAAAAATTTGGAACCGAAACCTACCCGTTGACGATTGGTTCTGGGTAGGAACCGGAACCGGAACCAAACCCCGAGTACCCGCCGGTTTCGATTCCAATCGGTTCTTTTGAATACCTCTAATTTACATACGGTACTTCAGGACCAAGTATCTTTTCATTGTCTTCTTTAAGACAAATGGATCCTTTTTAGGATCAAGAGATCGAACTACCATTGGGGTACTCAAGGGGTGAGATTTATCCATATAAAATTGCATAAGGATCTTTTCAGTATAATTTGATTGATGGAGCAAAATTTCATCTGAACAAGGCCCAATCTGTAGACTGAGCCAATACTTTGTTTTCCTCAGATCCTTCATTTCAAATTCTATTTTTAAGTACTCAGCAACTTTTGTGACCTCTTCAGGAGTCTCTATTAAGTTTATGTCATCGACATAGATCGCGACAATTGCAAATCCTAATTCTGACCTTTTTATAAAGACACACGGGCATATAGGATCATTGATGTATCCTTCTTTCATCAGATATTCACTAAGACGATCATACGACATTCGTCTTGATTGTTTCAACCCATATAACGATCTTTGCAATTTTATTGAATACATGTTCCTTTTATTTACTTCTGACACTTTGAATCCTTCAGGGATTTTCATATAGATATCAGTATCCAGTGTACCATACAAATACGCAGCGACAACGTCCATGAGATGCATATCGAGTCCTTCTGAGACTGATAAACTAATTAAGTATCGAAATGTGATAGCATCTATCACTGGTGAATATGTCTCATCAAAATTAATTTCAGGTCTCTACAGGAAACGTTGAACCACTAGTTTGGCCTTATACCCAACAATCTCATTTTTCTTATTTCGTTTTCTTGTGAATACCCAATTGTATCCTACGGGTTTCACATTTTCAGGTGTTTGGACTACAGGTCCAAATACATTACGTTTTGCTAGTGAGGTTAATTCTGCTTGAATTGCCTCTTCCCATTTTGGAAAATCATGTCAACATTCCAAAAACTTTTTGTGTCGTTTGAGACAACTACTAGCAAGTGCACTAGTTTCAAGTAATATAGTGTAACAAAGCACAGGTTATCGTACCCAAGGGATTGCGTAAACAAGTACTGAAATGTTAATTAGTCTTAACTTTATCTAAATAATCAAAACTTAGAATGGTGATCTTTAAAACTAAAAGTATTAAAAGCTAAAATATTAGAAACGAACAATTGCAAGAAAACTAAACTTAAAAATTCAATGAAAGAAAACGGCTGAGACTTCAGGCTCATCTGTAACTTCTCTACACCCCTCAATTTATTATGGTCAATGAATTTATTTAATTAATGTGACAACAAGATTTCCTAGCTTAACCAATATGCTTTCTCAAGCAATATTAATTCTAATTCTTTCTCACAACCTAGATATCTCTATGTAGATTTAATGAAATAGACGAGCATCAAGCTTTATGAAATCCTCTAACTTTCAGCACAAGTTAATCCTGCTTATGACTATTGCATGTATCAATTCATATATCTCTATATCCAATTAGTCCATGACCTATATTACTAGAGCACTAATGTGATATCTCCACTCGGTCTCAATCATACAAAACAATTCTATCAGAAATTAATGAGGTTCCTAATACCATTAAGCACATAATATAAGCTCATCATTACAAAAATAATTCAATGACCATAGAGCAAATGATTGATCACGAATCCATAAATAGACTAACCCTAATTTTAGCCTAAGACGATTAGTTCATAATAAAAGAAATAAGAGTAGAATTCAAGAAATAAATCATATTGAAAAAGTAAAGACAAACTCTGTGATGAATTTCGTTCTTGATTCTCCATTTTTCTTTGTTACAAAATAATCTCTCTCTAAAATTAGGCAAAATTCAGCCCCCCAACAAGTAATCTCAACCAGACTTAAATATCCAAAAGAATCCTAAGCAAACAAGGAAAGAAAAACTAAAAAAAAACCCTAAAAATGTGCAACATGGCCCTGGCTGTGTCCAAATGTACGTCAACACGGCCTAGGCCATGGTGCTTCCTGTCCTTGATATTTTATCCTTATTCCACCACTATAGTCGTGGTGAACCAGCAAGGCATGGCCATGACCTTCAAAATTGTCAACTCATCTCAATTTTTCCAAGCTTTAAATCCCATTTTCATTCCAATGCTGCAATCTACTCAATTAAAGTCTGAAAATCAAAAAAAATCTCCAAATCAATTGCTGACCATTCACATCATAAACTTAACAAAAACTAACATCAAAACAAAGAAAACAAATGAGAAATTAACTAAACGGCTATAAAAACAAATCTAAAAACACTAAATTTATGCAACATTCATAATTTCAGTAGCTATTGCGTATGAGAATATGATATCAACAATAGTTGTTTCACGATTCCACATTTCTTTACTATGAGCATAGTTTATAGAAATTTCTTTATTTCTATGTTTTTGCATTCCTTTAGGGATTTGTTCCTCTTCAGGGGTTTTTGTCCGTTCAGGGACTATTAACTCTTCTGGAGTTAGTTTAGAAGATGTGGAATTGTCGATTATTCCAATATTGTCAATATTGGCACATATTTGATTTTGTGCCTTTCGTTTCTTAAGAACAATATCCTTAGCTCCAACAAGCCTACCACGCTTCTGGTGTGCAACTGATGAATCGATCGCTGCCCGTATGGATTGTTCATTGGTAACATCAATCCTTGTTGGTGTATTGATAGCAGGAATGTATGATCTCATTATTTTTGCTGCGTCTGTAAATCCATCAAACATTTGATTAGCAATATTTTGCAAATTTGTTATTCTTTACACTTCAATTTTAGATTGAGATGTGTGATGATCTAAATGAGACATAGAATTGACTTTTTAGGAAAGTTTAGGTCTTACTTCAGGAGGCTTTACCTTTTTCCCTAAAGATGAGAATGTTGTCTCATCAAAATGGCAATCCACAACACGTGCGGTAAACAGATCGCCCGTTAGGAGCTCAAGATATCTGATAATAGATCGTGAGTCATAGCACACATATATTCCCAAATGACGTTAAGGTCCCATTTTGGTGTGTTGAGGGGGTGCAATTGGAACTTGCACAGCACAACCAAAAGTTCTTAAATGGGATATATTGTGTTGATGTCCAAATACAAGTTGTACTGGAGAGTATTGATGATATGCAATGGGTCTTAGGCGAATTAACACCGCAACATGTAAAACAGCATGAGCCCAAGCATATGTCGGTAATTGTGTACGTAATAGCAAAGTTCTTGCAATTAATTGGATATGCTTTATAAATGACTTTGTCATACCATTTTGGGTATGTACATGTGTTATTGGGTGCTTAGCATCAATTCTCATTGCTATACAATAATCATCAAATGTCTTTGAGGTAAACTCACTAGCATTGTTCAAACGGATTGCTTTAATTGGGTAATCTGGAAAGTGTGCTTGTAATCTGATAATTTGTGCCAGTAATCTAGCAAAGGCAATATTGCAGGTAGATAGTAGACAAACATGTGACCATCGTGCTGATGCGTCAATTAGTACCATGAAGTAGCGAAAAGGTCCACTTGGTGGATGAATAGGTCCACATATGCCCCTTTGAATTCTTTGTAAAAATGATGGGGATTCTACACCAACTTTAGTGTTGGATGGCTTAAGTGCCAATTTGCCTTGTGAGCAAGCAATACAAGCACTCTCATTAGCTGATGGAATCTTCAGGTTCTTTAATGGGTGCTCATGTGAGTTTTCTTTGATCTTACACATCATAGTAGATCTTGGGTGACCAAGATAGTTATGCCAAATTTTAAAAAGTTCAGGATCAGGGAACTTCTGGTTCATAACTGCATAGACTTCAAAATTCTTCAGGAATGTGTAATATAACCCTGATGAGAAAGCATGGAGTTTCTCTAGTACATGCTTCTAGCATGAAATATTAGTAGTGATGCATAGAAACTCACTATCATTTTCACTTAAAGTTTCAATATGGTATCCATTGAGTCGTATATCTTTGTAAGTAAGCAAATTTCTTCTGGATTTGCTAGAATATAAAGCATCATGGATACTTAATTTAATTCCGCTTGGTAACATGAGTTTTGCTCTTCCAGAGCCCTCAATAATGTTTGCTGATCCTGATATGGTATTTATTTTAATCTCAGTAAAGGTAAAAGTTGAGAAATTTTTTCTATCCCGAAGGATGGTATACGTTATTGCACTGCCTACTGTACAAATGTCTCCTCCATTAATGGATATCGATGTCTCAGTTTCGAAGTCCATCTTTCAATAGGCGTGCATCATCACACTTGTTAAGCTCTTCGTGTTGATAACGTGTTATAATCTTAGTGGTATAAGTGTAATAAATTAAGGAAGACAAAATATTTAAGAAGGTAAAGTTGAAGGGGGCTGTAAATCTTCTTATCTTTCTCACTTCATTGTAATCATAAAATTAAGGGGAAAAGGGCTTTTTATAGCCAACGCCCCCTCCTCCATTCATCGCCTCAAATTTAAAGACAATGATGTCTACCAAAATATTTTACAACAGAAGGGTTATAATGCTATTAAAATTAAGCATTATAGTCGAACGAGAAATTGTGAATAGGTTCGATAATATCAACCTTAATATTGAACGCAGAGTGTAATGGCCAACAACATAAATAGTGAGAGAACGACATTGATATCCCAATCTTATAAACTTTCTCTCATAATCTCAATAAGGCAGTTTGAAATTAATTAGTTCGTAAATAGATTTTGTCTACTCATTATGAGTTTTATCTATCTAATTATGAGCTATTAATTACGAACTGTACGGTGGAGTTGTTAGAGAAAATTTGTCAAATTGAGTCCTGCGCTAATTTTTATTGTATAGGTTATAATATACTAACGGCCGGCACCAAAATTTTCTGTTATTCCTAAAATGGAGCCCGTACCCGCTAATATTTAATGATCGGGCTTACCGCTCACATATTGCTTTATCCTTTCCCAGCCCTAAGCCCCTAACCCCAGATTTTCAAAGCAGAGATGGGACTGATATCATCGGGAAGGGAATGAAATACTCTTCCTCCTACCGGAACACCCTCGGATTTCTTTATTTTATTAAATTAATTAATTATATATATTAATATATTTTATATTTTTAGCGGGACAGGGACGAGGTCGAGTTTTGCAGGTTTTCCACCTTTTCCCACCCCCGTACCGGGTTCTGGCGAACGGAAAAAAGCCCCCAAACCCGAACTTTTTCGAGTATTCCCCGTGTGATAGTCACGGGTTTTTTTGGGTATCCAACCCTGTCAAAGTGGCGCCTCCATTAACCTCTTCGCTCAATTTCAGTCATCCATTGCAGCCATAGGTATACAAATGGCCTTCTTCGATGTGGAAATCACCGACCCAACCCGACCCGGCCAGCCTACACCATTTTTTAATTGGGAGCCATCCTTATATGTCCTAAAAAATTGGAGGAGCTTTATAGCTACTCCGCTTTTGTCAGACCCGTCGACCCCTCGCTCATTTCCTCTCCCTCCGTCCGCTGCAACGGCATTACTCGCTACGCCGTCGTCTGTGCCCCTTCCTTGGCCGATATCGCTGATACTGTCTTTGATATCCTCCACGGTCCGTTCAAATTTCTTATCTTTTTTGTTTAGGTTATTTAAAGTTGTGATTTTGGTGTGAATTTGATTGTGTTTGCATGTGTAGGGAGAATATGGGCGGGTCATAACATAGTGAGATTTATTGTGCGAGAATAAGAAAGGCATTTGGGGAGGTGGGTCGGGCCCTCCCCGAGCCAAAGGGGACGATTGACTACTTGGCATTGTTGACGCAGAGGTTTGGGAGGAGAATTAGTGACATGAAGGTGATATTTACTGACCTCCCTTTTGCTTTAGTTTTTCCTGTAATTATAAATTCACCATTTATATGTGAATTAATCGTTTTTTGGGACCCTTTCATGTTATCTGTGCGTATCTAATAAAGATCAAGCTTTTCTTTTTCTTTAATTGCTTTTTGTTTTTAACTTTTGATGTTTTCTTTGTGTGCTTTATGAAACTTATCCAGCAAGCAAAACCTCATTTTTTTAAGTTAACAAAAAATCGAAAGTAGTCAATCTTAAATACGAATCAAATTGGTGCCTACGTTAACCTCTTCGCACAATTGCAGCCATCCATTGCAGCCATGGGTACACCTGCAGACAGATCCGAAATCGCCTTCTTTGACCTCGAAACCACCTTCTCAACCCCCGACCAGCCCCACACCATTCTTGAATTTGGAGCCATCCTCGTATGTCCTAAAAAACTCAAGGAGCTCGATCACTACTCCACTCTCGTCCGACCCACCGACCCCTCGCTCATTTCCTCATTCTCCGCCCGCAGGAACGGCATCACGCCTGACGCCATCAACTCTGCCCCTACCTTCGCAGAAATCGCCGATACCGTTTTTGACATCCTCCACGGTCCATTTAAAGTTCTTGCCTTTTTTGTTGAAATTATTTAAAGTTGTGATTTTGATGTGAAATTGATTGTGTTTTTGTGTGTAGGGAGAATATGGGCAGGTCATAACATAGTGAAGTTTGATTGTGAGATAATAAAAGAGGCATTTGCGGAGGTTGGTCAGGCCCCTCCTGAGCCAAAGGAGACGATTGACACCTGGGCATTGTTGACGCAGAGGTTTGGAAGGAGAGCTGGTGACATGAAGGTAATATTTACTGGCCTCCCTTTCGTTTAAGTTCTTATAATTATAAATTCACCAGTTATATCTGAATTAATGTGTGTTTTGGGACCATTTCATGTTTATCTGTGTGACTTAGTTTCCATTAAAGACCAAGCTTTTCTCTCTCCTTTTTTTTTTTTCGTTTCCATTGTTTTTATATTATTCTATATTCTTCTGAATTAAGGTTCTTGTTTTTGTTGTCATTGGACTATACTTTTCCTTAGACACGTGTTTGGTATGAAGGTAAAGAGAGGCGAAGTGAAGGGGTTCATGCTTGGGGGATAGAAAGTGAGATGGACGAAGGTTATAACTTTTTATTGTTTGGTTTCCCTCGGAGATGTTTAAAAATGGGTACCCTTATATATAAGAAGGGTTAAATTCTCACATATTGTGTATAGGTGAAATGGTTTCTCCTCTTTGCTCTTTTTGACCTCTCAGGTCCCTCCTCTATTTGCTCATTTGCAACTAAGTCTTAATGTACTTTCTTGTCTGTTGTTTTTTATCATATCACTATTTTTAGTATTCTATGCCTTCTGAATTCCAAAATCCTTCTTATTAATTTTTTTTTTCTAAAATCATATTAAATTCTTCTTAATGTAATCCACAGAATTATGAACCCAGAAAGTGCCCTTGTTTTTGAGAAACTTCTGAATATTGCTATTATGATTTAGCCCTAACTTGATATCTTGCAACCAGGTTCCTAATATCTCATATATTATGTCTAAGCATGAATTTATGGAAAGCTAACTTGCACTCAGTTTACAGGGTTACTCAATGGTATTGTATTTTAGGTTTTTTATTACTGTTGACTTTTGGATGTTGATATGTTAATATCTCTGCAGATGGCCACTCTAGCCGAGTACTTTGAGCTTGGGCAGCAGACACATAGGTATTTTTACTGCCTCCAAGGAGTTATCTTATTTGTTCTCCCCTTCTCCTTGAGATAATAACTTTTGCTATTTTCTCTCAGGAGCTTAGATGATGTTCGGATGAATCTTGAAGTTCTCAAGCATTGCGCAACAGTCTTGTTCTTGGTAATTATTTAGTTTCTAAAGCAGTAGACTTGCTTTTTCTTGGCTGATAAGCCATTGCCAGTTTATGGTTTCTTCAAATTTTAATCAGTTATGTGTCAGCTCTATTTGCCATCCAATGAGTACGACATGCTTTATTGCTAGTTCATCTTGTTCAACTGTGTTTTCACGATGATCAGAGCAATATTGCATACAGACAAATGGATAGATAGCTTTCAGAACTTTGGTGAAAGATGAAAATCCTCCACGAACTTCAATGCATTAACCTTTAATGTCTTCAAATTTTACTTTAAGCTAAGCCTCATGCTGCAAAACAGGACAATGTCACCATGCACGTCTTCTTTTGTTCTGACCATAACTATTTTATGTCATATTAGCTTGCAACTTCTACCGTTTACTGATTCCTTTTTTAGTATCAAAGTCAGTAAGATTATTAAATATAGCATTTGTTGAAGTGTTGTGTCGATTCTCTTTTTTATATGATCGCACAAATGCCTTTTTTTTTTTTTTTTTTCCTTTTTTTGTGTACCTAGGCTTATTTTAATTTTACCATATAATGACTTTGAACAAGCTATCAATTGACCTAACTTTGCCATATTTGCAGGAGTCAATCCTCCCAGACATATTCACTGTCAACAGATCTTTGCTGACTCACAAAAGAGGGGAGGAGGTCTCTGATTCAGCTGTAGCTAATCCAGAGGGAACAGGTTCTTTTGTTATGGACCAACTTAGCAATCAGATGGAAATTAAATCCCTTCAGCCAGATGTCACCATGGAAGAAAAGACGGAATTGATGTCTCCCGAGATGAATTCAGCAGCTGCTGTCTCTGAGGGTTCAAGTGGCCATGATGCATTTATAGAGCCTGATAAAGTTTCAACTCCTAACATCAGTGCCTGTTTCTTCCGAGGGTTTCATGGTAGTCAAAGTCAGAGAATTAAAATATTGCACAGAGATGTCATTTTGCATCTTTATTGTGCTCGTTTGAGAATACGATATGGTGGATTAAGTTGGATGTTTTTGCCACAGTTGAGTTTTGTGGTTGACGTACCTCCAATTTTATGTGAGGTTCTTGATGCATGTGATAGTGCTGCACAGAAATTGAGCATGGATTCTGGTAGTAGTTCTGAGTGGCAGCCTGTTGTGACCAGAAAAAATTGCTTCTATAACTATCCCACCGCAAGATTACGGTAAGTCTTCCCTTCATAGGTTTCATTCATTTTTTTTTTTTTTTTTTTTTTGTTGTTGTGACAAGGAAATGAATGATTGCTTCAGCTTATGAAATACTGCAAAATATTAAATTTCTGTCGCCAGGAATGTATATATTTTTTCCTCATGGAACTGCATGCTTCTGGAATTTAGAATACCTGATATATTTCCCTATGTGTTTTTTTTCCTTGAGTAGTGTCTTAGGTGCAAAAATTACAAATGAAAAGGAAAACAAAACGCAGGCACAAGATCTTCAAGAAACTCATTTTTCCATGTGCATTGATTCATAATTTATTAATCATTAACGTTTAGTTTTCTTTAAGTAGTAATTCTTTTCAATGATTTTCATGATTTATTTGGGTTAATGCAACAATGAAGTGGTTCAAAAGTTTGTAATATATTTGAAGATGAATATGTGAATTGCAGTATCATAGCCATTGTTCATAGCATGACTATGACATGCAAAATATAGCTAATGAAACATTGATCTTTGCTTCAGTGTTAAATTAGTCTTTGTTCTTCATGTACTGAGAATGCACCTAATTAGATACGTGTTCCCCCTGTTTTAAACAGCATACCTACTACTGTAAGTGGCGATGTTACCCGATATGACACAGAGATATGCCAGAAAGGACCATCTGGGACTGTACAAAAGCTTGCGTCCGTCAAATTTGATGCTGCAGAGCTCGATAGCTTGTTCAAACAAGGTACCTTTGTGGATGCATTCCTCTCCGTTGATCCATATGATTATCAGCAGAGTGCAGGCATCCGATTAGTGGCAAAAAAGTTGATCATCCATCCCGAGTGATTGAAGAAAATGGGTCTCAAAGATTAATACGTATGTAAATCTTTGCATGTCTACATTTTATGTTAGTATTTCTTATTCTGAAAAGAATGGTGTATCTGAAAATTGTGAGTGATTTCTATCTTGAAAATGGTGTGCCTTTAAAAATTGTGAGTGATCTGTATCTTGAAAATAATTGAGATTTATTCTTGACATTCTGTTTCTTGGCGAGTTAATATGTTTTTGAGATGGCAGAGATTTTATTGATGCTTATGTGAACTTACTTTAAGGGAGCATTTGTTTGGGGGTAATCCTGTATTTCTCTAGTAATATTATCTTATATTACTGACATTATCATGTTTAATTGTCAAGTAATAAAAGATTCCGATAATCCTTCAATACTAATAGTGATTATTGTAGGCTATATAGATGGTAACTTGAATACTCCATTTTTCTTAGGTATTCTAAGATTATTTGGTAATATTAATTTTGTTGCAATTTTATCTCTAATTAATAAAAAATTTGGACACTAATGCCCTTTTTTTTATCTCAAAACAATTTACAGGAATATTCATAGGCTATTTTAACCTTATATACAAGATTTGTAAGACATTATTACTCTTATATTTTTACCAAATGTCATCGCCAAATTAGTATCACAGTTGATCGTCGACCACCATCGTCGATCGCTAGCCACCACTGTTGATGGCAAAATGATGATCAAACATGAGGGAAGGTTGATCAGGTGCTAGGGTGTCCAAATAGGTAGTTGGGGAGCCCAAACATCGCCTAAAAGTGAGCAAAATTTGGTGAAGAAGTTGAACCGCAGTCGATGGAATATGAATAATCACAACCAATCTTTGACAGAATCAACTGGGGAAGGGCAAACGATGTTGGAAAATGGAGGAAACGTCGTTGGAAGTCGAATTGTTGTCAGTGGTAGGGGAGACAAAGTGTCACGACGACATGGAGGGGATGGAGAGGATGATCGACGACAAGGGAAGGCAAAGGGTTGTTGACCAGCAGCAAAGGAGGCAAGGGCCAAAGGTTGGCTAGTGATATTTTGTTAAATTTTAAACGTTTATTATGACTATGGAGTTTTAGCTAAATTCTCGGAGATAAAAAATAATAATATAATTATAATATTTTCTTTTTTTAAAAAAAAAAAAGCAATTTAATAAGCTTCTCCTATAATTCTTTTACTTACCTAACCAAACATATTAATTATTTATACTTATTAATTTATTTTAATCTAACCAAACATATTTAATATATAATTCTCAATAATGATGAAGATAATCTATTTTTCTATTAATGTAACATTTACAATAATATGTAGATGGTTGTACACGTATTTAAGTAACATTGTTCAAAACATTAATGTTAAAAAAAATGAAATTTGTCACAAAAAAAAAAAAAAAAAAAAAAGACCATAATTCAAATTCTAGGGTTAGAGTTTGAACAATGTACCTTATATACTTGTACAACTATCTACGCCTTATTCCGCACTTTCATTTCCTTAAAAAATCTCACCTCCACTTCAATCTCGATTATATCCGCCACAATAGGTCTTATGAGTTGATCGTACATTGTAGGAAGGCTATAGAAACTATATCTACATTTAAAACATAACAAATAATTTTTTTATATCAGGTAATATTAATATTATATATGCAGAAGATATACACGATATAATTTAATACTTCTATATAAATAATTGAAATTAGGAATTTTTGGTAAAGATAGAATTAAGGATTTTTGGGTAAGGGTTAGAATCGGCATAAGTAATTGAAATTAAGGATTTTTTTGTTTTTTTTTTTTTTAGTAATATTACACTTATAAAGAAATTTTACAAAGATCTCCATACAAAGTGATGCTGCAAAAAATGAATGGAAGAGTGTAACAAAAAGTTGAACTCATTAAATTCACTATTCTATTCAGTTTTTGCCACCTCATTTCGTATGAAAATTTTTGTAAGATTTTTTTGTAAGTATAGTATTATTGATTTTTTATTGTTATAGATCTATAGTGTGGAGCTGGCTAATAGTAATATATCGGATGGTGGTAAACACTAGAATTGTGGACACAAAAACATGAAATAGTGAATGCAAACCCGTTTTGCAATCAATCAAACTCATTCAATTGAAATAAATCAATTTACCTCCTTTCAATTGAAAAATCCAGATAAATTATTGAAATAGGTAAAAGAAAGATAGTGAAAAAAGCAATGAAACAAAGTTAAAAACAATTTGAATGTTAGAAGTTGTATTTGTCTCATATCGCCAAATTGGTGGATTGTTATGCTGTATATATGAGTGGTTAAACTCCCTCTTTTCTTGAGCTAGCTTTTAGGAATGAGTTCTACTCAAATCCACTTTATTATGGTATCAAAGTCACATTCATATTCATTGACACCCTTCGTTCAGAAAGTATTAAAAACACACATGTTATTAATATTGTTAATGATATGTTAGGGTTCCATCCAGTTTTAAATTCAAAAGTCTATTTTACCCCTCTCATCTATAACAAACTGAAAACAATTTCTTAAATCCTTCACTAAGTGTCCAAAATTCAAAAAAATCAACCTTGAACTTACAATGATACTTTTTAGGGTTACACATTTACATAACAAATCTAAACAAACATTTAATAGAACGATAATAAAAAAAAAAAATTAATTACAAAATGAATTTATTAGGATAAATGAATTTAAGAAAATACGTAAAGATACATATTTATTTAAAACAAAAATTTCTGAAGTCAAATATTTTGAAATTTATATTATGAAATAAAAAGAATACCAACCTTAAAATAATTATAATTAATACAAAATCAAAATAATTATAATTATAATAATCGGGCACAATGTTGTCACACGATCAGCATTACTATGTGCCGCCATTAATTAGTATAAGATGCTGATGGCTGGATGATGAGACTCGTATCATAAGGGTAGAAGTGATGAGGTGATTCGTTAGAGAATGAATAATTAACAATTAAGATTTTATAAACCCCCAAAATAAATACTTTTAAGTTCAAATAACCAACTTAGTTAATGTTTCTTTTGCACAATTAATCTAGTTCTTCAATTATAATTAAACTTTATGTCACTCTATATGAATTGAACTAAAATAAATATCATTTATGTGTATAATTATTTATTTAAAATATTTTACTGTGTCATCTAACACCCGTAATTTATCACAATGTTAAGATCTAACATCATCTCGTAGGATCTAACTTGTCATAGTTTATTATCAATTTACTACACAATTATGACAAAATTTGTTCAATTTGATAGCCAAAGCCAAATTTGCAAAGTGATTAATTATTAATTAATAATATTATAAATAAATTTATAAAAAACCAACCAATTAATAATATTTTCATGACTTAAATCTATTTTGGTCCTTGAGATTTGGACCATAACCGTTAGATCCCGTAGAATATGATAGTATCGTTTAAGTCCCTGTCTGAAAGTAATTTTATCACAACTTTTTGTAGAAGTCTAAAATGCCCTCAATTTTGTTTTGAAATTATAAAAAATAAAAGGTTGGTAACTGAACTGTTAAAAATTAAGAACAATTATGGTAATTATAAGATAAAAATTATTAACTTGGAAAGGGTATTTTGGACTTTTACAAAAATAGGACCTAAGTGTTATTATCAGATTTCACTGGTAAATAGGCCAAACCTCAAGGACCAGAATGATTTAATTCATATTTTTCATCAATGATTTAACAAGCCACAAAAACAAAGGCTTCGAACCAGAAACGTCTTCGAGAGGGAAAATCAAAAAAATTGAAACACAAACAGAGAGAGAGAGAGCAGTGAGCATCAATGGAGTCGAGGAGGCTCCCAAGCAGTAGTAGCTCAGAGAAGAAGCTTAAACGACGAGAGGTAAAAGCTTTTAGTGACTGTTTTGATAAAATTTGAGGGATTGATTTGATATTTTATAAACTGTTTGATGTAATTTAATTTTAATGTGTTTAGATTCTGGAAAAGAAGAAGGCAATCGATCAACTTATCAAAGCTGCTTATGCTCAAAACGATCATCTCGATTATTTCCCGCCATTTCGCCATTTCCAAAGGAATGGTATTTTCGTGATTTTTCCCTTTTATGTGCTTGGGTCTTATAGATAAGTTTGAATTTTGTGCAATGGTGATTTTGATTATTAGGCGTGTGTGTGCATTTGGAATCTGGGCGTGGGGATAAACTTTCCTCTTCTGAGAAGCACTACATTCAAAATCTGCTAAAGGTAATCTCACCTAGTCTTAATTTATTTATTTGTTCATTTTTAAGAGTCCAGTTCAATTATATGTACTTTAATTATTGAATAATGTTACACGGCTGAAGTGGTATTCTGAATTTCGGATAATGCTATAGGTTTTGAGTACTATCTCATTTTTCCTGTTTTAAATCAAGTGATGCGTTGTTTTATGTGGTAGGTAATGTGTAAATGATGAGCTGATGCGGTTAGTAATATTGGTTGGACACATCACTTGGGATTAGGAATCTGAGATATAACTTGAGATACGTCTTTCTAAGTAGTATCTCAAATTTTTTGTTAAGTGATTTGTAAATGATGACCTGATATGGGAAGCATTATATTAACGATAATGACATGTTAATTGTGATTATATATTTGGAATATTGCTTGGGATGTGTAGTATAGTTTTGTAGTTATCTCATTTACTAACTTTTTTCGAACTTAATAGGTCAATATGGAGGGGCCTTATGGCTCTGAGTGGCCCACAGAGGAAAAGGTGAAGCGTAGAGAAATGGTTGCCCCTGAAGCACGTTACATTTTTGTACGTGAGGGCAAACCTCCAAATGCAAGTGCTACTGAAGATAAAGCCCCTATTGTTGGATTTGTACATTATCGGTTTACCTTGGAGGAAGAGGTCCCGGTTCTCTATGTGTATGAACTACAGCTTGAGCCTCGTCTTCAGAGGAAAGGACTAGGGAAATTCTTGATGCAATTGATTGAGCTAATTGCTCGTAAGGTGAAAATTTCTGTTCTCCAAATATGTTTTGCTGATGATTAATAAAATATTTTTCAATAAGACAGTGTCAGCAACATTGTAAAATGTCAATATTGATGTATCACACTACATTTTTTCTTGAATTTTTATTGCTCTTATCAAAGTGTTCTCATGTTGGAATTTCCATAATGTTTTCTATTTTAGATTTGATAAAAGTCTGCATATCACTGAGCCGGTTTCCCTATTTTAACATTAAAGATACATTATGTGTTTCATGTTTGTCCTTAATGTAGTAATTTCATCTTCTGTAGAACTGCATGGGTGCTGTGGTGCTAACTGTTCAAAAAACAAACTTGTTAGCAATGAATTTCTATTTAAGTAAGCTGAGGTAAATTTTTAACCTTGACAGTACCACCATATATCTTTTATATCAATTTAAAAGCTCTATGATTAATTCAAAGGAGCTATTTTATTAATTTATATATTATTTGAGTACTGTTTCAATAATTCCTTCTGCAGAAGTCAAGCAGACCTTATTCTAGGGGGAAAGTCCTCTTAGATGCAAAGTAATAATAAAGTAGTGCTTCATCCTAGATAAAGAGGAAAAATAAATATGATGGTCTCCTTCCTTTCTTTTAACTGTCTATTTTCATTCTAGTTCTTATGCAGTGTTTGTACTGTATTAAAAAGTCCTCATATCATTGGATGAAACTAAAGAATTGAAATCTTTCCAGAGCTGAAAATGGTCTATCGAGAAAACTGAAAATATTAACATGCTCTGTGATGAATTGGTTTTTGGACAGGGCAACTCATCCCCTCTAGACTTAATGTTTCTACCATATTGTTGTCCTATCAGTTGCTACCAAACTGAAAACATTCACATGCTTCTTTTCTTCGTATGTTTGTTCCTAAAGGCTCTATAATATGAAGTAACAACGATTTGCTTAGTGTGATGTTGATTTTAAAACATATATGAATAAAACCCAGCAATTTAGAGCAGCAAGTTGTAGCTTCATTTATTTGGGAATGGTTAAAGGCATAGGTGAATATTATTAAAATCTTTTGTTGTGAGAAAGTGATGGTCAGCTTGTCATGGAGTTCATCACTGTTGACACACATCTTGAATCTAAGGACAAATTAATCGATAAGAATCTCAATTGCCATTTTTACATGGTGTTTATGTTTGTAAAACTTCAAAATGGTTCACCTTTTTTTCATATGTTCACCTTAATTGTTTTTCGCTTAGGATTTTGTTATTGGAACTGGTTTATATGGCTGACTCATTATTGAATCTTTATTGCTTGCAGATATATCATATCAAGTATATCACCATCAAGAGTTGATCCATTGGTATGCAATTGTTGAACACATTACACATGATATCTTCATGTTATCTGTATTCATAGTCTTGTTTTATGCAGACTAGAGTTGACAAGAGTTATGAAATTCTCTGCAAAGTAGTCGATCAGGAATATAAAACCGTGTTGGAGGTATATTCTATCTGGTTCTATTGGCTATTTGCATATCAGTTTCAAACTCTTATAACTACATATCATTGAGCATGCGTTAGAATTTAGAACATGAAAATGAATAGCTTGTGCTCCCATGTAGATAAAATGATCAAGAAACTTCTAACTATATCATTCCAAAATGTGCATTTGACATTTCTTCTGAAATCACTAAACTCAAAAATAGATTTTCTTTTTTAAAATGAATTGCATCATATAATTGGACATCTTCAATACCCAAAAAGTGAGTGACTAATACGTTGGGTGTGTAGGCTTTTGAGATCTGTTTTGAAGATTCAGTTCCATCATTTTTTGATGGGGTGTTAGACTGTCAATGACTAATTGATTTACACAGTATACATGATTTTACTAAAACTAGTAAGGTTAACTGGCGTGGTGATGGCAATATGGTGGTGTTGTGCTTTCATATTGACTTCCACTTCTTGCAAAATTCTCTTTGGTCTCTTTGCCGAATTTTTTTCCTTCTCCAAACAGTGGTCACTCTGTCCTAAGCTTTTTGATGGATGAACCTTAAAAAGATTAGCTGATTCCTCGAGGTCAAGTACTTCATATGTGAAACACTTAGGTTTATCATCTCAATATGGTTAAGACCATTATGTGGAGCATTGCACATTCTACCTGTTTTATTCTTTCTCCTCTGGTGCATGTAGAGCTGCTGGATGGTGATTGTATTCAATGTATTAATTTAACATAGAAGAAGACAGAGATTTTCTCCATATCCTGTTATTAGAAAGAAGTTCAACTATAACATTTGATAATAGTGGACATCTCTGTTGGATGTTTATTTATTTATTTTTTTCTTTTTTTCCAATTTAAAGGAGAGCGGATGAGCAGAGCCGTGCCAATTTCATTCTGATTCTTGAAAGTTTTTAAGGTATGCCGACTATGCTTTATAAATTTGTATCTTTCTTTATTGCCAAGTTGTGAACTGGTATCTCTTTTGTGGAAAGAATATTTGGAATTGTGTATGAATTAAATTGCTGAAAAATCTTTTATATTTAATCTTTTTTCTGAAGATTTATTCTGAACAAAAAAATCATGGAGCTGCCGCTTATTGTTGTGGTTCATGTAATTGTTTTGATTTGTGATAATATATATATATATATATAAAGACAGATTAACAAACTTTTCTTACAAACGCAACATGATAACTCGCAATTGATCAGATAAGACCTCTTGTTGGGTAGGTGGGATCCATTGCAAGTTAATCAATTGTGAGTTTCTATTGTCTTGTTTGTAAGAGAGTTTATGAGCGTATTATTACCTTTTTTTTTTTTTTTCCTCACTGGTTAAGTCACCTTTTCTTAGATTTGGCATGCAGTCATTCCGAGAATCCGAGTCAGATGATGAAGGGACCAAATACATCAAAATCAACTCAGGGATCATAATCTGGTTAGAATTGTAGCCAGTGAACTTCTATTTTGGTGGTATAATGTGAATATGCTTGTGCTTGTTATTTCACAAGTAAATCTGAAAGTAGAACTCTTTTATTGTTATTGTTATTTATATAAAGGATTCATGAAGTAAACCTATTACAGCATTGTTCAATACGAAGCGCGTTCAAACTTTACGAAAGCATCAAATCCCCTAAAATGAAATTAGTAAATAGAACAAGAGACTTAAATAAGTATAACCGTACCATTTCTTGCGGCTTTTTTTCTTTGAGTCTTCTTGCAGAAATGGTCATGAAGCTTTCAAATAATACTTATCAAGACATTATGTCATGAATCATAAGCAGGAGGGGCAATTATAATATATATTTAATCTAAACAATGGGAAATATGTCTAGAAACTTCAACCGCGGGCGATCGAATTCTTGACACGGTGGCAATCCCCATCTTTTGCCATGTAAATAATGAAAAACATTACGAGGATTTTCTTAATCCTCAAGACATTGTTTTAATCCATGTTTCAGCATGTGTGCTTTCATGTTATTTGGGCACAACATTTTTTTTTTTTTTTTTTTCAAATATGAACTTAACTTGGGGAAGCTTCATGCTGCATTCTGCATTATGGCCTCTCACCAAATTTCTAGTTCTTTTGGTTTCTTCATACCTTTTTCTATTTGGACTTTGACCAATCATCGCACTCTCTGACCCTGTACTCTAAGATTTAACCACTCCACTATTTCCTTCATAATGTCTTCTCGTTCCGGTTCAAAGAGGAGATCATGTAAGAAACCTTCGTATAATTTGATTGTTTTGTCAGTCGAGGATGCTCCCTCGTACAGTTTTTGAGAAGCATCTGGGTCAGTTACAGTGTCGGCAGTGCCGTGGAGCAGAAAAAAAGGAATTCTCAATCTTTTGAGATTCTGCTGCAAGTAGGTCGTGATTCGAAGAATCTCATAGCCAGTCCTTACCCTGATGGATCCAGTGTACACTAGTGGGTCAGAATACTTAGCCACAAGCGCCTCAGGGTCCCGAGACACCGGCATTCCCTTCTTATTCGCAGCACTGATTTGGTATCTTGGCAACAAAAATGAGACAATTGGAGCAAGCACCTATGATAAATGAACTATCAACATCAAAAAATTGGCAGCGCCAATTGATTTGATAACGTTTTGTGTGTCGTTAATATTAACATAACAGAAAATATCAAAAACAAGTCGGGAAAACTACATATAAGATGTAATTGAATAGTGTTCTTACCACAAAAATTGGATGTGATGGCTGAACTCCTATTGCAGGTGAAGTGAGTACTACACCTGCTACACGGGCCTCGATCTTTGGATCAAGCACTGCCTAATTTGTTCAGGTAAATGGTGAAAATTACAACTAGATTCCAAGTTATAAAGTTGTTTATTGAAAAAAGTTAATTAGAATCATTAAAGTATTCTTCATTGCATAGAAAACTTACCTTAAGCACAATGGATGCACCGGTCGAGTGGCCAAAGCAAAAACATGGAAGGCCAGGATTATCAGCTAAAACCTTCTCAAGAAATGATTTCTGTACAAAGTTGAAGATAAGATAATTTAAATGAACCTGAGATTTATTTTAAGGTTAATTTTATCAGCATCTTTGACATGAATCTTAAAACATACCAAATCATTGACAGCATCATCAAGAGAATGAACGTATGCATGCAGTCCATCACTTCCACCGTGACCTAGAAGGAGAAAGAAAAAGCAAACAAACTTATCTGATTTGGACTAGAAATTATGAAAAACTAAATTGAATGATAAAATATGCAGAAGTTCAAACTTCCTATCTTTAAAAATTTATGTCAATTACAACTTTTTCGTATGCTAATGCATCTAGGCTATGCCTGATTGATCCATTTAGCGTCAACTACATGCCTAACAGCAATGAAGTGTGTAGACACCCAAGTCTAATATACTTGGAAAAAAGAAGGCCTTGAGATAGTTTCAGCCATTGCAACTTGCACAAAATTTACATCAAAATGCACTCGATGCAAGTGCCCAAATGTACTTATAGACATATTCAATATGAAGTGATTCCTGGATCCATTGAAATTTAAGACGAGAAAGGAAATATATGGACTGAAGATCTAAATCATGACTCCCTGACTCGTATAAAACAGGAACACAGTTCCTAGAGGTTTTGGCTTATTTTTGAAGCATGCATACTCGCTTTAAAGCTTTACCACTCCTACGAGTATAAGTTCAGACCCAAGCTCACAGATAAGCTTACTTATTAAGAGAAGCTTCAGGTTTTACTTTTTGGCACCAATGGGCTTCCCAATTGAATGACTCAATCCCTGCAACATCCAAATATAGATGCATGGTTGAAGACATAGTCTCTAGACTATAAAACATTAATAACTGCAATAGTGTTTTGAAGGATAAGCTGAAGGAAGTATGCCATAAATGCATGGTTATATGTAAAAAAATTTCAAAAAAAACTATTAGTAAGCCTTTACAGAGCTTAGCTTCCACCTCATCAAATAAAAGGTAAAGGGTAACTCTTGTAGAAGTTACCACTAAAATACTTTTGAGGAAACAATGAGTCTTTGCTTTGTCTATACTTCATTCTTAAGTAATCCTAACACCTTATGTATACCAAATCAAAATGGGCTTGAATTTGCAATTTTGCTATCCAAGTTTATGGAAGCAAATTCAAATTCCTCAAACTGATGGTTCACCTTGTAAGAACTGTACATGGCATCTGTTACTGAACTACACAATACTCTAGTGGGCAATTAAAAATATCACTTCTTGTTGCTAAGCCTTTAGTATAAGGTTTTAGAATCAAAATCTGTATCATCTCCTCTTAATAAGTAGAGTCCTAATCTATGCTTTCTTCTTTTTTAGTGTTTTCCTTGTATATATGTGCTGGTGTAGGCTTCTATATTGTCTTTTATTTATTTGGGTCCTAACATATGATCCCCTTCTCTTGATATAAACTAGAATCAAGGATTTTAATTTCAGTGAAATATAATTATTTTATTTGGTTTATGATATATACATATGACAGCATTTCAAGAGCATTTCAACTACACTAAGGTCCCAAAATTCGAAGAGCTTCTCTTTCTTGTTTTTGACTCAATGGATGACAAGCAGTTAACACTCTTCTAGATAATATCTCTCTGCTTGTGGTAATAGGAATCATTTCTGCACATAATGTTCATAAGTTGATAGAACGAGGAAAATTTTCCCCAAAAACAGAAAGGATAACAACAAAGGCATAAATGGTATCATACTTGTCATACAACAGTTACCTGTTATGACAAAAGTGATAGTCAAGCACAAGGTCATTCAAAGACACAGATGAATATTTTATCTTCTAGTCATTCCAGGACTAAAATGATTTAAAAAATAAAATGCACTTGGAAGAAATATGACCTTTCAAGGTATGTTTAGGCAAGTTCAAGAAAAGAATTAGGTTCCTTAAGAATGCAAAAATGGTCAGCATGCCAACATGGATTCAAACTTACCAATCCAATCCACCCCATAAACCTTGAATCCATTAGCATTCAACTTCTTGGCGAAATCACTGTATCTGCCACTATTACAGATAATAAAACTGTCTTAAGCAATAGATCAAGGTTTTATAATCAAATAAGTTTTACATCAACACAGCATAAGTAACAAACCTGTGTTCATTGAGGCCATGCAAAAGCACAACTAGTCCTCTGCATGAGATAAATGAGTGTTAGCATTTCATTTCTACCAGAAAGATAAAATACGGAAAACTTTCATCTCAAACATCAAATGCAGTGAAAATAAGAAGAAAAATTAATCTGTATATTAAGTAGAAGAACCAATACAGTGGAAGGCATTAAAAAAATTGCAAAAGACTCCACAATTGAACTAAAACACTATTTGCTTTAAGGAGAAATGTCTTATACAAGTCTCTTTTTTAAAGATAAAATTCAGGAATTTTAAAATAGGCTCAACTGAAGTAAGACGGTTACAGACTTGAACAAATTATGCCTCAGGAATTTTGATAGGCAACATTAGACCATGCACATTCTAATATAGTCCACTGGAATGGTAAAACTCAAGTTAATAGTAGAGTAAGTCTAGAAAGTTAGGAAATACTGCGAACCAATTCTTCTAAATGCTTAAATTGTTGAGGGGAGATGGAAAATTATTCCATCAAGGTTAGCATAAAGCCCCACACTAAGCAGTAGACAGACATGAAAGGTTTCTAACAGTAAGGGTGGAGGCAGTTAATGCCACACCACTTGCTTTATTTTTTTTGGGACGTCTTTGATTAACAGGGTGATGTAGGCCCCGAAAAATCAACATAGAACATTTTGATGGCACCATTTGGACCCACTAGTTCTTAAGCACACAATGACTAGTTTAAACAATATGATATTTGTGAGTTAACAACTAATAGTAACTTTTGACCAACTTTGCTTTTAAATAATAGTGTACGGTGAGCCTCCATGACCCCACACACATAAAATTTGATCATCAGAACTTCTTCCAATAGGAAGTAGTTCAGCTTACAAAGCTGCTTTCTCCTTATGAAGGCTATAAAATGGAAGATTAGCACCTGCATAGTCAAATTTTGTTTTATAGCTTTGATACTGTTATTAATTTATTAGCAAAGCGGGTAATGTCTGACATGTATAATCTTAGCTTTTATTAGACCCACAAATTATAAATCTAAGAGTATTAATCAGCAACTTAGATGAAATATTGTTCTCTGCTACCAAATCAATATGCTGCACAGATTATGAGTACGAGTTTACATGATTTTTCCAGATGCCAGAAACCTGTGAGGCTGAAAAAGTGAAAGATAAATTATGAAGGAATGCCTCTCTTGGCTAACATTAGCAAAATGCATCATTAACAGATGCGGAGATCCCTTGTCAAAATGTTCATGTACCAAAGCGCCTCACACTAAACTCTGGCCTTTTTCAAGTTTAAAACANTCTTTCTTGTTTTTGACTCAATGGATGACGAGCAGTTAACACTCTTCTAGATAATATCACTCTGCTTTTGGTAATAGGAATCATTTCTGCACATAATGTTCATAAGTTGATAGAATGAGGAAAATTTTCCCCAAAAACAGAGAGGATAACAACAAAGGCATAAATGGTATCATACTTGTCATACAACGGTTACCTGTTATGATAAAAGTGATAGTCAAGCACAAGGTCATTCAAAGACACAGATGAATATTTAATATCTTCTAGTCATTCCAGGACTAAAATGATTTAAAAAATAAAATGCACTTGGAAGAAATATGACTTTTCAAGGTATGTTCAGGCAAGTTCAAGAAAGAATTAGTTTCCTTAAGAATGCAAAAATGGTCAGCATGTCAACATGGATTCAAACTTACCAATCCAATCCACCCCATAAACCTTGAATCCATTAGCATTCAAATTCTTGGCGAAATCACTGTATCTGCCACTATTACAGATAATAAAACTGTCTTAAGCAATAGATCAAGGTTTTATAATCAAATAAGTTTTACATCAACACAGCATAAGTAACAAACCTGTGTTCATTGAGGCCATGCAAAAGCACAACTAGTCCTCTGCATGAGATAAATGAGTGTTAGCATTTCATTTCTACCAGAAAGATAAAATACGGAAAACTTTCATCTCAAACATCAAATGCAGTGAAAATAAGAAGAAAAATTAATCTGTATATTAAGTAGAAGAACCAATACAGTGGAAGGCATTAAAAAAATTGCAAAAGACTCCACAATTGAACTAAAACACTATTTGCTTTAAGGAGAAATGTCTTATACAAGTCTCTTTTTTAAAGATAAAATTCAGGAATTTCAGTATTGAAATAGGCTCAACTGAAGTAAGACGGTTACAGACTTGAACAAATTATGCCTCAGGAATTTTGATAGGCAACATTTGACCACACACATTCTAATATAGTCCAGTGGTATGGTAAAACTCAAGTTAATAGTAGCGTAAGTCTAGAAAGTTAGGAAATACTGCCAACCAATTCTTCTAAATGCTTAAATTGTTGAGGGGAGATGGAAAATTATTCCATCAAGGTTAGCATAAAGCCCCACACTAAGCAGTAGACAGACATGAAAGGTTTCTAACAGTAAGGGTGGAGGCAGTTAATGCCACACCACTTGCTTTATTTTTTTTGGGACGTCTTTGATTAACAGGGTGATGTAGGCCCCGAAAAATCAACATAGAACATTTTGATGGCACCATTTGGACCCACTAGTTCTTAAGCACACAATGACTAGTTTAAACAATATGATATTTGTGAGTTAACAACTAATAGTAACTTTTGACCAACTTTGCTTTTAAATAATAGTGTACGGTGAGCCTCCATGACCCCACACACATAAAATTTGATCATCAGAACTTCTTCCAATAGGAAGTAGTTCAGCTTACAAAGCTGCTTTCTCCTTATGAAGGCTATAAAATGGAAGATCAGCACCTGCATGGCCAAATTTTGTTTTATAGCTTTGATACTGTTATTAATTTATTAGCAAAGAGTAATGTCTGACATGTATAATCTTAGCTTTTATCAGACACACAAATTATAAATCTAAGAGTATTAATCAGCAACTTAGATGAAATATTGTTCTCTGCTACCAAATCAATATGCTGCACAGATTATGAGTACGAGTTTACATGATTTTTCCAGATGCCAGAAACCTGTGAGGCTGAAAAAGTGAAAGATAAATTATGAAGGAATGCCTCTCTTGGCTAATATTAGCAAAATGCATCATTAACAGATGCGGAGATCCCTTGTCAAAATGTTCATGTACCAAAGCGCCTCACACTAAACTCTGGCCTTTTTCAAGTTTAAAACAGTGCTTTCTTAGTGGTATTACCTTTTTTTCATGGTTCACAATCAGAAAAGTCTATATGCCATGTTTTAAGTGTAGCATGTGCCAAATACCCAGGTCCTTTTACCATTGCATTGCTTACCTAATCATTCAAGACATAGATATAAAAGTCTAAACGAAAAGGAGAGGCATGAGTGTTAAGTTATTACCATTTACCATAAACATGAGACACAGTTCATCTTTTAACCAAAGGACACCACATACACAATTGAGGCATAGACTGTCTCCCTATCATTCTACATTCTCTTCAAAACCAGTTCCCTTCTTCACTGCTATTATTTTAAATTTTGCAAGCCCATAATAAAAGAAGTGTGAAAAAAACTAGTTCTCAAATCCGGTTTCAATCTGCAGAATGAAAGCTAAACAAGTACCATTTTATTTCTTTCAAAATCTTCCATACAGGGTAAACTTTCTTAGACCTCTGAGTCAAAAAAAATTGTGGTCCAGACACTGGGAGGGGGACCAGGCGTGAAGCAAATAGCCAAAGCTTCCCTTGGACACTGCAAACCTCGGGCCACGGTCGATATACAGAGAATTATAACAATCAATACATGCTGACCATAATATTCCTTTCCGATATCATAGTGCCCATCGATTTTAACACTGGTGATTTGGGATAAGAGAGAATATACTTGTATGCTCCATGTTGGAACCAGCCATTTTGCCAAACCAAAGGATGAATGTGATACAGAGCGTCAAGGTTTTTTAAGTTCTAATATTCAAATCTAAAGAGGGTGACACTTACAAGAAGAATATTTAGGTAATCTAATCTCTATCTGCCACTTCCTCATCCCAAATTACACCAATTTTTTTATTGAAAAAAACTAATAACAAGAAGTCAAAAAGCAAAACACACCCATGAATGACCATGAAAAACATTGTTTTCCAACAACAAAAAATATCATAAAAAAAATATGATAAATTTCTTGTCAGAAACCTTTTCTCTTTCTTTAATTATACATTCCACCTTTACATCCAAAGCTCTGCATGCATAATCACATATCTACATGTCAATCACAAACACGGTATGCAAAACGTGGAATATGAACTTGACACGTAAGTTGATATAGCTGGAAAAATTCACCAAAAAATTCAAAATATTTACGCAGTGATTCAGAATAAACTTGTCTTCTTTTCTCAAACATTATGATAATTTACGGAGTGATTCACAAACCACACGGCAAACTAATCAACAAATTTCACACAAATTAATATTTCCATGACAATGATAATGAGAATTAACATAAAAATGATTACGTAACGAACCTGACATTAAGCGAAATCGGAGTCCAAGACTGTGTGAACAACGTATCACCTCTTGAAGTAACAAAAAGCGAAAAATCTCTCTTAATTTTTTGGTAAGAATTCTCATATCCACTGTCACAATCATCCTGTAAAACTCTTCTAACCGCCAACGATCTCCTCGCCACAACCTCCTGCTCCAAACCACCGCCACCATTTCTCCACGGCAAAATCCTCGCCGGCACACGCACTGCGGTGCCGCTCTTTCTGCTGCAACCGCTCTCCTGAAGATTCTTCTCCAACTCCTTGTTATTCTTCTCCGACGATAAATTAATCATAACGCACCGTTTCCAGCACCGAAACGGAACCAAAAATATCACGATAACCGCATTAATTATCGCGATAAGACACCTCAACGCGCGACGAGAAAACAGCGCGTTTATCCGCCCGCTCGCGCCGGACGTCAACATCAACGACGTCGTTTCAGAACTCGAAATTTGATGAACCGCCATATTTCAAAATCAAACCAAACACACTTCAAATAAAACGAAAGTGATAATACTAATAACAACAACAATACAAGATGACTACGCCTTTTTTCCCCCTTAAAATCAAACGAAGTTGAATTTCGGTATCGTTATCTGAGTTTCTCAAAGGATTTTGTCAATGGCGTAGATTGACGAATAGAGAGAAACTGAAAAAATAAAGAAAATGATTTACAATTTCAAAGATGATTACAGACAGCTGCTGAATACACAAGAATTTACTAAAATTAGCGCTTAAATACAGCTCAAGAAGACTCAGTTTCAGGCCTCTCAAGTCTCAATGCCACAACCTGTAACTATAACTCAAATTTAAATTTTTCTTTAATACATATTTTTTTAACTCTTTCTAGTTTCTACACCGAGAAGTTGCACTCTCCTTTGTTTTTCCTTTTATGCTCTTTATGGATAAACTTGAAATTAAATTAATTATTTTATATGAAAAATACAATTTGACTTTCCAAATTTGATTAATATGAATCAATAATCATTCATCATTAGGAAATAAAAATATTATAATAAAAACTTCCATTTATTTTTGATAGTTTAATAATAATGATAATAATAATAATAATAATATTATTATTATTATACGTAATTCATACATGTATGTAAATAATTCTAAGGTCGTAATAAAGATTTTCACTTGACGAGATTAAAAGATTTAAATTGATATATGAGCATTATTGTATCTCGTAATTTTTGAAGGAATAATCTTTTTATTAATCTAATCAAAAGAAGAATAAAGTGGAAGAGAACCACCGAGAAAGAGGAAAATGTAAACAAAATAAAGATATTTTTGAATTTCAAAATATCCTAGTAGAGTTAATGAAATATTATTAATTTTAGTGTGGTTAATATAAATTTTAATAGTGTTAATTAATTACTATAAAATATATTATTACTTTTAATAGTTTTAGAATTTAATAGTAAAATGATCCCATTGGGTATACTTTAATTACTCTCCTGCCTATTTCATATGGTGGCATTTAAAAAAGGTATGTATTAAAGTGTCATGTTTAATTATTGTATTTTTTTCTTTTTTATTTATTTTATTTTTTATTACCAAGTAGTAGCATGATAATACATAAAAATCAATTATAAATAATTATTCTGGGACATAAAATATTTTGTAAAATATTTTTAGATTTTTTTTTTCTTGAGAAATTCTCATATAATAATTTGTTTTGTGATTAAATTAATCTAAACAAAAAGAGAATACGGCACCTCAAGCTGGCGTCGCGAAACTTCTTTGTAAAAAGTGAAAACGTAACGTGAATACATTAGTCGAAAGAGTTATGTGTATGGCTGACACGTGGCACATCTAGCTATTTGTGGCTGATATGCGGCGACGTGAGTGAGGATTGGACTGGAAGAAGTCTTACTTTTGAATTTGCGAGAGGACAGATGTCGGTTTCTTGTGGCAGTATATGTAGCTGAGGTGTCTCATCTGCTGCCACGTCATTAACGTATGTGACTAGAAGTTCTTGTTTTCTCTCCTGAACTTTTGCTAAATTAAACAAATATTGTAATGGCTCTTTCATTCAATAATTTCTATGGCTTTTAGAAGCCCATTTTACCAATGCTGTACTTTACTCCATTCCTCACCTTATTATGCTAAACTCATCCACTTTTTATTCTCGATTAATTTTAGAGGAGTAAAGAAGATAAAATAAAAAGATTAAAATGTCGACAACCGGCCACTAAAGTCATTGGAATGGCGCACGATCGGTTAAATCTAGTTGATAGTACATCGATTTAGTCTTTTTCAACTAGATCTATGGCCAAATATCTTGCCGTTGATGACGACCATATCTTGGGCTGTGTTTTTTTCCCTATTCAAAATACTATCATATCCAATCCCATTCAAAATACATATTTGTTTCAATATTCTCAAAATTCAATCTTATTATATTCAACTCAAAATATTTAGATTTTTTTAACTCTATAGGTTTGTTAATTTAACTAAACACTCTAAACAATAAAATTTTATAAATTGACAAAAATACCCCCACCTACTCACATATTCTTAACAGTCAGCCACCACCATTGAAAGGTAGTCAGAATCTACCGGAATGGTGCATCCAGCTAGATGTGGCTTATCGTGCGCCGATCTGACATTTTTCGGCCAAATCTACCATGGATCTAGCCAGAAAATGTCAGATTTACGGTCAAAGATTTGGTTGTCAATGACGGTCATATCTTGGCCACTAACAAGGGTTGGGGTGTGTTTGTTTTATTAGTTTGGATATGATTTTTGAAAAAGTAAGAGTTTGGTGGTTATTACAAAGTATAATTTAAAAATTAACAAAAACACCCCCTTAGGTTTGTTAATTTACTAAACACTCTTGTACTAAAACATTAAAAATTAACAAAAACACCCCCACCCACCCATTAAATACCCCAGTCAGTCACCACCGTCGGGGGGTGGTCGGAGTTGCCGTATCAGTGCACGACCGACTGGATCAAGTCAGTCGTGCACCGATATGACCTTTTACAATCAAATCCAACGTGGAGCTGGCCGGAAAAGGCCAGATCTGGCCACGCTTGGTCATCAACGACTAGCTACGACCAAAAATCTGGTATTTTTAAGCCAGATCTACAGTGAATTTTGTCGAAAAAAGCTAGATCGACACACTACCGGTCATATCAAACCGGTAGTGCGTCATTATACTAAATTTTGGCCACCTTCCGATGGTGGTGGTCAGAATCTGACAAATGTGGGTGGGTGGGGTGTTTTTGTTAAATTTTAAACTTTTTTGGGGTTAATTAGATTAATAAACTTATGTGAGTTTAAAAATAATTAAATAAAATATAATAAGATTTTTGGAATAGGAAAATAAATATGTATTTTGGGTAAGATAAGGGATGGGATAGTACGAAAATACCGAAACAAACCCTCCAAACAAAATAGGATACGTGTAGAAGAAGCCGGGATTATTTCTTTCAAACATAATAAAGGCAGAAGCAGTTGTTCGTCGAAAATTTTTGAATTGCAGAAAAAAAGGAAAAAGAAAATGTCAACTTTAATCCTCACTGGTCAGACTTCGGCGAGAGAGGACGCCATGCGGCTTCACCGTGCCTTCAAAGGTTCTCTTCTTCTTCTTCTCTTGATTTAATTGGAAGTATTTCTCATGTTAGGTTTATTTTTGCTATATTCTTTAGTTTTAGGGTGGAATTTAATTATGGCGCATGTAGCAGATTTCAATAATCATTTGAGGAATTTAATATCCGAGATTGTTATTCTGGATTTGATTATTGAGGTGTGGTTAGTTAATTGGAAGTATTTGTCAGGTTAGGTGCATCTTTGCAAATTTATGGAGTTTTAGGGTAGAAGGTAATTATGACGTATGTGGCAGATGCAAATGTTACATTGGAAATTGACCATCCTGAGAATGATCTTCTGGATTTGGTTATCGAGGTATGGTTAGTTAATTGGAAGTATTTGTCATGGTACATGTGTTTTTGCAAAATTTTAAAGCTTTAGGGTGGAAATGTAAAATGTTGTGTATGTAGTATATGTAGCATGCATTTTTATCGTGAGAATATTGTTTTCTGTTTGATGTTTGAGGTATAGTTAGTTAGGGTTGTCTGTAAAAAAAAATTTAACGTTTAGGGGGAAGCAAGGAGAAATATAGAAGCTTTTAGTGATAAAGTTGTTTGTGAAAATGCCTCTTGTTTTTTGCTTCCTGAAAATTGACTGGACGGTTTTGGTAAATTCTGGTTCCAGCTCTTGTTTGCCAAGCGGAACAACAGTAAATGATTATTTGCTGTAATTATAGACTGGCAGGTTTATTAAGTGCCTGTAACGATGCAGAGGAGAATTGTTTATGTACTGATTACCTGGGATGGTGTAATATGATCGTTCAGCATTTATGATTAGAAATTTGACTGAAATGTTAGTTTTGGAGATCCAGTTTCTTAAATGTTAAAGGCCTTGAGTGTGAATGGTAGTAAAGAGTGACTTGGAGGGTGGTCTTATTTCTTATTATTATTAAAGCACCATGAATAAAACATGGGGTGAAGAAAACAGAGAAAGATTAGATCAGCTAAAACTTAAGTTATTTGGATTAAGTAACACCCCTTGTCGTAAATTATATATATAATGTTTTTGTTAGAAAACTAGCAATTTTACATAGAGCATTGGTTCTAATGTATTTGCCCAATTGATTGGTTGTAGGATTTGGATGTGATACAAGTGTTGTAATTGAGATTCTTGCCCATCGAGATGCTAGACAACGTGCTGAAATCCAACGAGAATACTATGCTATGCAAAAAGAGGACATTCTTAAACGTTTGGAGTCAGAGCTTACAGGTGACTTGGAGGTACCATTGTGATACCGACCCATAATTTCTTTTCTGCTATTCTGATACATGGAGGTTTACATTCAATGATGACATTTATTCAATTACCGTGGAGAAACCGTCTCAATTCTATTCTAGTTTACTAATAAATTTATTTTTAAAAACTTTGTAAGGAATGTGTAATTGTTTATTTCTCTGTTATTAAATTGAAGAATAGTGCTTATTTTCTTTTCCTTTGTGTTTATTTGTATCTTATATATTTTTTTTTCTTTTAAACATTAGATGGCTGTTTTGCTCTGGATGCATGACCCAGCAACACGTGATGCAATGATAATCAAGACAGCACTCGGGAACGATCTAAAATGTGCCACTGAAGTAATTTGTTCTCGCACGCCATCTCAGATTCAAACGATTAAACAAATTTACGTTTCAAAGACTGGGATTCAACTTGAATATGATATTGAACGTCGCACCTCTGGTGATCATAAAAAGGTAAAATCTCTTTCTCTTAGATCTTGGCTTTGTCTGCTTTTCTTTAAGAATCTGTGTGCTATGGAGCAGTGATGTTTGGTTGCCTTGTTTTGTTAACAGTCTTGAGAAAGTTTACAGTTAACCACCTCATTCATTTGTAATTTTCAGTAGCATTCTTGTTGCACTTTCTTATTTCAGATTTATTTAAGTATAACTGAATAAGAACTTTCCTTCACCTATTCAACTGCTGATGAATCTAGATGACAATCCGTTTTAGTATAAATAGTAATAATCCACTCCTCATTATGAGGGAGGTTGATTGGGATTGTTTTAGCAATTCATGAAATCGTGGACCTCTTGCTAATTGATTTTATGTAGCTCTGTTAGGATTAGAAGCAAACTGCCCAAGGTCTTATTAAATGGTGCTAATTTCACTTCTAATTTGTCAGCTACTTGTTTCATAGATTAATTTTAGTCGCTCTTGTTCTGGTGCTCTGGACATAGAAATACTCACTGTCTAGTCGGTCTTGTTCTGGTACCCTGGACATAGAAATACTCACTGTAATACTAAGTTGATTCTAGCCTTGAGTAAATCTGCAAATAAAATTATTTTTCCAATTGGTGGAGTACGTGTGCTAGGCCTGGCCAGGGCGAGTTTTAAGAGATTAAAAATCTGCTGATCTCCATGGCATAACTCCGATATTTAGTCAAAATTTATTTATATTTGGGATACTCAATGTAAGCTGTGTGTTTCAATTTGTAAACCTCTCAATCTGGGTTCCCTTGATATGCTGCTTTATACATGTAAATAGAATTGTTGATGACTTGGGGTAGTAATATTGGTGCAGCTTTTACTTGCATATGTAAGCCCACCATTTGACGAAAATCCGCTAGTTAATAAGCAAATGGCTGAAAGTGATGCGAATGCTCTCTACAGAGCTGGGGAGAAGAGATTTGGAACTGATGAGAAGACTTTCATCCGGATATTCAGTGAACGAAGCAGGGCTCATTTGGCTGAAGTTGCTAATTTATATAATAAGCATGGAAGCTCACTTCAGAAGGTACTTGTTTGTTTGTTGTTCATTCTTTGTTTTCAGAAAACACAAAATCAGGTCTTTACTTATTATGATGAAAAGTAATAAGATAGGGAAACAACTTTTATTGATTTTGCATTTTAGGATTCTTTTGTCAAAATGAGAATATAGTTTGGAGGTGTTTTACTTCTTTTATTTGATTTTTGTTGAATAATTTTAATTTGATTTAAAAAGTATTTAAAGTATTAATAAAACATTTTAATGATATATTAAAACTATTCTTTTTTTTATTTTCAAAAAATTTTACCAAACACGCTTCATTGAATTTATTTTCAAATAATAACATCACACACTTTTTCAAATCTTGAAAATACAAAATTGAATTTCTAACTTACATTTTTCATTCTTTGAAAACAAAACCTCAAAAAACCAAAAAAAAAAAAAAAAAAACCCATAATTGAGCAAACGTCTCCTAAACTTTCCCAAGATCTTATTTCTCCAATTGGAATTATTGCTGATGTTTGTCATGTTTGTTTTTATCAGGCAGTGAAGAAGGAAACATCAGGACTTTTTGAGTTTGCTCTCTTGACAATCTTACAATGCGCACAGAATCCAGGGAAGTACTTCGCAAAGGTATTTTCTTAGTTAATGCATATAAAAGAGCTTAGCTATTCTGAGACATGTTCTTGTTCGTGTTGGAGTGGCCAGGGGAGATAACTTAGGAGTTGCGAGATATACTATTTAATGAAAATTAATATAAAGAGAGATCACCATGAGTTGTGAAGTTGAGCTTTGTTTAAAAAAGTTTACATCTTAAACGAAGACTTATTTAACTTGAAGCCGTAAAATGCTTATTTATTTTCTCCTTGGAGTTGAAATGCTCAACTTGAAGCCATTTCAGTCATAGTCTAGCAAATTTTTGCGAGCGAGATTAATATGAGATTAATATTTAAGGCATTTGCGTACCATAAAAAACCTTATATTTTTAGACTAAATTGTTGATAGTGAAGTTCAAGTCACTATTGTCATGGTGCAATAGTTCTTAAATGGCACTGATGGAATCCATTTTACCATCTTATGTTGCGAGATAGTAGTCTTAAGGATCGTAATCCAGGCAGGTAGGGACAGGGATGCCCGACTGAGATGGTGATTTAAAATTCGAAAACCTCTCTGGTAATTTAAGCTACTAATTATTATGATCTTGTTGGAAAATTTGCAGTTACTACACAGGGCGATGAAAGGTATAGGAACAGATGAAAAAACGCTGACAAGGATAATTGTGACAAGAACTGAGATCGATATGCAATATATAAAAGCGGATTACATGAAGAAATACAAAAAGCCATTGTATGATGCAGTTCAGTCAGAAACCTCTGGGAATTACAGGACTTTTCTTCTGGAACTTCTGGGTCGTAGGGTTTAGCCAAAAAATATTGGGTAATACTACACTTACAACCTAATCTTACAAACTTTCGCTTACAACCCTTACGTGGCAATTCACAATTAACCAGTTTACAAATAGGTTTCTTATACTCGCTATAGGTCCTGTCCGTGCAATTGCAAGCTGACCAATTGCGGACTGTCAGGTAAGGGTTGTGGGGAAAAGTTTGTAAAATAGGGTTGTGAGTCAATCTTTATCCAAAAATATTATAGGATTTTATGGAAATAAGGTTTTTTTTTTTTTTTTTAAATAATTTGGGCCTTTGTATAATAAGTTGTCAACTAAAATGCCCTTATTCGTGATGATTTGTTATTTGAACTTCGTTTTGTGCATGTAATATATGTAGCTTCAATTTTCCGTTCCTTTTATTTATTTATTTTTATAAAAAACAGAATTTAAAAAAAAAATTATTTCTATAAAGCACTTTTAATATTACATAACTTATGAAAATTTTATTTTCTCTTTCGTTATATATTTTTTTTTGGGTAAATGTAATAATTACCTCTCTCGCAACTCATACGGGAGATCTTTGGATATTGTTAACATTGTATATATTTTCATTAAATTAAGCATTAATACTCATTGTAATTAAGTAGCCCCCACTCAGATTCATATCAAAGAGTAATGTTACATGTACAAACAAGTTTACAAAGATTTATGTATAAATTGATGTGACATAAAATAAATGGAAGAGTGAATATGATGCGTTTGATTTTTTATATTCATTCATCTATTCATTTTATATCATATTAGTTTATACACAAATTTTTGTAAGATTTGTTTGTACATCTAGTATTATTGCATATCAAACAACAAACATTTATAAAAAATAGTTGACTCTTCCAATTTTTGGATTTCACCTAAATAGATTAAGCCTTTACGACAAAATGCACCCCACAATCTCAACACAAAATCCAATTTTGATATAGACAATTCAATCAAAATTAGGCAAATGTTACCACTTTATCCAAATTAAAAACTTTAAAGAGCTTCAACTTTATCCATAAAAATGATCTTAAAATATCGATTGCTTGTTAAAACCTGTGAATTGCCTAAAAATAAGATATTCCAAATTTGTGGGTCCAAAAGTTTTATTAAACGTTCTTTGATGGAAAACAAAAATGTGAATGAAACATTCCACGTAAATGGATGCAATAATTTGCATTTGCAAAAGAAAAACAATTAATCAAATAAAACAACTCACCTCCATTGCTTTACAGCTTATCACAAAGTAAACTAATAAATTTTTTTATCCTTTAATGTCGCCCTTTCACATTATGGATAATGACCCAACTGACCCCACTAATTGAAAATTAGTTCAAAAGAATAAAAAAAAAAATAAACAAAAACATAATAAATTAATCAAACACACACATGCATGCAACTTTTCAGAAAATGACTAGCAAAGTTAATTGTATACAATACCCTATTCTTCTTTTTTTTTTTTTTTTTCTTGGTATTTATTTCTTTTATCAAGAAATTGGCATCAATCTATAATATAGTTATATAATTATATATAAGATATGATAATTAATTTACTTAGTTCAGTCATGTTCTTTGCTGCAGCGGTTGGATCTTCCTAAGGAGAACTCTAAGCTTGGATTCTGCTCATGAACAACTAAACTGGGTTGAGCAAAAGTGCTTCTGGGTTGAGCAAAAGTGCTTCCCTGCATGCAAATAAAACACTCTTGTTATGCAAATTTAAGCACTTCCAAGAGATGAACTTCATATTTGACAAAATTTTCTTGCATTTTCCCTTCACTTTCTTTTGTTTATTGAAGCTAAATTCGATGAACCAAGATTCTCTCTTAATCTAAACTTTTACGTGAACAAATACAAGTTTATAATTAGTGGTTAAAAATATAACAAAGGGGTTTTGTTAAGTTACCTGAGATCGAAATCCAGGTGATTGTTCTTCAGATATTCTTGTTTCTGATCTATGCTCATCCAGATTACTTGAACTGTTTTGTAGCCAATCCCCTCCTCCACTGCAATAAAATAAAATCCATAAACTAATCAATTATTCATGAAGAATAACTCATCTAGAGATTATATTCGAGATTACGAGGATTCTCTTTTGATCTAAACTTTTTATAATAAACTAATTTAAAATAATGTGATTGTTATATTTTAGTGATATTTCATGTGATCGTTAAATCTACCAAGTTAAAATTAATTATTTTTTAGTTACTCATGCACATATATAAGAATTTATTCAATTAAACCATGCACCTCTCCTAGCAACCCACCACCACAGCCCCCAAGTAAATAATGGCAAAGGTACTACCTTTGTGCCCAGTAGAGAATCGAACCTGGGACTGTAAGTTAAATTCATGCACAACTCCTTGGTTCGCCCTTACCACTAGACTATCCATTGGCGGGTTAGATTTGAAGAGCTTGTAATGCTTAGATTATCATTGTTGAAACAAAATTTTAGACCTACCCAATTGAATTAGCATACGTGAACTTCTATCGACTCGTACTTGCGATGTTGAGATGTGAATGAAGACGATGTTTTCAAAAGAAAAAAGATTTAATCAACAATTAATAATAAATGAAGAGAGATCAAGAGAAAGATTACCTAGATGATTCATTCCTTAGATTAGAAGGGTCACCATTGTCATATTCCGGTGACACATTTGAAACTCCACTCTCATTGAATAAACAGTTATCATTTTGATGAAGAGAAGCTGCTACTGACAAGAAATCTTCATTGCCTGATCATATATATATATGTATAAACCCAATAATACAAATCAAATTAGGCATAATCTAGATCTTTAGACAAATTAACATCCATAGTTTAACAAATCTTAGTCTCATGTACAATTGCACCGATTCACGTTAAAAGACAAATATTGTAGTATAAATCAATGTGTAAAGACTAAGTTAAAATTCTATCTTTATCTATTTTAAAAAACGATGCAGATATCCATAGGAGAAACAAATTGTTTATTTTATTTTTGTTATGTCAATTCTATAGTGTATATATGTAGTTGGACTCTCTCTTCCCTTGAACTAGTTTTTGAGAATGAGTTCTACTTAAACCTATTTATCATGGTATCAGTATCACCTTTGTTTGGAGCGGTGATGGGCTTGAACCCCAGCCTACACGCCAAGGGTGAGGGAGGGTATGAAAAGTTGAATTTGTCCCAATCCTTCTCTCAAACATAAGCATGCATGCTTGTATACATGTAAATTATATTATGACAAAGCATGAAGCATGCATACATATAAATATAATTTTACACCGAGGATTAATTAATATCTATAAATAATTCACAAAATGGAGAAGAGAATCTATAAAATTATACCAAAATGTACTGGAAAATAAGGTCAAAAACAAAAGCTGAAACCTCTGCACTACTTCTTACCTGAAGAAGCTCCAGGTTTGTTAGTGCTTTTAACAGTTCTATACATCTGCAACCCAGAAATGAGACCAAATAAATAAATTTGAAAACAAAAAAATATACTTAAAAAGGAATATATAAATGAATAAAAAAAAGAAAGAAAAAATCCCAGTGAATATGTGTTTGACTTGTTTATTACCCACGAGGTTGATGTTTGGTAAGGACAGTAATTGCCTGTATTATTGAGCAATGATGCCACTTTTTTCTCTCTCTTTCAAAAGTTAAAGTTGTCCTCTATCTCACAACAAGTTAACTCAGTCCACTGTTCATTCCTTTCATTCATCGGCTTCTGTGCCTGATGCTAATGGTGATCATTCATTCACAGCTCTTAAACATTTTTCCAGAGAGTAAATATACTTCTAAATTCAATTACCCTTTTTTTCGAATATCATGATCAATTAGTGGAATGATCGATTCAAACTGGTTTTTTATTGAGGTTATGGAGAGATGATTCTAGGGTTTGATGGGATTCTAATTCCGAATTGGGGTTTAGAAGAAAGGTTTTTAAGTACCTTTTGTTTGTTTGAGAACAATTTTTGAAGGATTTTATTTACCTGTAAATGGCTTTTGACATGAGCTAGAGTTAGATCTTTGACATCCATGAACTCAAGAACTGACTTTGGAGTTGCCCCTATGAAGATAAACTGGAAAAGATTAGAGACAAAATTTGTATATAAAAATGAAAGAAGAGATAGGAGATGAAAGATTTACTTTCATGGCCGCCGAGGAGCTCTACTGCGTGAACAAAACGAGCATGAAGAGAGCTAGTCCAACGCATTCTTGGAGCCCTCGTGTTCCTTTTGTTTTGGTTAAGCTTATTTGGGATGAATCTTGATCTAATCTTGCAATTCCATAACTCCGAAGAACCAACTCCATATTGAAACTCCGGCTCCATAGATGATATCCCATTGTTAAACCTCGGTGCAGCAGCTCCTAGAATTGATCTATAACCTCCGAAAGACGAGCTCATATTATTATTGTTGTTGTTATCTCTTGAGCCGAGGATAGAAGGTGAAGATGAAGATGAAGAATATGGGATTTGATAGAATCGAAATTTATTAGGATCCACTGATCTTTGAGCTTCAAAATATGGCAAGTTGTAAACTGGAATCCCTTTTATGGGTTTGAGTCCCGAAACATCAAGGAGAGAAATTCCACGATTGAGATGATTCATTTGGGCAGGATGACGAACAGTATTGTTATCGGTTCCCGCTCCAAGTATGCTTCTTCTTCTTCTCCAGGGGCTCTCGGCCTCGAGGTCGAAGGGGGTCGGATTGGCGAGAGAGAGCTCAGTGTCTGCTGCTGCAGCTTGTTCACGAGCTTTAATGGAGGTATCACTGTGAGATTTTAGGTCATTTCGCCAAATATCAAAGGTCGAATCTTCTTCTTCTGCTTCATTTGCGGCAGCACAAATTGAAGAAGGAGCACTATTTGGAGGTCTTATTTGTAAAGAAAGATCAGGAATTTGATTCAAGGAAGAAGAAGATGATGATTCATTAAACCAACCTTCTCTAGACATACTTTAAAAACTCTCAAAAAAACCCCTCAAGAAAAACCTAAAAAGAGATATGTGGTGGGTGCAAAGCTCAGGAATTTGACTCAGAATGATGATTCATGAAACCATTCATCTCTTAGACATAATTTGAAAACTTCCAAGAATGAAAAACCTATAAAGAGTGGTGTAAAGAGAAGAATATATGATACAAATGAATCAAGAAACAGACTTACTTTTGAAAAATCTCAAAAAACCCCTCATGAAAAAACCTAAAAAGAGTGGCAAATGACAAAGAAGAAGAAGAAGAAGAAGAGAAAAAGATTTTCTAGTTCAAGAAAACAAACATCCTTAAAGAGAGAGAGACATATGTGGTGGTATGCAAAAAAGATAATAGACAAACAAAAAAAGAGTATAGAAAGAATTGTGGAAGCAAAGAGAAGAGAGAAAATTAAAGAGAGAGAGAGAGAAGGAAGGGATTTGGATCTTCCTTTTTTATTTATTTATTTATTTATTTTCAACCATCTCGAGAGTATTTAAATGAAAAGGACACTTCAACAAAGGGAGTGTCTTTATATCTCTTTAAAACCCTTTCTCAATCTCATCATCTCTCCTTTTCTCTACAAGTAGTCAATACACGCAAATTGCAAAAGGGTTAATTGTTTGGTTAGGAAATTTTTGCTTTGCCTCTTGGGAGACAAAGGGTTAAAATTTTACAGAGAGAGAAAGAGAGATAACACAAGTAATAGAATTCCCTTTTCCCCACTCTCTTCACTTACCTCAATAATAATTCATGCACAATGTGAATCCACATGTGTTTCTAAGTGTAGACATTATCACAATTATTCTTATGAATAGAGACTATCTCTTTTATGGGTTTATGTATTATGTCCCTCTTCATTAAATGATGATGGATCTATGACGGTGTTAAACAATTTGCTAGCAAACGGTATTAGAAATGTCAAATTCTCGAGATTCATTGAACATTTTATAAGAACACCCTACAAGCTCAATAGGTTAGATAAGTCACAATTATTCTTATGAATAGAGACTATCTCTTTTATGGATTTATGTATTATGTCCCTCTTCATTAAATGATGATGGATCTATGACCGTGTTAAACAATTTGCTAGTAAACGGTATTAGAAATGTCAAATTCTCAGGATCCATTAAACATTTTACAAGAACACTTTACAAGCTCAATAAGTCAGGTAAGTCACAATTATTCTTATGAATAGAGACTATCTCTTTTATGGATTTATGTATTATGTCCCTCTTCATTAAGTGGTGGTGGATGATGCTGGTAAACAGTTTACTAGTAAACAATATTAAAAATGTAAAATTTATATGATCTATTGAACATCCTACAAACTCAATAGGTCAGGTAAGTCACAAATATGATAGAATATCACTTTGTATGACTCGAACACAAAATCTCTAAATAACCCACAATTTTACCATCCGACTAATGGTGGTTTTTTGGTTGAAAACGTAAATACGTGCTTTCACTGCTTAGAACCTGGTAATTTCATCATCAAGAAAAACTCTATTGCGAAACGAGAACGTTTAGGAGGGTTTATAGGGTTGTCAACATTGGCACTGGACATTCCTAAGTATTGACACTCTGACACTCTTTAACATTCAAGCCAGTATTTTTCTAAGGGTTTTAATGGGGTACTTAAAACTGTTAGACCTTTTTTTATTTATTTTAAAAATAAAGTTAAATAAATGTTCAGTACTATAAAGTAAAGGGTTTTACTAATTGAATGACATGGTGTTTTAAATTTCTTCTTGTTTATAGTTAAAATCAAACTTTTAAAAAGGTTATTAAGCTCATAACTACTATATATTTTGGTGGTCACAATCAAAGAAGTTCCTCAGTTTGAAGGCTCATGTTGGATCGATTCCTTGATTTAAATGCTTAATTTGCGGTATAGAGAGAATAAATTGTACAACAAATCAATTATTTCTTAATATCATGGCCAACGATGACCTTTTCAACGCTCAATTCAGTATTAAATGATCACAATAACATTTCAACGTTCAATTCAACATCAACTGTACAACAATATTTCGTAATTTTATCTTACAAAGTGAGGCACGTGGGAACACATCATTAATGGAGTTTTAGGTACTAACACCTAAATTGAATGTACAATGTAGATATTGGAAGTTACTGACTATTATTTAATCTAAATAAAAATTAAAAATTAAAAAAATAGTTTAAATAAATCACAAAAACAGTTAATAATTACAAAAAATAGTAATTAAAAATTAAAAAAATAGTTAAAAAAGAACCCAATTCTTAATTATTATGTATTGAATAAAATAATCGAAAATTATTTTTCAAGTAAAAAGAAAAAAAAATGTTCATTAAATAAAAAAACAATAAATATATTCAAATGCCCAATGGTAGTTAAATTATTATAATATTTTCAGAATAATTTTGGTTTAATTTTAATTCTTTATCAACACATCAATAATCAATTGTTATTGAACTCATAAAAATTAATCAATTAATTTTATTATTGTTTTCTTGTTCTTAGATTCCAAAAGGAGAATTTAATTTGGAAATTTGAGGGATTCTTGAACTAATAATTACCAGCCTTGGCAAGAAAAGGAAAATATACATATATATAATTATATATTCCTTGAGTTTCTGAGTTCAAACTTTGAGATCACCTATCACGATAAAATTATTGTTTACCTAGTTTTTTAGGCTTGTAGAGTGTTTAATAGACTCCGGTATTAGTCGAGGTGTACGCAAACTAGGTCGAATATCCCGGTTAAAAAAAAAATACATATATAATTACGCCTTTCCTTTCTCATTCATGTCCTGCTTAATTGATTAAGTTAATTACAAAGTAAGACAAAGAATTTTTCTTTTTCTCTTTTTTTTAAGTTTACCTACTTTACAAAAGTGGGAATTAAAGAAGTTCGATACAACCATTCCCTTATTCCTTTGATTGGATTATTGACTAAGGAATAATACTTCATAAATAATTTTTTTATGCAAACCCTTTCTTACAAACTGATATGTTTTCTCAGATTTTATAATTATAACTTGTTTGACCGTTGTGTAAGTTAATTGTTACTTGGGTTAACCAAATTTATTTTAAAGCTATAAAATTAAATTAGCTTATTGACCAAAATGGAGCAATATTAGATTAATTTTTTTTTTTTTTCCGACTGTTTGTACACGTAAGAAAATTACTATAAACACACGTAATTTTTTAAAATCGAACACCTATTAGATGACATCAATAGACAATAGTAAATAAAATTTTAAATTTTATTTTAAAATTGTACTAGGTTTTTGTCTTTTAATATTCATCCATAATATCTAACGACAAAAAGAGACGTTATTCACAAGAGAACCAAATATATAATTCAATGGTTTACTATCATTAGCAAATGTTTTATAAAAAAGGAAAAAAGAAAAAATGGTCTAATATTTTTTGTATTGAAAATTGAAATTTTTGTTTATATTACTCATTATTAAAGGGTATCTCAATTTTATTTTATTTTAAAAAAAAAGTCCTACTTTATTTTTTATTTTTAAAATTAATTCCTTCTCCTCTTGTAATAAATGTTGTGTTCTTGACAGAGACAAGAAGATAGAATTGTCCAAAGCATTCTCAAGAATGACATATCATAAAGAATATAAAATAAAAATTAAATTAAAAATTTTAAGAAAATAGTGAGATATATCTTTTTTTTTTTTTTTTCTCTTTATTTATGAGCCAACTTTAAAATTTTCTCTCTCATTCTTTTTACAAATAAAAAATTCTGAGGATGACGTACTCACCAAATGATTTTGCAATCGAGTGCTTTATGATTGAAGAGAAAGAGAAAGAGAAAGAGAAAGAGAAAGAGAAAGTGAAGGAGATGACTTTATTTACTCACCAACTCCAATTAATTCTTTTCATTCTGAAACCAAAAGAGAAAGCCTGGATGTAGAAAGAGGCCCTCTTCTCATAGACTTTTCTGTCCTTGCTTTTTCATGAAAATTCAATTGATATTAATGACGTTTTCACCTGTGCTCTTTATTTGCTCTTTCTTTCTTGAGTTAATCATACACCATTCAAATTTGATCCAATAATAAATATTGTCCTCCTGTTTTTTTAAATAACAAAGGGTGCATTTGTTTTGTTATTTTGAATAGAATTTTAGGAATGATATTTGGAAATTAAATAGGGTGAGTATTACGAAATAAAATTTCCTATGAGTTTGCTAATTTAACTAAACACATCAATATATAAAAATTTTGTAAAATAACAAAAACATCTCTATCCACCCACAATGTCAGATTCTGGCCACCACCACCTGAATCTGATCAAAAAATGACGTTACAACGTAGACCGATCGGAGCTGGTCGAAAAAGGCCAGATCTAGCCGTCGACGACCGCAAAATACCAGATTTAGCCGTCAGCGACGACCAAAGATATGGCCATCGTTGTTGGTCAACGACGACCAGATCTGATATTTTTCGGTTAGATTCACTATAGATTTGATCGGAAAAGGCCAGATCGACGAATTACCAGCCAATTCCAATCGTTTCTACACCGTTGTGACAGATTTGGTGGTTGACTATGGGTGTGTGGGGGTGTTTTTGTTAATTTTTAAACTTTTTTTTCTAAGAGTGTTTAATTAAATTAATAAACTTAAGGGGTCTAAAAGTAATTAAAAATATAATAGTATTTCCCAAATAATTAAACAAACAGGTATTTAGGGAATAGGATAGGGAATAAGGTATGAATTATTAAAACAAACGCACCCAAAAATTCTTTACCGTTAAGTTTTAGAGTAAAATATAAGTAATACTGTACTCACAAAAAACTTTATACAAAATCATTTATACAAGATGACAGTGTTAAAATATGATTAGATAAATTAATATGACAATCGACTTAACAAATACAGACTAAAATGATAATAAATGATGTGTCATATTACCATGACACTTTGTATAATATTATTCTATAACATATATGAATGTTCTAATTATACAAATTATCCCCTACAAACTATGTGAAACCCTATATGTTTGACATATAATTTATCATAGTTTTTAAGTTTATCCCTACAATAATACTAAGTATACAAACAAATCTTACAAAGATTTACATACAAACTAATGTAATAGAAAATAAGTAAAAAAGTAAATACGAAAAGTCAAACTCATTATATTTACTCTTTCATTTATTTTTTGTCATATCAGTTTGTAAATCACGATCAGTTTGTATACATGAGTTTTGTACATATAGTATTGAATAAACGATAGTTTGTGGTATAGTATTGAATAAATGATGGAAGGATAATTTCATCAATATTCATTAACTAGTTTAAGAGGTTGTTTGATTAGACTTATCTACTGGCTAAAACATATAGCTTATTTAAAGCTATAAACATGTCTGAAATTTGCTAGGTTGTTTAATTATATTTTAAAAGTTCTTATAAAAATTTAAAAGAGTTTATTTTAAAGTATTGAGATTTCAAATATATCCTTATTCTATTTTGTAAATTTGATTTAATTTATTTTTAGAAATTAAAACCCATGTTGATAAATTAATTCTATAATCTTTATTATTTATATATAAAAAAAAAGTATCAAATGGATCTTAAGTTCCAACTATTTACTAACAACAGGGTACTTTTTGTTATTTTGGAAACTTTAAAGAAAAATTGGTTAATAAATAAAACTTTGAGGACTTTTTCTTTCTTGCTTTGTTTCATCTCGCAATTCGAGGCCAGAGCGAGTGAGAATGTGAAAGGACCACCTACCACCCCATATAAATGGTCAGAATTTAAGGGCTAACAAGTGACTGTGTGAAGATCCCAATTCCCAATTCCATACACACTCTCACTATTCATTCTTTAATGATACTGGGTCCACATGTATATATGCCATAGCAGTAGTAACGTTACCTCCTTTATGTCTAATTGGTTTGGACCATGATCTCAGAGCATCTTCAGATGATTTTTTACCTAAGGGATCCTTTATGTCTAATTGGTTTTGGACCATGATCTAAAAGCAACTTCAAATAACTTTTCACGTAAGGGAGAACGATATTTTTCCACCCAAAGTTTAGTAAAATGATATTTTTTTATCCGTCAAGTTTTAAAATGACACTTTTCCATAATTTGTCAAGTTTTGTTAGTGTTTTCTATTAATATTTTATTGAAAAGATGAAAATATATTTCTTAATTAGTTTATAATAAATTAAAATTTAGTTAAGTTAAAGTCTTTACTCGATTATTTATTAGTTCAAGTGTAAATGTATCTTTTTTTTCCTTTGTTTATTTAATTAATTAGAAATTTTGATTTTTTATGTTAATTAGTAAAAATGAAAAACATTAGATATTTAGTAGATTATTGAATAATAGTGATGAAATATTGATGATATTATAAATAGATAAATATGAAAATTATTTAACTTTAAACAATTTCATAACATTACTCCTAACTTTTTAGGTAGGATTAACTATTTTATCTTTTTTTACTTTTCAATATTTGACTTTTTGGCTAATTAAAAAATAATAAAAAATTTATAAAATCAAATATTTAAGGGTATTTTCATCTTTTCAATAAAATATTAACTGAAAACATAACCGAACTTAAGGAATGTTGGGAAAATTGTCATTTTGAAACTTGAAGGGTGGGAAAATGTCGTTCTCCCTTTATATAACCTAAACTCTTTATTATAAAGAGTTTATTTATAGAAATAGAAGTCCAACATACTCTTTTGATTTAGCTATAAATTTAAGAGTGAGTTTTATTTTCTACATTTAAAGAGTCAAATTTCACTCTCTATCTTAATTTTAAGTAATAAATTACAAATTTCTATATATTTTATTTATGATTCATCTCTCTTATTAAGTTCTTTCTTAAAAAATCATATTCTCTCTCCTAAAATTTAAAGATTCTATTGGATTTGAATAAAAATTTTGTTATTTATATTTAAAAATCAATAAAAATACTCTTTAAAATAAAGAGCACCATTAGAGATGCTCTAATGGTTCAGATGGATTGATGTTCTTCGCTATACCATTATTTAAAGTGTTAGGATAATTTTTTTTTTTTTTTGTTGACCGCGGGTTTTGCACGCATCTTGAAGTTAGCAATCATATAAATCTCCTCAATAATCACCCGTATTAACAATCCAAATAGATTAAACTTAAGACCTCTTGAGTAATATGCCCACAAATTCTAATTAACGACTAAACCATCTATAATATGTTTCTTAAATGATAATGTTGAATCACAATCTAAGAATTGATAGGTCGACAATTGTCGAAAAAGGGGCAACCTTACCCCAAGTGAGATAACACATTCCTTAATTGATGAAATGTAATGTTGAGACTGAGTTTTCACATCACTTGTCACGTGGGTTATTGGATATATTAGACGTAGACTTTAGCCTAGCAATTAATTAATTTTTATGGCTTTTTTAATTATTAAAAATAAATAAATAAATTCATCTTCTTTACTCAAACTTTCCTTTTCCCCAAAAAAATGAACGGGCTTTCATAAATGCGCTTTCACAAAAGTGCTTCTGAAAAGGGTGTTGATTTTGCATAAAAGAGGAATAATTAAAACAAAATTTTGACGTAAAATTAATATTCACTTTTAACTTTTATCTGCCTTTGTAAATTGATGGGTTACATCACGCCACGTCGGCTCAATTTGAGTCAAGATTTGGTAAATTAATTAAATCTACTTTATTATATAATATAAATATATAGTCTTTTTATTTTATAATACAATGATATTTTTTTTCAAATTATTATTTATACTGACATTTTATAAGAGTAATACATATTTAGATCAACTATTTACATTAAGTAAAATATTAAAAGAAGACGGTTTTTAAATATTTTATTACTTTTAAGACACTTAATTATGCATTAATTGTGATTCAACAATAGACTTAAAAAAAATTCAATTTAATAAGAAATTTTTTATTTAATAAGAAATTTTTTATTTTATTTTGTTTTTGTACTCATTATATTTACCCGACCATGAACAGATATATATATATATATATATATATATATATATATAATCATCAGTTAATATGGTCGTTGTTGATAACCAGATGTGGTCACATCTAACCTTTTCGAGCCAGATCCATGGTGGATCTGGTAAAAAAAGACCATATTGGCACACGACCAGCTAGATCCAGCTAGTTGTGCATCGTTACGACATATTCTAGACACCTTCCGACGATGGTGGCTGAAATATGGCAAATATGGGTGGGTGAGGGTGTTTTTGTCAATTTATAATCTTTTTATTGTGATGAGTGTTTATTAAATTAACAAATCTAAGGGGTGTTTTTGTTAATTTTCAAATCCTACCTTGTAATAACAACCAAATTATACTTTTTCAAAAATACTACTCAAAATAATAAAACAAATACAATCCTAATTTCTTATAGTTGTATGATTATTATCATTTATTTTAAAAAATGACGTCACGTTAATTCATATATCGTAATGTTATTTGAGCGATCTCAACGAGTATACCCTAAAATCACACGTTTATGTTGAAAAAAGTATAAAATTTTATTTTTTTTACTATATTTGAGAAACGTGCATAAGCTTACGTAAAACTCACTCCCAAAAACTAGTTTAATGGAGAAGAGATTACAACCACATATATATATCATAACAATCTATCAAATTGACGATGTTTGACAAATACAACTTATAACATAATGGATTGAATGTTATATTTTTCTTGTTGTTAAAAATTTTATTTAAGACAGTTTTCTTTCATGCAAATATTTCTTCTTCCCTCGATATAGTTTAAAGGAGACGAGATTTTATTGAAAAGATTAGGGACAAAATAGAAAGAATTAGAATTGTTAGTTGGCAAAGTGATGAAATTAAAAGGAGAAGAATGGAATATTGTGAACTATTGCAATTGAATATTATTAGCCGACAGTTTTTATACTTAGAAGAAAAAAAAAAAGTATGTCTTTATTCGATTCCCAAGCTTTGGATATTATATTACCCACCATTTAGACAATGCGTGTCCTTTCACATTGATGGGATTTGGTACTCATTTTCACTTTATATTGGACTAATAAGAAAAGTAAAAAATATGTGGGTCTACCTTTAACATCTAGTTGACCATTTTACCCATGTTAAATACTCGGAATTATAGATCGAGATGTAGGGTTTTATTCGTGTACGAAATTATAGATCTAGATGTAGGATTGTATTCGAGTATTGTCCTTACTTTTAGTTTAACCATTCAATTGGATTGATCAAAATAGTTGAGTTTGAGGATGATGTTATCCTCTGAGAATATTGTTTTCTGAATACATTGCATTTGTTGAATTATGAAACAAGCCGACTCAAAATCGTAACATAAAAATAACTATCGAAGTGAATTAATTTGAAATCCGATACTCAAAAAAAGATATGTATGAATAACCAAATATCATGCCCAAGCAACTCAATCCTTAAAAGGATAAAAGGGTAATTAAACTTCATTTACCATAAAAAGAATTATCACGTGTCTTTGACTTTTTATCAACATGGTCCACATATTTGACAAATAGTACAAACAGCCCCCACCAATGAAAAAGAAATATACGTAGTTGATAATTTTTAGCAGTCAAGAAAGGCTAACTTTAGCCAAAGCTAATTCCAGTACCTTTTTGTTTGGATCATTTGGTTTTGGTCTTACAAATGGGCTTTTATTTTGCCCTTTTGATAATGTTTTTGGGCCTCTCACAATCTTGAACAAGTTAAACCCATGAAAGATGGTTGGCCCAATTACTATATGGAGCCATTTAATAGACTTAACAATAAGTCATGTTTAAAAGTTTAATAATACTACACCAACAACCCTGACGTGATAGCTTACAATTAGTTAGTTCATAACGGGTCTCACACAGGTCTTGCATAAGTCCCACTAATTAATTACAAGCTGTCACATCAGGGTTGTGAGATAAAGTTTGTGAGAGAGGGTTGTTATTATAGTATTACTCTTAAAAGTTTCGTGTCGTGTCGTATTCGTGTTTTATCAATTTCTTTTTATTTAAGTGCAATCGTCAACTGAAATTTGATTTAAGTACGAGAACCCAAACTCCTTTATTATTAATAAATTTTTTTTCAATTAATCAAACAATAATATTAGACGTACAAATAAATTTTACAAAGATTTATGTACAAAATGATGTGACAGGAAATAAATAGAATAGTAAATATGATGAGTTTGACTTTTTGTATTAACTCTTTCATTTATTTTTTGCCACATCATTTTACACAAAAATTTTTATAAGACTTTTGTGTACGTCTAACATAGATCATAATCAAAACAAAAAATCATATATATTTAATATTACTTAAAAATCTTTTTGATAATTTAATCTTATATATAAGCATAGTGGTGCACTTGATTTGCATACCCCAATCCAATATAGGTAGACTTCATAAGAGCCAATTATTTCCACTAAAGTTTTAAAATAAAAACATCTTGTACGAATCATATACATATACGTTTATTCTATACAAATAGACCATGACAATTAGTACTCATAAACTACATTTGTCACTTGATCGACGCAGTCATCTAATACATGCAAACCACATCAACACATATGACTTGCACGTACTAGATCGATCACGACCATGGGCAAAATTGTAATTTCAACTTACAATTGAATTTATTAGTATTTTGAGTTAAAACAGCACTACACTTACAATTTTTTTATATAATCTTGATATGGTAGCTCGTAATTGGTCAATTATTTGAGTTATTCTGCTATACATGGAGATATCATTTATCAATACTCATGACCTATATGTGTTAGTTGGTTGGTGAAGTCATCTAGTGTATTTGTTTTATTATTTTAAGTAGAATTTTTGAAATATTATTGTTAAGTTGAGTTTGGTTATTATTACGAGATATGATTTAAAAATTAACAAAAAAAACCTTTAGGTTTGTTAATTTAGCTAAACACTCACAATAATAAAAAGTTTATAAATTGACAAAAACACCCCCACCAACCCACATTTGTCAAATTTTGGCAACCATCGCTAGAAGGTGGCTAGAATCTGGCGTAATAGCATACTACCGGCTGGATCTAATCGATATGCGCTGATTTGGCTGTTGACGGCTAGATCTGGTTGTCGTTGACGGTCAACGATGGCTATATATTAGCCATCATTGACGACAAAATGTGGCCAAAGATTTGGTCATCAATAGTCAGATCTTTAGTCGTGGATCTGGCTGGAAAATGCCAGATCATCGTACTATTGGCTAAATCTAATTGATAGTACGCCATTATGTTATATTCTGGCCACTTTTCTGCAGTGGTTGTCAAAATCTGACAAATGTGGGTAAGTAAGAGTATTTTTATCAATTTATAATTTTTTTTTTATTGAGGGTGTTTAGTTAAATTAATAAACTTATAAAGGTTTAAAAAGTTAAATATTATAGGATATGATTTTGAGAATAAGGAAATAATTATGCAATTTTTTTTAAGGAAAAGAATAGAGTATTTTGGAAAAAACGAAAGACACGCAGCCTCAATAATACGCATGGCTTGTTTGACAGAATCGGGGTCAAAATCGTAAACAGTTGAACGTTGAAGGGTACCGAACTTGAGGCGGCAGCTCTCGTGACTACTACAAGCCATGGAATATTCTAAAGAATTTCAGAATTTATCCCCGCACTGATTCTGTGGCATATTCGCATATCCTTATTCCTTCAACTTCGCCCTCTTACAGCTGGGCCATAATTATACCCATTAATACTACTGGCTGTTGCTGAATTTGGTACACCAATAATTGACTCAACTATATATATACATATTATATATCAAAACTGTGGATTCTTTTCACTTACACCCCCACCTTCATGTGGGTTACGTAAAACTCTTTGTCTTTGTCTTGTAGAACGATTTATATAGATAGCATATAACAGGCTGAGACTACAGAGAGAGCGAGAAAGAGAAGCTTTCATGGCGGTTTTGTGTAGAAGGAACATGGCTTATTTGTGCCTGGTTTTGAGCTTTCTTTTGTGTTCAGGGTTTGGTTTTGCAGAGCTTGAAAAATTTGAACAGTCCATTAATGGTGATGGATCGCTTAGCTTTTTGGTGATTGGAGATTGGGGAAGAAGAGGGGAATTCAATCAATCTGAAGTTGCTTTTCAGGTTTTTTTAATTAATTAATTTATTTATTTATTATCTTCTTCTTCATGAACATTTATATTTTTTTATTTAAGTTCTTCCATGTATAGTAACGGTTACGAAGTCAAATCACATATATACATCATAACGTATTTAACATAAATTAATTTTTAACAGTTTAAAATGTTTATATTAGACATATATGCAATTTTTTTTTGGTCTAAAACTTTACACGTATATGTGTCTGTTCAATCACGATATTAGAATAAGAAAATATTTAAAATATTTTTCTTATTTGTTTACGATTATGTGTTAATATTTATAGTGAGAAATGATTAAATGCAGATGGGGAGAATTGGGGAGAAATTGGGCATAAATTTTGTAGTTTCAACTGGAGATAATTTCTATGACGATGGATTGAGTGGGGAAGATGATCCAGCTTTTGAAGAATCATTCTCCAAAATTTATACAGCTCAAAGCCTCCAAAAGCAGTGGTACAGCGGTAATTTCTCACTTCACTACCCCTATTTAATTAACTAGTTAATTAAAACACTTATTCTATTGGGGTTACGTTACCTTATCTAAATAACAGTACCATAATGGGTCATTGCATTGGATTGCCCCTCTTTTAGGAGGCAATCAAATGTCTTACCACTACGGTAACATTACTACAACACGAGGGTAGCATCATGGGCGGACCGACCTACATACCAACCCGGACCGACCTACATACCAATTACCAACCCCCATTTGACAAAAAATTTTGTTAATTTGCTTTGACCATCTTATATTAATATTTAATATAATTATAAATTTGTGGGATTTAGGGTTGAGGGTTTAATGGTAATTATATTGCTTTTTTGTTTGTGCAGTTTTGGGCAACCATGATTATAGAGGAGATGCAGAGGCCCAATTAAGCCCAATACTAAGGAAAATTGATACAAGATGGCTTTGCTTAAGATCTTTTATTGTGAATGCAGGCAAGTAATTTTCTCTGTTAATTTAAATTACAATTAATCAGTAATTAATTAATTAACTATTTTCTCCTAATTTCTTCAGAATTGGCTGAGATTTTCTTTATAGACACCACCCCTTTTGTCAAAATGTACTTCACTAATGAAGAGGGTCATACTTATGATTGGCGTGGTGTTAAATCTCGAAAGCCTTATACCGCCAATTTATTAAAGGTAATTTTTTTTTTCTAGATTTATTAACACGTCGATTTGATATTATCAAAATTTATATATTTTTTGTCTAATTTTTATTATTTTATATGAATTTAGGATTTAGAAGTAGCATTGAGAAAGTCGAGTGCCAAGTGGAAGATTGTGATTGGTCACCATGCAATTAGAAGCATTGGGCACCATGGAGACACTGAAGAGCTCATAAAACGTGTTCTTCCACTTCTAAAGGTGAATATTAATTATTTAATTTTATTTAATTTCAAGCAAAAAATGAGATCAAATTCCAACCGTTGATTTGATTCTAACTCTGTTGATTTTTTTATAATTAATTTCAGACCTACAATGTTGATTTTTACATGAATGGACATGACCATTGCCTTGAGCATTTCAGTGACAAAGAAAGGTAAAAATTAATTTCATTAAATTGAGGGGGAATTGTTATTTGATGAAATCTAAGGGGGTAAAATGCGAAAAACTTGTTTTTGCAGCCCCATACAATTTTTAACTAGTGGAGCAGGATCAAAGGCATGGAGGGGAGATGTTAAAGAAAAAAACAGAGATGGGTTACAATTCTTCTATGATGGGCAAGGGTTTATGTCCGTGGAGTTGAATCGATCAGAAGCAAAAATTGTGTTTTATGACGTTTTTGGTGAAGTTTTGCATAAATGGAGTACAAAGAAAGAGCTTCATTCATCTATATAATTTATCCGACGACCTCAGTTTTTATTATAGACGAAAATTTTTCAATAGGATGTGCACCGATTCGATCAATATAGTATTGATGCCATGCAACGAAAAATCTCTCATAGGATGTGCATCCATTCAATTAAGTATAGGATTATAGGTCATGTCCGCTCGACAAAAAGCCTCCAATGGAATGTGCATTCGTCTAATCAAGGTAAGATGTTTGAGGAAAAGTCTCGTATAAGATGTGCTTAGGCCTAATCAAGTTAATACCATAGATCATGTTGGCGCACGTGAATGAACGGATGTACAAACGTTGTATTCTTGAAGACTTCTCAATTGGTAAATGTAGGATGAAAGATTTGTTAGGGTTAAGAGGAAGTAGAATTTGATTATGATTGTTAAAGATTTGAGTGTTGATAAATGATATTGGAGTGATTTCTTCATAGATGTATAAAAAAACTCAATATTCTGAATTATAATTTTGTGGGAATTAATTATTTTTTTTTTAAATTTCGAAAAATTTACGATGTACAATAATCAATTTATTTAATAATATATAAATTACAATTCTAAAAAGAGGGACCAACATTATAATATTTTTTTAATAAATAAATATACTTAACCAATCACTTCTGAGTGGTCAGATAAGGTGATAAAGACTCTTGAGTGTATTACTTAAAAAATTTTGAGTTTGATTCCTTTCAATTGTTAATAGGAGTGATCTTTGGAGGGTTTATCTTCATAACGATGTTTTTGTTTTGTCTGGGAGGGTTTACTTACTTGTTAACTTCAGAGTTTCAGAAAATCAATCAAAGTATGTGTAAGCTGGTCTAAACACTCTGGAAGAAGTGGAAGAAAAAAAAAAAAAAAAAAAAAAAAAACTCAACCAAACTAAATCATAAATTTGAAAACTCTGAGCATGACTCATTGATTGAAAATCTTTTAACCTTGTCCAAGAATTTTGTAGGGGTTAAATAATGAATAAAAGCCAAAACTTGGTACAACAAGAGGAAGTTTCCAGGAAAACAAGATGATGGTGACCCATCATTTATTTATTTATTTATTGTCTGGGAGGTCAGAAAATTCTGTACTCAAATTATTATAATGCAAATTTGTGTATGTTAAAACTTTCATTTCTGCAGTCTATGGCTTCACTAGATTATTTGTCCTTGCCGGAAAAGTGCTTTTACTTCTGCTTCTGCTTTGGCTTTCTTCCATTATCGTCAGCTGAGCTTTGGCAGTTTCAACACTCTGTTAAAGCTGATGGGTCTCTTAGCTTTTTGGTCATTGGAGATTGGGGAAGAAGAGGAGCTTATAATCAATCTCAAGTTGCATTTCAGGTTTTTTTTTTTTTATTTTTTTAAATACATTTGAAAATTAATCTTGAAAAAAAAAAATTTATAAATTTTGTGTTGTAGATGGGAAGGATTGGAGAAGATTTAAATATAGATTTTGTGGCGTCAACCGGAGACAATTTCTACGACGATGGACTGAAAAGCATAAATGACCTATTATTTCAAGAGTCATTTACTCAAATCTACACCGCTAGTAGTCTCCAAAAGCAATGGTATAATGGTAAGTTCAACTTGATTTTTCAATGAGAAAAATGTTATGTTACTGGAGTGTAACGTTAATTCGTTGTCATAGCTTTCAGATCATGGTCTAAAGAGTTCAGATTAACTCTTAGATTAAGGTCAAAGGATAAAAATGTTATTTAACGAGGACGTTTAAACATTATTTTCTTATTATAACACTTAGATTCTAGTCCAAAAGTGATCGATTAGGCACGAAGATCTAAGGGTGATGTTGAAGGTAATGTTACCCTCCTAAATGTTATATATCTAGAGTATAACATTATGTTACCCCTAATTGTCACATTTGGATTTGAATCAAAGATTGAACTATTATCCATTGGGATATCGTTACGACTCAAAAATACCCATTATTTCAACTCTCTTACAAAATCAACGATACCAAAATTGTGTTACCAAAAGAAAGGGTATAATAGTAACTTCCACTTCTCTACGATCATTTTTTAAGAACATTTATAGTATACATTCTACCAATTTCCATAGTTTTGACCCTTCTCATGTTTTATAAAAATAACCATGGTGTGGTTCTAGTATTAGGCAACCATGATTACAGGGGCAATGTGGAGGCCCAATTGAGCCCAATTTTGAGGATGATGGACTCCCGATGGCTTTGCCTGAGAAATTTTGTTGTTCAAACAGGTGAAAGAGGGTTCCAATTGCATTCAATTTCATATGATTTTTCTTTCGCAATTCATCAAAATGCTGATGATTGAAACCATTTTTCTCCCTTAGAAATTGCTGATTTTTTCTTTGTGGACACAACTCCATTCGTGGATAAGTACTTCTTGAAGCCAAACAAACACACTTATGATTGGAGAGGAATAATTCCCAGGAAGAAATATCTCACAAAACTTTTACGGGTAAGTTACTTCCATCGTTCGAGAAAATCTTCGATACAACATATACATATGCATCCGATCAATCATAGAGTGTAAGACATACATTCATATTAACATATAAGTTTCTGATTGATTGAATGTATACACCCATTCGTGTGACAGATATACATACATTCAACCAATCTGAAACACGTATTATATTGACTCTTAAACCTATATATAACCAGGATGTAGAATTAGCAATGAGGAAATCAGCTGCAAATTGGAAGATTGTGGTTGGGCATCATACTATTAGAAGCATTGGGCATCATGCTGACACCAAGGAGCTAGTACAACACCTTCTACCAATACTTGAGGTAACTTTAAATTTCTCTAGGCTTTTGAGGAACAAAAAAAAAAAAAAAATTGTTCTAAGTTAAATTGTCACTTTTCTCTAATAAATGTTTAGCTCTAATTTCAGGCCAACAATGCTGATATGTACATAAATGGCCATGACCATTGCTTGCAACATATAAGTAGCACTAGAAGGTAATTTTAAATGTAGAAAAAGTCGCAAGTGGGACAATAACATGTTTGCTCGTCTAGTTACATGACGCTTCTAGGTCATGTATTGTGTATTGAACAAATATACATACATCCGTTCAACCTATGAAGATTTTACGATAATATACAAATATTAGCATAATTTGATTTTGAATAACAAATACAAATTCTTTGTGGATTTGTGCAGCCCAATTCAATTCTTGACTAGTGGAGGAGGATCAAAGGCATGGAAAGGTGAGATTGATAAAAGGAACCGAAATGGAACAAGATTTTATTATGATGGTCAGGGGTTCATGTCTATACAACTCACAGAGGCTGAAGCAAGGATCATATTTTATGATGTTTTTGGTAGAGCTCTACACAATTTAAATCTATTCAAGCAGCTCAATTCTGCAATGTAATGATTATGAATATGTAATGACAGTGTTTTCACTTAATAGAATAATTTGGATCCGCTCCTCATCTAGACTTACTGAATTGAAGAAACTTGTAACACATATGATCCAGGATGTTATGTAAATTTCATATGAAAAGAAGCATAACCGTAAGAGCACAAATTCAAGCAGCAAATTGTACTATAGCAACTATATACAAACCAATTAGCACAAATTATTTGGTACTTGCTATCAAAACTACACCTCAGCTATAAAATTTCAGTTTGGTCAGTTTGTGAATATAGGCCGAACTTTGTTTTAGCATGGTTGAAGGTGAAAACATAGTTTAATTCATGACAAAATGGTACCTCGAATCCACATAGCTTTCAACGTCCCAGAGGAACGAACCAAAAGTCACAGCCTCCAAAACGAGTCTTTTTAAACCACCAAAGCTGATCTTGACGAGTTCATCATTTGAAGAATCAACAGTACCCTGAGGTGTAATAACAATCTCTGGTCTTCCAAATAGTGCCTCAGTGTGTTTCTCAATGATGCTAACAGCCTCTTTGGATCTTATAGTTGCGTATCTCTGAAGTGTCTCACCATCAAAAGACATCACATAGGTCCGCAACCGAGAAGCCTTTATCCCCTTGCCAAACCCTCCAGGACTCACGCCACCAGCCCAGGCTGAGACTTCAGGGTGCGAAGAGACAGCTTCATAAGATCCCTCACCAGCTGGTCTCACGTCCTCCACCCGGTGCTGAACAGTAGTCTCTTCATCCGATGCATTTGGAAGAATTTTCATGTTCTTTTCAAGCTGAAACCGCTGATCAACACGCTTTAGGAAGTACCCGTACATCACTGAAGCTGCATAGACCTGTCCGACCCTTAGTTTGCTTATCTGTGCAACAGAGTTTGAGTCACCCAACCGATTCCCAAGAATGAGAGCTAGGTGGTTCTGGATCATCTCATAGGCTTCAGGAGAGTGAAGCTGCTCAAGCTTCTCATCATGGCTTGGCCATGTGTCCACCCGACCAGAAGGATCTGAAGAAGAGGGGGCAATTGAAGGTATCAAAGAAACATTAGCATCCATGAACTTCTGCACAACCAATGCATACAAAATCTCTTCTAAAGCCTTTCTCCTTTCATTCGCCTTCACCTCAGCAATTCTCCTGGTAATTTGAAAAACCATTCATCAGATTCAACACATCACATATAAAATACATAAATTATAGCTATCATGTGGAGAGCATAGTGATGCAACCAATAGATATTATAAACTTTTAACTAATTAGTGTTAGTAATTTAGGGTGTTTATTATATGAGGTCCCCATAGCTTACATTGATTTTGAATACCGAGTTATTATTAGTTTAAGCTTAAAATTTTTAATTTGTAGTAGTAATTCAAGAGTTATGGACACATTTATGTGCAAAGGTACAATACAAATCCTACTTTTTTCAAATTTAGGATATTTTGGTTTAGTCAATGACTCGATAGTAGTATTATCTCTAGAGTTCTCAAAGACTAAGATTATACAATCATAAAGTATGACATAAGGAAAAACCAATGTAACATGTTCATTTCCAAACCTTTGCTTCATATCTATTGTATGAGTCCATACTTGAAGAAATTTTACTTTTGAACCACATCTATTGTACTGAGTTCTACATGGTCATCTCGAAATAGAAAACAAAGTACATGCTTATATTTTCCGTAAGGTTTATTTACTTTCCATACTTTTAATGGTTGAAAATTTTTACCCTTTTTTTTAATTTTTTTCTAATTTTCCTTTTGACAAGTAAATTAAGGTAGAAAGATATGCGACTAACCTATACAAAATCAGGTCGGTACCAGAAGCAGAAGGTTCTTCCTTCTTCTCAGCATCACGGTCGGTTTGAAGCTGCTCAAGTTGCTGCTCAACTGCTGCAGGAACAAGATGCGGGTGACTCATCAAGATCTGAGACAAAAACTGTCCTATAGGAGATTCCAGCTGAAGTGGAGCAATTGGGGCAATCGACCCAGTGGAGTCTGGAGATGAAGACGCTCTAATGGCCGTGCATCTCCTACTTCCGATACCCATTCTCCTATGCATTGGCTTTGAGTATGAAACTGAAGAATATTGCTGCAGTAAATAGATTCAAAAAAAATGAATCAGCAAATAAACATCAATGTGTTCCTACCAAGCAAAAAAAATGAAAATTTTCTATTGTGCTTGGGTATGCTTTCGATACCATTAAAAGTTGGAAGTGCTTTCTGAAAAGCATCTACCAAGCGCTTTTCCAAGGCGTTTTTTAGCCCTTTTTTGTAGAATACACACTCTCAGAAAATCTAAAAAGCTTATCCAATGTGTACGATTCTTTTTTAAAATTTTTTTTTCTATTAGTGAAAGTGAAAACATATTTACACACATAAATAGACTATAACAATAAACAAGTGGCTCGGTTCTGCAAAACAAAGCAAATCAATTCATTATAAAAGTAATCCCGACAACTCTAATTACATTTAAAGAGCATGAAATTGGGTTATAATCATTCTATTTTGAAGCAAATTTTCTAATTCACAAAGCGTGTTCGAAACTTTGGAAAACAAATTCATTCTCCAAAGCTAGTTTTAAACTCAAAAACTCCTCTGAATCATTTTGGAAAACAAATTCATTCTACAAAGCTAGTTTTAAACTCAAAAACTCCTCTGAATCATTTTCAGTGTTCTAAACAATTAAATTTTGAAAAAAAAAAAAAAAAAAACCACAAAAACTTTCATTTCCTGGAAACAGTTTTCTTAGTTCTTAATAACTTTTAACTCTAAAAACAATCCACTATTCAATGGATTCTAAATTTCGTAAAACAAAACTGAAAAACGAAAGAAGATTTAATACCTTAATTGGCGGGTGTAAACTAGTAGCGAAACGCACAAAATCAGGACCGTTAGCAGACAAAACAGCTGATCTAGCAAAAGAACCGGAGTGTCTATTGACGCCGATTGAAGATCGAACCACACTTGATGTGGCTGCTTCCATCTTTAACTCTTCTGCAAAATACAAACATACAATATTTAACCAAAAAAAAAAAAAAAAAAAAACAGATGATTCATCGATCAAATATAAAGAAGAGTACCTGTATATACGAAGCTAATAAGGAGGGAGAGAAACTAAGCTAAACAAACCCTAGCGTATGTAATGTACAGAGAGAACAGGAGACAAAAAGAGAGAAGTTTTATTGAGATTTAGATATGATTCTTGAGCTGGAGTTGTTAGGTTGGCGGACTTTAATTTATAGGTAGATTACAAGTTGTGATAAACGTTGTATTAACCTTACATGACCAAAATGCCCCTATTATTTTAATTAAGTACCATAATACCTTTGGTTTTCTATGTTTTCATAATCTTTGATCAACCGTTCTTATCATGAACGTAATGTGAATAAGTTAGAGGTAAATCTAATCCACGTATATTTTTCTAGTTTCATTAAGCTTGGCAGTTTTTTTTTTTTTTTTTTTTTCTTTTAAAAAAATGTAATACTCGTTCCACCTTGAAATGCTCTATTCTCGAGCATCATTTCCCTTCACCCCTTACCCCAAGCCCCAAAATTTGACAAGGATGTCTTACTCGATAAGTTTGAAATACTTTTTGGAGCCCCTGACTCCCAAGTTCAATGAGGATGTCACGGTTAACATGATCGGATTTTTTATTTATTTAACCTATCAAGTTATGTTGTAAAGTCTATATATCATAGCTATTTATTTATTTTTAGTGATTTTAGAATGTAATCACCCATTGAATATCAAGATTACGAAATAAATTATAAATTAGTTTACAATTTCACCCAAACCCCTTCAATCACTTGTTTTTTAGTTTTAAAATGTAAGAAGAGAAAAGGAGAAAAGAGTAGGGGTATTTTGGTAATCGAAAAGCAGTTAGAAGATCTTTATTGGTAGGGAGAAAGGGACGATGGTATAGGAAGCGTGGGGAAATCTCTGGGTTAGAGAGGTGGGCCCATTTGGGCTTACGTGTAGGCTCGTATGTTCAGAATTTTCCATTTAGTAAACCTGTGGGCCGTGGCTAGCTGGTGGCTGTGGTGACCTTGACTCTCCAAGTTTAAGTTCCAGGTTTTAGAGGCTCACGCGTGACGCGTCTCATTTTGAGTGGAACAATCTTTTGTGGCGTCACGTTTCTCTCTTCTTTAATATCTACCTTTGTTTATGGGCTGAGCTGGCTCTTGAAGCCCACATTACATAGTTATCTTAATATGTATAATATTTTAATGAGTAATATTACTTTCACAACCTTCTCTTATAACTTCAACATGATAGTTGAATTGACAACTATTATCGTGGGTAAATATAGTAGTCCACCCTCAAATTTAAAAAAGTATATTAATATGTACAATTTTTGGATTTTGGCCCACCATAACAGAAATATTAATATACAATTAGTTTTTATTTTGGCCCATCCTAACAAAAATTTTTAGATCCATCCCTGATTGTCACTTCAACTCTCACCACACCTAACACATTAAATAACTTTGACTAAACATGAACGATCATTTCTCAGGGATAAACGACCGTTCTTTTATAAGGAATGACTAATCCTTATGAATGAATAATCGTTCGTCTCTAAGGAATGATTGTTCATATTTAGTCAAAATCAGCAATTGACGTAGTGGTGCTAACGCCGCTGCCTCGTTAGAGTTGTGAGATTGGGTTATAAATGTATTATTTTTGTATTTTAAATTTATCAAAGATAAGGGTTATAAATAATTGCAGGCGTAATTTATGAAAAAATCATAAGTTAGAACCTATTCGTAATCAAGAAAAACGTTAGGGTGCTTTTTATTCCTTCAGAAACTATTTACTAAGTCGACTAAACTCCACGGGTCATTCAACCGCAGCTGCCGACAACCAATCTGACCGCCGACTGAAGGAAGCCGGCAAGCTACCACGAAAGTCCGAGCGCCACCTACGTTTAAGAAAGCCGCTGCAACCTCAGACGAGACGCCGGCGAGATTTCCGGCAGTTGATTCCATCCTCTTGCTCCAGCAACTGCCAGTTCAAGTTTCAACAGGTTAATTATATTGTTTCCCTTTTCAGTTTTTATTTTTTAAAATAAAAAAATGTATATATTCATTTGGTCACTTTTTTTTGTTGTATATGGATAAACTCGAGTGATGTTTACTCATTAATTTTCATGAGTTATCAGAATTTATGAAATTTGTTTGGATTTCTCTAATTATAGGATATTATGCAATTGGTTTTTCATTTTGATGAAGAAATTTATTGCTTGTTTGCTAGCATTTCAAAGGATGAACTCAAGTTGAACATATTTATGTAGATAGTTCTAAATGAAATTTAATTTGTATGTCATACATGGTTTCGGCCGCGGAATTTGCCATTCCTGCTTGAAACCAATGAAGCTCTACACATCAATTGCTCAGTTCTAACCAACAGGAAAACCAAGTGGCGAGTGAAGCCAAATTAACCAGTTTAACCTTTCGCCGTCCCTATAAATTTTAGGTTTGCAATTAAAGGAACAATAACTTGAAAAACAATTTGGATTGACAGATTGGAGAGAAGGCAATGCCAGTGAGTAGTCAGTGATTGAATAATAAGGTTGAGAACCTTGGGATAAGAGATTGCAGGCACCATGAAGTTTCGGTATGCTATGGTATGCTCGTCTAACCAGAACCGAAGCATGGAGGCTCACTCGCTCCTCAAGAGACAGGGCTTTGATGTGTCATCGTATGGGACTGGGGCTCATGTTAAGCTTCCGGGACCTTCACTCAGAGAACCTAACGTCTATGACTTTGGAACCCCGTACAAGCAGATGTTTGATGATCTCCGCCGCAAAGATCCAGAACTGTATCCTTTTGTTCAATTCATTTTACTTATCTATCTTCTTTCAAATTCCTTCTTTTTTTAAAAAAAAAATTGAAGGTTATTCTGGTATCTGGGTTGGATTGGTTCAATATTTTGAAGTTCAATGAACTAATTTTTTAGTGTACAGTACTTAAGTTTTTTGAAGTGGGAGGAACTGTCTTCATTGCAGGAGATTTTTAACAAAATTCTTATGTAACTTTTGGAATGTTTTTGGTGCTTTTTAGCATTTTTTCATGATTTTCATAATTGTAGTTGAGGTTTTTTAACGTATTTCAAAACCAGTGGCATCTTTCTGTGTTTTAACTGTAAATGGATATTCATTTGAATTTGAAGCTAAAGAAGTATAACCTTAACAAGAGATGAATAGGTACAAGCGTAATGGTATTTTGCCTATGCTTAAGAGAAATTCATCTGTGAAGCTGGCACCTCAACGTTGGCAAGATAATGCTCTTGATGGTTCCTTCGATATTGTGTTTTCATTTGAAGAAAAGGTCTTTGATATGGTTCTGGAAGGTTGGCATAGACACTTTCCTATTTCTTTCCTGCTGTTGTATCTATATATTGAGTTTTTATTATTTTTTCTTGTGCTTTGATGAATTAGTTCTAGTTGTATCGATAATTTAGTGGTCAATATGAGTTTTTGTTTTAGGATTTATTTGCTTATTATATAAATCTAGATTCCATTTAAGGGATAAGATAAGATAGCTATAGGACATTCATGAGTCTTCATACCTTTTTTATTGGTTTGGCAGTTCATGATTGAGACCACTCTTGCAGATAAGCTTTGAAACTCTCGTGCTATATGATTTGGGCTGATTGCCACTCTTTAATGTTGGGCAATCTAACCTCACAATCACGAGTAAAATAAGTTGTTACATGTTTCTTTATGCCTTCGGTTATGTGGATCATAGTGCAAGATATCCTAGCTGACTTCTTGAGATGGAAGCTGTGCAAGAATCTGAAAATATTTGCCTGTCTATGAGGTCTTTGGAGGAAAGGAAATCCAGTACTGAACGGACTTGTCATAAAAAAGACCCTGATTTTTTTAATGGCATTTTAGCGCAAATAATTAGGAGCATTTTGGCATCTAAGTCATTTTGATGATTATGAAACGCCATAGAGTTTTCATAAAAACAGTAATGTTTTAAATCTGTTTGCTGCTGTGAAAAAAAACTATTGATTTCCGATTTGTCGCTTATATGGCTATTATAATGATGTGCAGATCTCCACAACAGGGAACAGGTTCTTATGAAAAGTGTGCTGGTGATCAACTTGGAGGTGAAAGATAATCACGAGGAAGCAGCCGTAGGCGGCCGACTCACTTTAGATCTCTGCCAAGAGGTCTGTATTCTGTATCCTGTTGTTTTTCACATTTACCTACAGTGTATCATTCATAACATTTATGTACTGTCAATGGTTTATGTATAGATTGAAAAAACTGAAAATTGGGAGGAATCCATTGATGACATTGTAGCTGCATTTGAGAAACAACATCGACGGAAGCTGTTGTATAGCATCGCTTTCTATTGAGAGAAAGTCTTTAGTGATCATGAGACACGTGTAAGCTACATGCGATGGTGATGCTTCTATTGAGAGACACTCTTCTGTGATTCCGGCATGTCAGCCACCTGCGATTGGATCAGTGCACGTGTTGCCGTCCTACTGACGAATTTTACATTCTACTGAAAATTATCAAATACACTATTGGAGTTAGTCCTTAGTTTCTCTACCGCGAATTCCATTCTTGATAATTTTAGGTGATTCTATTCTCTTATTCCTCCTCAAAGGCTCTAACATTCCCCCGTAATATTCATGCTTCAAGCTTCAACTATGGAAAGAGGACTTCTTGTTTCCAGAACGAAATTTACAGGATTTTGATTTATTTCAACGTTATATTTATTTGAAATAATTCATATGTAGTATATTGAGTAATTGATGGCTTTTTTATTTATTTTATTATATATAATCAAATTAAGCAAAAACTGATATTTCATCTCAGGCTCAAATTCTTCTTTGTATATACAAATGATAATGGTAATAAGAGAATTTAAAAAAAAAAAAAAAAAAAATTAAAATTCTCTTCTTTTATGAGTTCACCCTAGTTTCTACATTAATAATTAAAATTCTTTCTCGTTTTTATCTTTAATAATTTCTTTTCTAACATAAAAAGAATTCAAAAATATAATATTGAGTATAAAGATTATATGTTTTGATATGAAAACATTACCCATATACAGGTAATTCATCTAGTTAGAGTAAATTAGAGATAATGCGATAGGCACATAATTCTCTTCGAATATTGGTCTGAACATCTGATAATTCAAAGCTTAAATTTTGTAGGTGACAAAGACTCTTAAACCACCCTACTTTATTTATATTATTATAAAATAAATTAATAAATATATTTTTTTCCACGGAGTAGTTAAAGTAGTTTTCGCAAAAAGGAAAAAAACCACTTCTAGCGCTCATCTCCACGTGTACAAATTTTTGAAAGCATTTTTGAAGTGTAGAACTGAAACCGCTTTTGCTCTCCAAACTCCAAACCTCCGCTCTGAATACAAACAACAAAGAAGAAAGAAGAAGAAGTCAGAAATGGCCAAAGCCGGAGAAGAAGAAGAGAAGACTTGGGAGGAAGTTCTGAGAAGAATGTTACCGGAAGGCGCGCCATTACCAGACGAAGAGCAACTCGATTTCTCCATCGCCGTCGAATACGAAGGTCCTCCTCTTCCTTTTAACAATATTCCTAGAGTTGACCCTGTTAATCTTAATCCTCTTTCGCTTCCCAAGATTACTCGAAAACTTTCTAGATTTAATAGACCTTCGCTTACTGATCTCAATCTCAAAGTCAAATTTCCTAATGATGATGATGGATTGCAATCGCGTGATTGTACAAACGGCGACATTTCGATTAATGATTTTTCTTCGCCGCTTTCTGGCGGTGGTGATGATTGTGAGGATGTGAAAGAAGAGGAGGTGAATGAGTCAAAGGAGAGTAAGGTTGTTTGGAAGAAGAAGAGGGGAGGGGTTTGTAATAGGTGTTCGAAACGCAGTCGTTTGAAGGAGAGAGAGGCCTGTTTGGTTTGTGATGCGAAGTATTGTAATAATTGCTTGATTAAAGCAATGGGATCGATGCCAGAAGGGAGGAAATGTGTTAATTGTATTGGGAAGGCTATAGATGAATCGAAGAGATCGATTTTGGGAAAGCCTTCGAGGATTTTGTCGAAAGTTTGTAGTCCTTTGGAGGTTAAGCAGATAATGAAGGCGGAGAAGGAATGTGCTTCGAATCAGCTTAGACCTGAGCAGTTGCTTGTAAATGGTCGGCAGTTGAACCAAGATGAATTAGCTGAACTTTTGGGTTGTCCTAATCCTCCTCAGAAGTTGAAGCCGGGCAAGTATTGGTATGATAAAGATTCTGGCCTTTGGGGAAAGGTGAATATCTCAGTTTTGCTTTTCTTATATGAATTACATGTTCTTTATATTTTTGGTTGAATTTTATGTGGGTTGGTGTTCAATTTCAGGAGGGAGAGAAGCCTGATAAGATAATCACTTCAAAGTTGAATGTTGGGGGTAAGCTTCAGCAGGACGCTAGCAATGGAAACACCAAGGTTTACATAAATGGTCGAGAAATCAACAGGACTGAGCTCAAAGTTTTAAGGGTACTGTTTTTTTTGTTTCCATCAACAAATATTTGCCACCAGAAATGTAAAAAAAAGATCTAATGTTTTTGGCTGAATTGAAATTCTCATTGTTATTAATTAGGGAGAGTGACATATAATTGTGCTTGTGGCAATCGGTCCAGATTAGTGGCAGTTATACCATATTTTAAACTGTATGCAACGGTATCTAAAGCACCAAAGTACTTAAAAAGCTGTTAGAACATATATATATATTAACTATTTATGGCCATATATTAGTTGTCTGTATATCTTCGGCGCTAATGATTTATTTAGTATGTAGTGCATTTTATGTTGGAAGAAGCTTTAGAGTCTGCATGATATTCAATAGCATAAACTAACATGCTTTTCTCATATTTCCTTTTGTCTTATAGCTTATAGACAAGATCATGAAAATACGATCAAGCTATTGTTTCAATTACAGTGGCGCTTAAGAAAATAAAAGAAATAGCAGATTATTTGAAATTTGATAAATAAATAAATCAGTAGAAAGAAAATATAAGAAGAGATGGTAGATAAATTAGTCTCACACTAGGGTTTCTAGGAATCACTTACTAAGGTCTTATAAATGGAATTGAGGGGTGAATCCATTGCACATACAAGTAGTATGGCATATAAAAGCACTAAAGTTTTTGCAATATAACCTGGTGATATTATCTTAAATGAGGTTACATAAATGTGAAGGACACAGAACTACATAAATGTTGAGAGTTCATCTAAATTTTAGCAGTCAAGTACCCTGCAAGATTTAAGTATCCGTAGGCTGCAAACTAAATGTGTGGGATAACACCAGGGCTGGGAGATTAAGGGTTCCAGCCATAGATTGAGAACCGAAAAGAAAATAAAAAATCTAACATCAATGATAAAAATTAAAGCAGCTGTACCCTGGAGATGAGAACTCCAAAATTACAAGATACTCCCCATATTTAACAAAACAACTATTTTCTTTCCAATTTTTGAAAGGAACTTTTGAATTCTGCAACGGACTTATTTTGGAAACTTTGTTCTCATCTCTGCAGTAGCTCTTTTTGCCCTTTCTTTTTCGATATATTGTTCATGATTTTCTACTTTCTTTGTGATCTTTATCTGAACTGATACACTGTATGACTATTAGTTAAAGTTCTGGCGTTTGATGTATCATTCATATATCACAGTGACAACATTTCTAAAGCTGAGTTATGATATTTCCAATACACTTTTTTTCTCATTTCTAGTACTTTTAGATCTTGAAGTGTTCTATGACAATAGGTCCTTTTTTCCTTTTTGTCCTTTTCCTTCTCTCTATGGATTTTATTTTGCTTGGCATAATATTGTTCTGTATATTAAAGCTTATTTTATTGACTGATTTCAGCTGGCTGGCGTACAGTGTCCTCGTGATACTCACTTTTGGGTGTATGATGATGGATCTTATGAGGAAGAAGGTCAAAATAACATTAAGGGGAACATATGGGGAAAGGTTCTCTCGTGATCTGTGGATCATGTTGATTATTTTTATATTTTCACTTTGACAAAGGTTTGAATTGATTTTTTACACTGTTGCATTATGGTTTTTTTGTAGGCAGGCATCTACTCGTTTCATTTCCTCATTATTTTCATTGCCTGTACCACCTGGAAATACTCAGGGGCAAATCGACGATCCAAGTACTTTCTCAGGTAGGTCGGTACCTGAGTATTTTGAGCAGGGAAGCATCCAGAAACTTTTGTTATTTGGATTGGAAGGATCCGGAACTAGCACTATCTTCAAGCAGGTATCTTTATGTTTTTCAAATTGTTTTATTTCTCACCATGTATTTTTTACAACATTCTTGGTTCCTCTGTGGATCAAAGTCATCTTACTCTATAATGTGTTGTCATTCATATCTTTCCTTGTGAATTTTACTTTCACCAATTTTGGTTTGTTGGGGGCTTCAGCAGAGGCATATTCCTATAGTTCAATAAATTTTTTAATTTAATGTTGATATCATCAATACATAGGTGAACTTAGCTGTGTCTGTTAAGATTTCTACATAATCTTAAAAGTGAACTGGCATCTTGCCGTATGTGTCAGTTAGCATGCAATAACCGTTCTTTCTTCTGATATACAAGTCATGTTTTTAGTGATCTTGATCCATATCGGATCTGTTGTTAAATGTGGTTTTTTCACATTTACCTACAGTGTATATTCATAACATTTATTAGTCAATGGTTTATGTATAGATTGAAAAAACTGAAAATTGGGAGGAATCCATTGATGACATTGTAGCTGCATTTGAGAAACAACATCGACGGAAGCTGTTGTATAGCATCGCTTTCTATTGGAGAAGTCTTTAGTGATCATGAGACACGTGTAAGCCCATGCGATGGGATGCTTCTATTGAGAGACACTCTTCTGTGATTCCGGCATGTCAGCCACCTGCGATTGGATCAGTGCAGTGTTGCCGTCCTACTGACGAATTTTACATTCTACTGAAAATTATCAATCCACTATTGGAGTTAGTCCTTTTTCTCTACCGCGAATTCCATTCTTGATAATTTTAGGTGATTCTATTCTCTTATTCCTCCTCAAAGGCTCTACACTTCCCCGGTAATATTCATGCTTCAAGCTTCAACTATGGAAAGAGACTTCTTGTTTCCAGAACGAAATTTACAGGATTTTGATTTATTCAACGTTATATTTATTTGAATAATTCATATGTAGTATATTGAGTAATTGATGGCTTTTTTATTTATTTTATTATAATAAATAAATTAAGCAAAAACTGATATTTCATCTCAGCTCAAATTCTTCTTTGTATATACAATGATAATGGTAATAAGAGAATTTAAAAAAAAAAAAAAAAAATTAAAATTCTCTTCTTTTATGAGTTCACCCTAGTTTCTACATTAATAATTAAAATTCTTTCTCGTTTTTATCTTTAATAATTTCTTTTCTAACATAAGAATTCAAAAATATAATTTGAGTATAAAGATTATATGTTTTGATATGAAAAATTACCCATATACAGGTAATTCATCTAGTTAGAGTAAATTAGAGATAATGCGATAGGCACATAATTCTCTTCGAATATTGGTCTGAACATCTGATAATTCAAAGCTTAAATTTTGTAGGTGACAAAGACTCTTAACCACCCCCTACTTATTTATATTATATAAATAAATTAATAAATATATTTTTTCCCACGAGTAGTTAAAGTAGTTTTCGCAAAAAGGAAAAAAACACTTCTAGCGCTCATCTCCACGTGTACAAATTTTTGAAGGCATTTTTGAAGTGTAGAACTGAAACGCTTTTGCTCTCCAAACTCCAAACCTCCGCTCTAATACAAACAACAAGAAGAAAGAAGAAGAAGTCAGAAATGGCCAAAGCCGGAGAAGAAAGAAGAAGACTTGGAGGAAGTTCTGAGAAGAATGTTACCGGAAGGCGCGCCATTACCAGACGAAGAGCAACTCGATTTCTCCATCGCCGTCGATACGAAGGTCCTCCTCTTCCTTTTAAATATTCCTAGAGTTGACCCTGTTAATCTTAATCCTCTTTCGCTTCCCAAGATTACTCGAAAACTTTCTAGATTTAATAGACCTTCGCTTACTGATCTCAATCTCAAAGTCAAATTTCCTAATGATGATGATGGATTGCAATCGCGTGATTTACAACGGCGACATTTCGATTAATGATTTTTCTTCGCCGCTTTCTGGCGGTGGTGATGATTGTGAGGATGTGAAAGAAGAGGAGGTGAATGATCAAAGGAGAGTAAGGTTGTTGGAAGGAAGAGGGGAGGGTTTGTAATGTGTTCGAAACGCAGTCGTTTGAAGGAAGAGAGGCCTGTTTGGTTTGTGATGCGAAGTATTGTAATATGCTTGATTAAGCAATGGGATCGATGCCAGAAGGAGAAATGTGTTAATTGTATTGAAGGCTATAGATGAATCGAAGAGATCGATTTTGGGAAAGCCTTCGAGGATTTGGTCGAAAGTTTGTAGTCCTTTGGAGGTTAAGCAGATAATGAAGGCGAGAAGGAATGTGCTTCGAATCCAGCTTACCTGGCATTGCATTGGAGGATACGGGGTTATAAATAATTGCAGGGGTAATTTATGAAAAAATCATAAGTTAGAACCTCTTTGTAATCAAGGAAAACTTTAGGGTGCTCTTTTTGTCATTCAGAAACTATTTACCTGAGTCGACTAAACTGCACGGGTCATTCAACTGCAGCTGCCGACAACCAATCTGACCGCCGACTGAAGGAAGCCGGCGAGCCACCACGAAAGTCCGAGCGCCACCTGCGTTTAAGAAAGCCGCTGCAACCTCAGACGAGACGCCGGCGAGATTTCCGGCGGTTTATTCCATCCTCTTGCTCCAGCAACTGCCAGTTCAAGTTTCAACAGGTTAATTATATTGTTTCCCTTTTCAGTTTTTATTTTTTAAAATAAAAAAATGTATATATTCATTTGGTCACTTTTTTTTGTTGTATATGGATAAACTCGAGTGATGTTTACTCATTAATTTTCATGAGTTATCAGAATTTATGAAATTTGTTTGGATTTCTCTAATTATAGGATATTATGCAATTGGTTTTTCATTTTGATGAAGAAATTTATTGCTTGTTTGCTAGCATTTCAAAGGATGAACTCAAGTTGAACATATTTATGTAGATAGTTCTAAATGAAATTTAATTTGTATGTCATACATGGTTTCGGCCGCGGAATTTGCCATTCCTGCTTGAAACCAATGAAGCTCTACACATCAATTGCTCAGTTCTAACCAACAGGAAAACCAAGTGGCGAGTGAAGCCAAATTAACCAGTTTAACCTTTCGCCGTCCCTATAAATTTTAGGTTTGCAATTAAAGGAACAATAACTTGAAAAACAATTTGGATTGACAGATTGGAGAGAAGGCAATGCCAGTGAGTAGTCAGTGATTGAATAATAAGGTTGAGAACCTTGGGATAAGAGATTGCAGGCACCATGAAGTTTCGGTATGCTATGGTATGCTCGTCTAACCAGAACCGAAGCATGGAGGCTCACTCGCTCCTCAAGAGACAGGGCTTTGATGTGTCATCGTATGGGACTGGGGCTCATGTTAAGCTTCCGGGACCTTCACTCAGAGAACCTAACGTCTATGACTTTGGAACCCCGTACAAGCAGATGTTTGATGATCTCCGCCGCAAAGATCCAGAACTGTATCCTTTTGTTCAATTCATTTTACTTATCTATCTTCTTTCAAATTCCTTCTTTTTTTAAAAAAAAAATTGAAGGTTATTCTGGTATCTGGGTTGGATTGGTTCAATATTTTGAAGTTCAATGAACTAATTTTTTAGTGTACAGTACTTAAGTTTTTTGAAGTGGGAGGAACTGTCTTCATTGCAGGAGATTTTTAACAAAATTCTTATGTAACTTTTGGAATGTTTTTGGTGCTTTTTAGCATTTTTTCATGATTTTCATAATTGTAGTTGAGGTTTTTTAACGTATTTCAAAACCAGTGGCATCTTTCTGTGTTTTAACTGTAAATGGATATTCATTTGAATTTGAAGCTAAAGAAGTATAACCTTAACAAGAGATGAATAGGTACAAGCGTAATGGTATTTTGCCTATGCTTAAGAGAAATTCATCTGTGAAGCTGGCACCTCAACGTTGGCAAGATAATGCTCTTGATGGTTCCTTCGATATTGTGTTTTCATTTGAAGAAAAGGTCTTTGATATGGTTCTGGAAGGTTGGCATAGACACTTTCCTATTTCTTTCCTGCTGTTGTATCTATATATTGAGTTTTTATTATTTTTTCTTGTGCTTTGATGAATTAGTTCTAGTTGTATCGATAATTTAGTGGTCAATATGAGTTTTTGTTTTAGGATTTATTTGCTTATTATATAAATCTAGATTCCATTTAAGGGATAAGATAAGATAGCTATAGGACATTCATGAGTCTTCATACCTTTTTTATTGGTTTGGCAGTTCATGATTGAGACCACTCTTGCAGATAAGCTTTGAAACTCTCGTGCTATATGATTTGGGCTGATTGCCACTCTTTAATGTTGGGCAATCTAACCTCACAATCACGAGTAAAATAAGTTGTTACATGTTTCTTTATGCCTTCGGTTATGTGGATCATAGTGCAAGATATCCTAGCTGACTTCTTGAGATGGAAGCTGTGCAAGAATCTGAAAATATTTGCCTGTCTATGAGGTCTTTGGAGGAAAGGAAATCCAGTACTGAACGGACTTGTCATAAAAAAGACCCTGATTTTTTTAATGGCATTTTAGCGCAAATAATTAGGAGCATTTTGGCATCTAAGTCATTTTGATGATTATGAAACGCCATAGAGTTTTCATAAAAACAGTAATGTTTTAAATCTGTTTGCTGCTGTGAAAAAAAACTATTGATTTCCGATTTGTCGCTTATATGGCTATTATAATGATGTGCAGATCTCCACAACAGGGAACAGGTTCTTATGAAAAGTGTGCTGGTGATCAACTTGGAGGTGAAAGATAATCACGAGGAAGCAGCCGTAGGCGGCCGACTCACTTTAGATCTCTGCCAAGAGGTCTGTATTCTGTATCCTGTTGTTTTTCACATTTACCTACAGTGTATCATTCATAACATTTATGTACTGTCAATGGTTTATGTATAGATTGAAAAAACTGAAAATTGGGAGGAATCCATTGATGACATTGTAGCTGCATTTGAGAAACAACATCGACGGAAGCTGTTGTATAGCATCGCTTTCTATTGAGAGAAAGTCTTTAGTGATCATGAGACACGTGTAAGCTACATGCGATGGTGATGCTTCTATTGAGAGACACTCTTCTGTGATTCCGGCATGTCAGCCACCTGCGATTGGATCAGTGCACGTGTTGCCGTCCTACTGACGAATTTTACATTCTACTGAAAATTATCAAATACACTATTGGAGTTAGTCCTTAGTTTCTCTACCGCGAATTCCATTCTTGATAATTTTAGGTGATTCTATTCTCTTATTCCTCCTCAAAGGCTCTAACATTCCCCCGTAATATTCATGCTTCAAGCTTCAACTATGGAAAGAGGACTTCTTGTTTCCAGAACGAAATTTACAGGATTTTGATTTATTTCAACGTTATATTTATTTGAAATAATTCATATGTAGTATATTGAGTAATTGATGGCTTTTTTATTTATTTTATTATATATAATCAAATTAAGCAAAAACTGATATTTCATCTCAGGCTCAAATTCTTCTTTGTATATACAAATGATAATGGTAATAAGAGAATTTAAAAAAAAAAAAAAAAAAAATTAAAATTCTCTTCTTTTATGAGTTCACCCTAGTTTCTACATTAATAATTAAAATTCTTTCTCGTTTTTATCTTTAATAATTTCTTTTCTAACATAAAAAGAATTCAAAAATATAATATTGAGTATAAAGATTATATGTTTTGATATGAAAACATTACCCATATACAGGTAATTCATCTAGTTAGAGTAAATTAGAGATAATGCGATAGGCACATAATTCTCTTCGAATATTGGTCTGAACATCTGATAATTCAAAGCTTAAATTTTGTAGGTGACAAAGACTCTTAAACCACCCTACTTTATTTATATTATTATAAAATAAATTAATAAATATATTTTTTTCCACGGAGTAGTTAAAGTAGTTTTCGCAAAAAGGAAAAAAACCACTTCTAGCGCTCATCTCCACGTGTACAAATTTTTGAAAGCATTTTTGAAGTGTAGAACTGAAACCGCTTTTGCTCTCCAAACTCCAAACCTCCGCTCTGAATACAAACAACAAAGAAGAAAGAAGAAGAAGTCAGAAATGGCCAAAGCCGGAGAAGAAGAAGAGAAGACTTGGGAGGAAGTTCTGAGAAGAATGTTACCGGAAGGCGCGCCATTACCAGACGAAGAGCAACTCGATTTCTCCATCGCCGTCGAATACGAAGGTCCTCCTCTTCCTTTTAACAATATTCCTAGAGTTGACCCTGTTAATCTTAATCCTCTTTCGCTTCCCAAGATTACTCGAAAACTTTCTAGATTTAATAGACCTTCGCTTACTGATCTCAATCTCAAAGTCAAATTTCCTAATGATGATGATGGATTGCAATCGCGTGATTGTACAAACGGCGACATTTCGATTAATGATTTTTCTTCGCCGCTTTCTGGCGGTGGTGATGATTGTGAGGATGTGAAAGAAGAGGAGGTGAATGAGTCAAAGGAGAGTAAGGTTGTTTGGAAGAAGAAGAGGGGAGGGGTTTGTAATAGGTGTTCGAAACGCAGTCGTTTGAAGGAGAGAGAGGCCTGTTTGGTTTGTGATGCGAAGTATTGTAATAATTGCTTGATTAAAGCAATGGGATCGATGCCAGAAGGGAGGAAATGTGTTAATTGTATTGGGAAGGCTATAGATGAATCGAAGAGATCGATTTTGGGAAAGCCTTCGAGGATTTTGTCGAAAGTTTGTAGTCCTTTGGAGGTTAAGCAGATAATGAAGGCGGAGAAGGAATGTGCTTCGAATCAGCTTAGACCTGAGCAGTTGCTTGTAAATGGTCGGCAGTTGAACCAAGATGAATTAGCTGAACTTTTGGGTTGTCCTAATCCTCCTCAGAAGTTGAAGCCGGGCAAGTATTGGTATGATAAAGATTCTGGCCTTTGGGGAAAGGTGAATATCTCAGTTTTGCTTTTCTTATATGAATTACATGTTCTTTATATTTTTGGTTGAATTTTATGTGGGTTGGTGTTCAATTTCAGGAGGGAGAGAAGCCTGATAAGATAATCACTTCAAAGTTGAATGTTGGGGGTAAGCTTCAGCAGGACGCTAGCAATGGAAACACCAAGGTTTACATAAATGGTCGAGAAATCAACAGGACTGAGCTCAAAGTTTTAAGGGTACTGTTTTTTTTGTTTCCATCAACAAATATTTGCCACCAGAAATGTAAAAAAAAGATCTAATGTTTTTGGCTGAATTGAAATTCTCATTGTTATTAATTAGGGAGAGTGACATATAATTGTGCTTGTGGCAATCGGTCCAGATTAGTGGCAGTTATACCATATTTTAAACTGTATGCAACGGTATCTAAAGCACCAAAGTACTTAAAAAGCTGTTAGAACATATATATATATTAACTATTTATGGCCATATATTTGTTGTCTGTATATCTTCGGCGCTAATGATTTATTTAGTATGTAGTGCATTTAATGTTGGAAGAAGCTTTAGAGTCTGCATGATATTCAATAGCATAAACTAACATGCTTTTCTCATATTTCCTTTTGTCTTATAGCTTATAGACAAGATCATGAAAATACGATCAAGCTATTGTTTCAATTACAGTGGCGCTTAAGAAAATAAAAGGAATAGCAGATTATTTGAAATTTGATAAATAAATAAATCAGTAGAAAGAAAATATAAGAAGAGATGGTAGATAAATTAGTCTCACACTAGGGTTTCTAGGAATCGCTTACTAAGGTCTTATAAATGGAATTGAGGGGTGAATCCATTGCACATACAAGTAGTATGGCATATAAAAGCACTAAAGTTTTTGCAATATAACCTGGTGATATTATCTTAAATGAGGTTACATAAATGTGAAGGACACAGAACTACATAAATGTTGAGAGTTCATCTAAATTTTAGCAGTCAAGTACCCTGCAAGATTTAAGTATCCGTAGGCTGCAAACTAAATGTGTGGGATAACACCAGGGCTGGGAGATTAAGGGTTCCAGCCATAGATTGAGAACCGAAAAGAAAATAAAAAATCTAACATCAATGATAAAAATTAAAGCAGCTGTACCCTGGAGATGAGAACTCCAAAATTACAAGATACTCCCCATATTTAACAAAACAACTATTTTCTTTCCAATTTTTGAAAGGAACTTTTGAATTCTGCAACGGACTTATTTTGGAAACTTTGTTCTCATCTCTGCAGTAGCTCTTTTTGCCCTTTCTTTTTCGATATATTGTTCATGATTTTCTACTTTCTTTGTGATCTTTATCTGAATTGATACACTGTATGACTATTAGTTAAAGTTCTGACGTTTGATGTATCATTCATATATCACAGTGACAACATTTCTAAAGCTGAGTTATGATATTTCCAATACACTTTTTTTCTCAGTACTAGTACTTTTAGATCTTGAAGTGTTCTATGACAATTGGTCCTTTTTTCCTTTTTGTCCTTTTCCTTCTCTCTATGGATTTTATTTTGCTTGGCATAATATTGTTCTGTAGATTAAAGCTTATTTTATTGACTGATTTCAGCTGGCTGGCGTACAGTGTCCTTGTGATACTCACTTTTGGGTGTATGATGATGGATCTTATGAGGAAGAAGGTCAAAATAACATTAAGGGGAACATATGGGGAAAGGTTCTCTCGTGATCTGTGGATCATGTTGATTATTTTTATATTTTCACTTTGACAAAGGTTTGAATTGATTTTTTACACTGTTGCATTATGGTTTTTTTGTAGGCAGGCATCTACTCGTTTCATTTCCTCATTATTTTCATTGCCTGTACCACCTGGAAATACTCAGGGGCAAATCGACGATCCAAGTACTTTCTCAGGTAGGTCGGTACCTGAGTATTTTGAGCAGGGAAGCATCCAGAAACTTTTGTTATTTGGATTGGAAGGATCTGGAACTAGCACTATTTTCAAGCAGGTATCTTTATGTTTTTCAAATTGTTTTATTTCTCACCATGTATTTTTTACAACATTCTTGGTTCCTCTGTGGATCAAAGTCATCTTACTCTATAATGTGTTGTCATTCATATCTTTCCTTGTGAATTTTACTTTCACCAATTTTGGTTTGTTGGGGAATTCCTATAGTTCAATAAATTTTTTAATTTAATGTTGATATCATCAATACATAGGTGAACTTAGCTGTGTCTGTTAAGATTTCTACATAATCCTAAAAGTGAACGGGCATCTTGCCGTATGTGTCAGTTAGCATGCAATAACCGTTCTTTCTTCTGATATACAAGTCATGTTTTTAGTGATCTTGATCCATATCAGATCTGTTGTTAAATGTGATGGATTTTAAGGGAAAAAACCACATACTGTTACTTACAATTTGTAGCTTTCCAGTTTCCCCTGAATAACAAAGAATACTGTATGGTTTAATGGCGAAAGATGAGATATATCCCATTTTTGGGAGATTTTCTTGAGTTTTGTTGAATTATTCGAATGACAAGGATATCATTTCTTCTCACACGGAACAGGCTAAATTCTTATATGGCAACCAGTTCACTCCAGAAGAGCGACAGGATATCAAGCTTATGATTCAAAGTAATATGTTCAAGTATCTTAGCATATTACTTGAGGGGCGAGAGAGGTTTGAAGAGGAAGCTTTATTAGAAATACAAATTACTTTGGATGCTGAAGCGTCCGTCCCAGGTATCACCTTATATTGCTTCCTTTAGGATGAAATTTGTCTTTTATCTAGTTGAGTCATCAGTGGCTGTTTGTAGATTTATCTTTTTGGCTTGACCAAATGTCATTGTTGCATTTTTGCTTGAATTCTTCCTAGGCTTCATTAATGGTGATGACATGTATTTTGGTGCTCCCATGGTACATAATCTCACATGATATAATATGTTGATGTTGAATATTTTTCCTAGTTAGAACTTCGTAATAGGGTATTGCATTAAATGACAGCAGGTTGCTTAGCAAATTAACACGTAGCTGTTTAATTCTTCTTGTCTCTGTATAAACAAAATATCTCTATTGTACCTTTAGATGTTGCTTCTTTTTTTTTTTTTTTTTAACTATTTACTGGCACTATCCACTTACTTTTATTACTCGATTTCAAACTATGTGATTCTTACCTATAATTCTTGATACACGGTTCATGACTTTCTAGAGACTTTGTCTTCTCATTCTGTCCTACTTGTTTTGGAGATTTTAAGGTATAAAAGGGGATAATTCTTAACATGTGAGCAGAAGGTGTTCTACCCATTGGCATGATTAAGCCTTACTAAGTGGTTTTTGTGAAACTAAATTCAGGTGAAACAGGTGTCGAGGAAAATAAGCAATGTATCTACTCAGTAAACCAAAGAATCAAGCACTTTTCTGACTGGTTGCTGGATATCATGGCTACTGGTGATTTTGATGCATTCTTTCCTGCTGCAACACGTGAGTATGCACCTGTTGTAGATGAGATTTGGAAGGATCCCGCCCTCCAGGAAACATACAAGAGAAGGGAGGAGTTGCAACATCTTCCTGATGTGGCCAAATATTTCTTAGATCAGGTGTGCTGTGTAATTTTTTATTCTCTGTGGAAGAGGCAAGTTTTACTTAAAAAATAAAAATAAAAATACCATCTTGGGATTCAAAGTATTCACAAGCACTGGAATCTGATATTGGTGATCTTTTATTACCTGTAGGCTGTTGAAATATCTAGTAATGAATATGAACCATCAGAGGAGGACATTTTATATGCTGAAGGAGTCACTCAAGGGAATGGTCTCGCCTTCATGGAATTTTCATTTGATGATAGAAGCCCCATGTCAGAGTTATACCATGAGAATTTAGAATCATCTCCCTTGACGAAGTAAAACTTTCAGGCTTTTTCATATTTCAGATGCTTATAATTTCATTTTTAAATTTTGTTTATCTTTTGTTTTCATTGCTGCATCTCGAAACTATTATCTCGCGTTTGCTGAAATATTTACCTTTGTTTCAGGTACCAACTTATCCGCATAAATTCCAAGGGACTACATGATAGTTGTAAATGGCTGGACATGTTTGAAGATGTGAGTGGTGTGATATTCTGCATTGCTTTGAGCGATTACGACCAGATGTCGACGCATGGCACGGATACCCTTCACAACAAAATGCTGGCTAGCAGAGACATGTTTGAGAGTCTTGTTAGACATCCTTGTTTTATAGACACCCCATTCGTGCTTTTGCTGAACAAATACGACGCCTTCGAAGACAAGATTAACCAGGTTCCATTGTCTACTTGTGAGTGGTTCAAGGAATTTAGCCCTGTGAAGCCCCACAACAATAATCAAGCCCTAGCACACCACGCATACTACTTTGTAGCCATGAAATTCAAGCAGCTATATTATTCGATAACTCACCGCAAATTGTTTGTTTGGCCGACCCGGTCGCACGAGCGTGCCACAGTCGACCAGGCATTCAAGTACACACGGGAGGTCCTTGAGTGGGAGGAAGAGAAGAATGACAATATGTATGGAATAGTTGGGGAGGAATCCCTTTACAGCTTGGAGTTGAGTACATCTCCTTACATAAGGCAAGAATGAATTCATTTCTGATTCTATGTTCATCTCTGTATATAAAAGGCGAGCTAAGCTGACAATCTTAACAAAGAGGAGACAGCTTTTTGGCTTTTTGTCATCCTCCGACGATTAACGAGAGCGACAGAAGAGGAACGAAAATCATTTTGGCAGCTTGAAGATCAATCAGTCCTGGTTCTCAGCTGTATAGAGTATAAAGCCAGCACTTTGAGTCACTTTTTTATCTTTTATTTTTTTTATTTAGTTAGTTTTCATTTTATTACAATTATTTTGTAAATTTTACAGTTCTCAGCACGAAATTAAATTTGACTCCATATTTAATTAAAAAAAAAAATAATTTTCTAGATTTGTTCCAAGAAATTTTGTTGGTTATTTCAATTAGATTATTCATAGAACTTTTAATTAACATGCATACTTTGAAAGTCAAAATGGTTATTAATATTTGGTTATCACTTTAGGTAATGGTTTAAAAATAATCCTTTGACCTTCAATTTGTAAAATGACGTCGTTTCAAAAAACTGAATCAAAACCATTGCCTAGAGATCTTAACAAATGTACAAGCGGGTTATGTCAAATACCAAAAATAATTATATGGTTAGACCCCAATCATCATGCATTATAATTACAATTTATCTGCAATTATAATTAATAAAAAAGATTAACATAATTAGATTTTTTGTATTTGTTAGAAGTTTGCCTTTGATAGGTTGTTTTATATATATATATATATATATATATATTAGAGGTACAAAGAAATATTATAAAGATTTCCATACAAAGTGATATGACAGGAAATGAATGGAAGAGTAAATACAAAAAGTCAATGAAACTCACTCTTTCATTCAGTTTTTGTCACATCACTTTGTATAGATATCTTTGTAATATTTTTTTATACCTAAGCCCACCTTATAATATGGGTAATACTACACTTATAACTTAATTTTACAAATTCTCTCTCACAACTCGCTCTCAGGTTTTTGCTGATAAATTTCTCGAAATTCAAAATTCATCAACAAAAAACTGGGAGATGTTAATTAGAGATTGTGAGAGAGAGTTTATAAGATTGAATTATGAGTCCATCTTTACTGTATCAATATTTACCTAAATTATTGTTAAATCTTTATATGTGATCTCGGAAAATCCCTGATTACACCATAATAAATCCTACTTTGTTTAGAAATCTTATTCAATTTGGTTTTCTTATTGAAATTTCCATATATTATTAAGAGATTATTTATTTTTCCTTATATTTGTGTTATTTTAATGTTATATTTGTAAGTCTCTTCGTTTAAATTAATGAGTATAAACAAGACTTTAACCCAAGAACAATTCATATAGAGTAGACGACATATTCCCACCCAAGGTTTGACGAAATCCCAAGTTAGTACCATTGGTTCCATTTATTCCAGATTCCCACCCTTAAAGTAACAGTATTATGAATTTTTAGGATTTAGCGGGTGTAATTACCATAATGCCCTTAACCCTAAATTAATAAATTATGTTTTAACCCATAAATTAGTAGAATTACAAAACTTACCATTTTATTTTCAAATTATATCAAAAACACCCTCGATCACTATACACTCTCGTCGGAAACAGCCCAATCTGGGCTGTTTTCGATGACGTTGAACCCCCTGGTCACCTCCATCACCTTCCCCATAGTCTGTCGTCCAAAACCCCTTTGGTTCTCGACTCATTTGACCCTCCAATCGCCGGCACCGTTAGGCTTAGGGTTTTGGTGTTCTTCACCAGATTTCGGTCGATTCCGGCGGTGAAAATCCAATTGGACACCACCAATGCAACCATTGTCCCCAAATCTATAAAAACCTTATGTTAGCAGCAACCGTTTCGTCCTCATTCACCGACCGAGAGTTCATGTGTTCATCGGCCGTTTTTCGTTACTGTGGCTGGAGATCGGCGAGTGATGAGGGGTTGTGAATGGTATGGTTTTGTAGAGGGGAGGATGGGGGTTCAAATGGTGGTGACAAGGGTGATTTTGGGTAGAAGAATCGCCGGAAAAGAGCGAAAAATGTCGGGAACAACAACTACTAATGTGCGTCGGAGGACTGTTAGAGGCGGTGGTCTGCTAACATGCGTCGTCCGTGTAAAATGACCAATTTACCCCTTTACCATTATATCAAACGTTTTTCCGTCACTTTAAAGGTAGGAATCTGAAATAAATGGAACCAATAGTACTAACTTTGGATTTCGTCAAACCTTGGGTGGGAATATGTTGTTTACTCATTCATATATTATAAATATATGCATGCAAAATATACAGGAAGCTAAGATGGTCGGTTGGTTCAAAAGATATTTAAATTTACAAAAGATATTTAAATTTATTTGTTTTTCAACACGTAAAAGCTCAAGTCAATTGACAAAACAAAATCTTTCTTCTTTACTTGCTGGTTTCATAATCCCATCTTTTCTTTCTTTTACCATTTCTTATTTTCCCATTTCTGGACACCTTTTTAATATTCAATCTAATCAATCTTCAACGGTCAATATTCAAATTCTAACATCAAAATTTATAATTAATAATAATTCTTCTGCCTCCCTCCTTCTCCTTTCACTCTTCTTCATATTATTCAATTTGAACGCTTCTCTCTTCAACTGTTCTTCAGTTTGGAAACCGTTGTAAAACCTTCCACTGTTGAAACTTCAGTAAACTTATAATATAAACCCACCCCAACACCCTTCTATTTTTACTCAAAAACACCCATCAACCAAACGAATACAACCCTTAAATCTTTTGTTTAAATTTTCTCTCTTGAAAACTGTTTGATTGGAGATTGAGAAGAAAGCCCAGAGGCGGCGGGAAGAAGAAGAAGCAAAATCGAAATGGCGGAGCTGGTGATTCCGAATCATTTCCAGTGTCCGATAACGCTCGAGCTCATGAAAGATCCTGTGACGTTATCTTCCGGATAACTTATGATCGGGATAACATTGAAACTTGGCTCGGCGCAGGAATTTTACTTGCCTGTAACCAATCAGGTTCTCAGGAGTTTCGATCAGATTCCGAACCTACTCTCAGGAAAATGATTCAGGATTGGTGTGTTGAGAATCGAACCCACGGCGTTGAACGGATCGACTCCGAGAGTTCCTGTAACTTCTGGCGAAGTCTCGGAGATTCTTTTTAATATTACTTTTCAGTGAAGAATTTGGATCATGCGGGGTGTGGATCGTTGAACGTAATCAGAAATGGGATTCGAAAGTGAACGAAACAAGCTTTGTATCGTCGCTAATGGCGCGAGTGAAGTACTTGCAGAAGCTTTCGATGCGTTTGCAAAAAATCCTGAAGCTTTCGAAAGATTTTCCAATGTGTTAATAGAGATATTATCAGCTTTGAAGGATGCTGCGCTTGATGACAAACAATAAATCTTAAAGCTTTTAACCTCGCAAGCTTCATTAGCTGCATGGTTTGGTTCATGAAGCACAGCCAAGACTTCGGTAAAACAAAACGCGATTCAGTGTTGAAAGAAATCAATCTTTGATCAACAAGAATAGAAGTGATGATCGACTCTGGAGTGGATGAAACTTAATGAAGTATTGAAGAGCCGATTTCCGGACGATCACCAAGCTTCATTAATGGTGATTTCGCCATGATTTCATCACCAAATGAGAAGATAAAATCATCATTTGGGAAAAGGGTTGGTCTTGTTGCTTCTGAATTGATAGTCGATTCTGAAAAGAGCATTTGCGAGAAGGGTTAGGCGTTTGCAAAGAAGGGAGAGAAGAAGCCTATCAAAATGCATTAACAGTGCCGGTTTTAGTGAAGAAAATCCTGAGAGTTTCGGAATTGGCAACCGAGTTTTCGGTTTCTGCAATTTGGAAACTGAGCAAATTTGACAAGAAAAATGAAGGGAAAATCTTGTTTGAAGCTCTGCAAGTTGGAGTTTTCCAGAAACTGGTGTTGCTTTTACAGTGTGGCTGCGACGATTCAACGAAGGAGAAAACGAGTCAGCTTCTGAAATTGATGAATCCTTATAGAGCTGGTTTGGAATGCACTGAATCTTCAGATTTCAAGAATCTGAAGAGGTCTTTTTGAAGAGTTTCTTTTATTATTTTTAAAAATTTTTGTTTGATTTTATTTATTCTTTTGTAATAAATTTTATTATAATTCTTTTCATAAGAGAGAAGAAATTAACGAAGAATATGTAGAACAGTTTATTGTATCTTTTTTTGGGTTGGCGAGATTCTAAATTTATTATAGAATTGTATCACATATATAATTGATCTTATAATTTCCGATGATAAAGATCATCAATGAATAAAATTTAAAAAAAAAAAACAGTATTTATAATAGGATTATATATAAATAATTGTAGTTAGATGGACGTATATACACTAATTGTTAAGAATGAAAGAAAACTTGACAGGGTTGGATATGTGGGTGTGTAAAAGAATCGATTGGAACCGAAACCAGCGGATACCTGGAGTTCCAATTCGAGTTCTGATTCCTACCCAAAACCAACCCTCACAGGGTAGGTTTTGGTTCTAGAAATTAGGAGTTGGTCGGTTTCGGTTCCGTTTCCGATTCCACTCCTACAAGAACCAGAAACCAGAACCGATACCAGAATCGAGATCCGAGTAGGAACCAGATATGAATTAGGACTGAATTATAATTTTTGTAAATTATTGAGGGTGTATTGTAATTTTTAGAGGGTTTATTTGTCATTGTTTGAAAAGTAAGGGGTAATTAAATATACCCAGGTACCGAGAACTGGAACCAGAACCTATGTTTCAAGTTCTGGTTTTGGTTCCTTTGAATTTGGACGGGTACCAAGACCTGTCCACCCCTAGTTGGATGCCCAAAAAAACCCGATCTTATCGAGAAAATAATCCCAAAAAAAGATTTGGGTCGAGGGCAGAAATGGAACAAATTTTATCTTTGGAATCGGGGACAAAGGCAAGTGAGGGAGAAGGTGAAAACCTACAAAACCCAACTCCATTCCCCCTGTCCCCGTCCCCGATAAAACGTCTCCTAAGAATGCCCATCACATAATCATAAAACACATGTTATGACTAGACGGACGTACATCAAACGTACAAAAAATTTGGATAGCACCTTGTAAATTAAGATGAAAATTTGGTGAAGCAGGTTGGCTTGGAAAGAGTTAAAAAAGACAAAGTGCATGTGAATTTAGGTCAAGGTAAGGGGTTAATAGAAAAGGTCAATTAGTGGACCTTGACCTCGTCTATCACGTTAAACATGACTAGTCTCAATGTTTACCTTTTANGAATGCACTGAATCTTCAGATTTCAAGAATCTGAAGAGGTCTTTTTGAAGAGTTTTCTTTTTTTCTTTTTATAAATTTTTGTTTGATTTTATTTATTCTTTTGTAATAAATTTATTATAATTCTTTTCATAAGAGAGAAGAAATTAATGAAGAATATGTAGAACAGTTTATTATATCTTTTTTTTGGGTTGGCGAGATTCTAAATTTATTATAGAATTGTATCACATATATAATTGATCTTATAATTTCCGATGATAAAGATCATTAATGAATAAAATTAGAAAAACAAAAAACAGTATATATAATAGAATTATATATAAATAATTGTAGTTAGATGGACGTATACACACTAATTTTTAAGAATGAAAAAAAAAATTGACAGGGTTGGATATAGGAGTGTGCAAAAGAACTGGCTGGAATCGAAACCAACGAGTACTTGGGGTTCCAGTTCCAGTTCCCCGTTCCAGTTCCTACCTGAAACTAACCCTCACAAGGTAGGTATCCCTTCTTCATATAACATTCATTCAATTTTTTTTCCTTCTGTTAGTTTTTAAACTTTAGGGGTTTTACTGAATTTTAGAAAACAAAGAGTTTTTATTTATTAACCTATCAATGAAACCTATTGGATGCTGATCATATGATTGTGATATAACTAGTTTGCTTCTTCCTACTGCATAAACCCACTTGTGTGTGTTGAACCATTTATATAGCTTAATTCCGTGGCTTTGGTGGTAGCTGAAAGAAATGTGAAATATCTGTACTTTTTGGGGTGGTTTGTGTTAGTTTTTAACTTTTAAGGGTTTTAAAGGTTTTTGAGATAATTATGAGCGCTTTTAGTTGTGAGTCTTTTGGATTTCGATCATATGATTTGATGAGGTTAGTCATTTAAACACATTGTATTCAAGAATTATCTTAACTTTATGCAAATACAAACAAACCCTAACACCGTCTTCTCATTTAGGAAGGTTCTTTGTTCCTCTCCCAAACAATAAAACACAAAATCAATTTTCTAAACCATATATAGTATTGCCTTACAACATTACCCTCCATAATACATTTGCAATCCCATGGTAATCTTTATATAATCAAAATGTTCATCTTGGAAATCCTAAACAAAAACATACCAAAACAGAAAACAAATTATACCTCAACTATTGCAGCAATATTTTCCACAGTTGACTTCATTTCAGCTCTCATTCTCAAAGAGCCTCGACTTTTGAATCCTTGCTGGTCTCATGTTTCTATCTTCTTCCACACCAAACACTGCCAAATTTCAACAACAATTTTTGCAGCCTGTCATGTGAAAGAGCTTCCAATTGTATTCACTTCAGCCTAAAACGCTTCTTCTCCTCAATATATATCTCCTAGCTCTTCACAACAACCGCCATTTACAACTAAAACCCCTGCTTACATGCTTCACACCGAAATCTTATAGCAAAGCTTCAGTGAAATTGAGATCAAATCCTTAGAAATCACACTCTTGGACAGTAATTAGTATTAGTCTTTTGATTATTTTTCTCATGTTTGTTGCATTTTTTTTTGATTGATGGATATTCTTGACAAACCTTTTTGACTCATCAATTCCAAAAACTCATTAGCTTCCTCCATCTTCCCCGCCTTGATAAGCCCACTTTATCATGTAGTGACGTCACCAACAGCTGCAAACTCATTTGACTCATCAATTCAAACAAACCATTAGCTTCCTCCATCTTCCCACCTTGCAAAGCCATCATCATTGTGTAAATGTCACCACATTAGCTGCAAACCTCTTGACCTCATCAATTCAAACAAACCATTAGCTTCCTCCACCTTCCCACCTTGCAAAGCCCATTAATCATTGTAGTAAATGTCACCACAGAGCTGCAACCTCTTTGACTCTCAATTCAAACAACTATTAGCTTCCTCCATACTTCCCTCTTGCAAGCCCATTAATCTTGTATAAACGTCACCACATCAGGCTGCAACCTCTTTGACTGCAATTCCAAACCCCTAGCTCCTCCATCTTCCCCACCTTGCAAAGCCATTAATCATTGTATTAAATGTCACCATTAGCTGCAAACCTTGATCTGCCATCTCAATAACAAGCCTTTAGCCCCTCCAGATTTCCACAAAACACCAACCATAAATTAGAGAGGTACAACAAAAAGATTTGGCTTAATCCTCTACTCTTCATTTCCAAAAAAATTTGTTGGCCCGATTTACCACCTGGTTTGCAAAAGACCATCGATAATCCTACCATAGGAAACAATACCAGGCTAGCAAATACAAACCAAGTTCACCATTCCCAGCCAAACCATTTCTTCATGCAATCTAAGCCGCATCACTCGTGTTCCCTGTCGGGGGGGGGGGGGGGGGGGGGGGGGGCAAGGGGGGGGGGGGGGGGGAGGGGGGGTGCACAACCCGTTATCAAAGGCCCAAAGACTCTCGTCAGGCATACCCCAACACAGACCATTTTCTTGTACAACCTCGTAAGCCTTGCCGAAACTCCTATTCTCCAAACACAATTCCTTTAATCAAAAAGTCCAAGTCACAACATTGGGGCGAAAAGCCCACCTCAAAATCCCCACAAAACAACAAAACCGTCCACTCTCTACCGCATATTGCAAAAAAATTAATTCAAATATGCAAATAATAAATCCGGCAACAACCCAATTGAACCACTCTCTTGTACAGCAAACACGTCTTCATAAAAACTTTTCATAGCAAAGCTCAAAACAAACAGTTGAAGTGAAATCGGTGGTTTTCGGGTTGCATATGAAGTCATTAAACAAAAGAATAGCGCGCTGTCCTCAAGGGACGTGATATTACCTTCTTTACAGTCTTTTTAAGGAATTTTTCAAATGTCAATACCTCTTCAACGTTATATACTGAATCTTGTGGTATAGTTGTAGTCACTTTACATGAATTTGTCAATAAAGATGAGATTTTGGTTTCAGAAGAAGAATAACAACGACGAAGAAAGGTTTTGGATGCCATTTGAGTAGCGGCGTTTGTGGATTATCTGGGGTTCAAACTGGCTTAGTCTTTTGTGGGTTTAGGGTTAAATAATACGATCTCAAGGGAAATGAGAGCGGGATAAAATGTATTTATCTGAAACCTGTTGGGTTCTCACGTAATTCTCCAGACACCGAGGGCATGTTAAACGAAGCAAAATTATTGAGTCTTTCACTCCCTCTCTCATTCTCTCTTTGATACCATAATAAACATGTTTGGGTAAAATTCACTCTGAAAAAGTAGCTATAATACAGTAAATTTTTTTTTATTGGAAGTATTCGGATCAGTTTACGCATACCTCGATTTGTTCCTTAACTTCGAACAAGGCTTTCAAAATAGGGTAAGTCCTGCAGTCTGTGACCAACAAACCACAAGAAAAGTAAACCCCTTAGCCCCAAGCTTTTACCACTCAACCAATCCATTATTAGCAGTACAATTTATTTTGTCCATTAGAGCATTGTCAAGTCAAGTTTATGAATAGGATACAATTTATTTTGTCCATTACATAAAAAAACAAAACTGTGACTATGATATCACGATAAACGAGTTTAAGTAAAACTCACTCTTAAAAACTAGTTGGCTAATTCAAAGGATGAAGGAGGTCAACCATTAATATACACTATAATAGTTTATCAAATTAACGATAGAAGACAAAAACAATTTATAACAAGTACTTTTGAATATTATTTTCTTGTTTTTACTATATAATTAAAAAATACATTTGAAGAATAACGTTATTTCTTATATAATAGATAAATCCTATTTGGACGAAAGTTTGATATATGAATAATGAAAGAACGATCAATGTCGTTATAGGTGTAAACATTAAGTTCATGTTTTCAACTATAAATGCACGTGTTAAACGAGTTACACGTTTGCAGTAAGTGAATTTGTCATCTTCTTGCGTGCGGCTGGTTGTTTTTTCAATGTGATGAAGCATACACACTCCTGTCTCCTGTGTTGAAAGATGACAGCAATTTTCAACATTTTAATCAACAATAGGGCCATTCACATGTGCTCAAATTTTATTACTCATTCAAAGCACAAAATCTCTTTGTCATTTATGAAATGAAAATCCAGATAAAAATAAAAATTTGATGTGGGACATATTTTTTTCAGTCATTAGTGGTAGGGGTGTTAAAAATATGTAAAAACCAAATCAAAACGAACCAAATTTTCAGTTATTCAAAAAACGAGTTTGGTTTCAGTTCAAAGAAAAAAAAAAGCTGAATTTTCAGTTCGGTTACTGGTTTGAGAGAATATGGAAACCGGTTTTATTAACAGGTTTATTATAAAAATATTAAATTAAAATAAAAAATAAAAATATCCGATTTAGTATAAAAATATTAAATTAAAACTTATTCAAAACCAGTTAACCGGTTTTTCCCTTAATTGGTTCGGTTTCGGTTCAAGAAAATTCCTGAACTGAAAAACCAGTTCGATTCACAAAATCGGTTAACCGGTTTTAAACACCCCTAATTAGTGGTATGCCGATAGTGATAAACCACTAAGTAACCTTGTGGTCAGACTACAAAACTTTAGCTATCTGGTCATCTAGATGGGTTACCTAGATGTCTTGTGTTCGAGTCTTACAAAGTGACCACGTACCACATTTGTGACTTACTTAGCCCATTTAGCTTGTAGTGTATTCAATGGATTTTGAGGATTANTATGAGTGTTGGCATTTTGGCTTTCTAGGGTAGGTTCAGATTTTTTGGATTCCTGGTGTATTTTTGGCAAGTTGGTTGGTTTTTTTTTTTTTTTTTTTTGGTTGGTGGTGTTTCGGGCGTTTTGGACGGAATTGGGAAGACGAAGCCAATTCTAGTACAAGGTCATTCGGTCGATCCGCCTGACCGAATAAGGTGTAATCTTGCTGGAGTTGGAGTTAGGTCGTCCGCTCCATCCAGCAGGGTGGAGAGGGGGCACGTGGTGCGGACTAAAGAGGCAGTCGGTCATCCAGGGCGAGTGGGAGTTTTTAGGTTGGTGGGTGGGTGAGCAGGGCGAGTAGGTAACTTGGTTTGAGCTTGGAGGTGGGTCGTTTGCCTAGGGCGAGCAAATTAGTGCTCTGCTGAACCTAGTTCCAGGGTCGGTCGGTTGGAGGGGTTGACAAAGGGTAGGGTGCGATCTAGTTATCGGGCAGGTCGACTGGTAGCTTAGGTGGGGCGACTGACTGTCTAAGGTTTCGTATCTCTCGATAGGACGGGTCGACTGAAATTGAAGAGGCTGACTTTCGGGGGTGTCGGACGGTGTTGAAGGGCGACCGATAGCTAGGTTGATAATTTGAGTGGTTCTAGTTTGAGAGTTCCATAATAAGGAACGAGTCGGTCAGTTGGGACGAGCGAGCGATCCGATATGTCAGACGATACATCAGCAGATTCGAGTCGGGATGTGGTGGATGTTGGGGATGAGTATGAGCGTGCCCCGACTATTGTGATGATGCCTGAAGGGAGCGTCCTGGTAGGCGTGCAGACTGGAGTTAGTGTAGCCGCTTTGGGGGCGAGTCAGGCTGGGTCGAGTGGCTCGGGCAGGCATGGTAGGAGTGGGGAAGACTCCGGAGGGGCCGGCAGTCCATCTTCATCCGGTAGTAGCTCCGAGGAAGAGCTGAGCCAACAGGGCAGTGGGATTCTGACCAGGGATTATCCGTCCGTGCTGAAGGATAGTGACGTGTGGCGCATCCGTACATTGTATCATATCCCTGTTAGAAACGGGTTGATGCTTTGTGATCGTCACCCTAAAGTCATGAGGAACAGGTAGATGCTTTCTGGTCTCCACCCGATAGTTACGAAAATCGGGTAGGTGCTTCGTGATCCCTACTCGGTAGTCACTAAGAACGGGTTGGTGTTGTGTGAACTCCACCCGACAGTCATGAAGAGTGAGATGGTGCTGTGTGAACGCCATCCGGCCGTACCTCCGGTAAGATGAGGCCATGACGTTTAGCAGAAAACAACAGAAAGTAGGAGGAAAGAATTAAGAGAATTACATACAGGGATAAACAGATAGAGGGTTTACTTACTGAGCGTTATTTTGTGCTCACCCCATTATTTTCCTTTGTGGATGCCGGATCTAGGTGTTGATGCAGTCGAAGGGGTGTCGACAAGTGAAGAGCAATAGCTACACTGTTTCCCCTGTTTTGTCTTTGTAAATGGCTTTTTGTAAATGATGCTCTTTGTGTATAAAAGACTTATTACTTATAATAAAAAGAAAAGTTTTGGGCCCATTTTCTATTATTATTATGCATGCATTGTACTAGTTCACAGTAGTTGTTACATAGGCTGCTTCTCATAAGTCCTTCATGGAGAAGCACTTGGATAACTAACTAAGTCTTTACTAACTGCAAGTTCGGTATATCATTCTCGATCAAAAGTATGTCATCAACATACAACACTAGGAATGCCACTACTCTCCCACTCACTTTCTTGCAAACACATGGCTCATCTTCGTTCTTGATAAAACTGAATTCTTTACAACTTCATCAAAACGAATGTTCCAGCTCCTTGAAGCTTGCTTGAGTCTATAAATGGACCTCTACAACTTGCATACTTTATCAACTTGCCCATCAAGAACAAAACCATCAGGTTGTGCCATGTACACATCCTCTTCAAGGTTTCCATTTAGGAAAGCCGTTTTGACATCTATTTGCCAAATCTCACAGTCATGATATGCAGTAATCGTAAGCATAATCCAGATGGATTTAATCATGGCAACCGGCAAAAAGGTTTCTTCATAGTCAATACCATGACTTTGTCTGAAACCTTTGGTAACTAGTCGTGCCTTATATGTACGCACCTTGCCATCCAAGCCAGTCTTCTTCTTGAAGACCCATTTATACCCTATGGGTTTTACCCCTTTAGGTGGATCCATTAAAGACCACACTTGGTTCTGGTTCATGGAGTCCATATAAGATTTCATGACTTCAAACCATTTAACAGAATCTAGATCTGATATAGCGTCTTCGTAGGTTCTGGTTTCATTGTCTTGGTAGACCAATACATCATCATGTTGAGTCATGAGATAACCATATCTTTTGGGCTCATGATCTACTCTCTTAGAACTACATAGCTCTTGTGCTACCTAAGGTGGTTCATTTTGATCTACAAATTGTGGAATAACCTTCTCACGATGTTCAACCACTTCTTATGGTAGATCTTCCCATTCTTTGTCCAATGTATCTTGTGGTTCTATAACTTCATCGAGTTTTACTTTTCTCCCACTAGTACTTCTTAGAAAAAAATTCATTTTCTAACAAAACGTCAATATGAACGACAAAAATTATGTGCTCTTCTAGGTGATAGAAATAGTATCCTTTGGTCTCTTTAGGATACCTCACAAATATACATTTGCAGGACTTCAAGTCTAGCTTGTTCGAAGTCAATTTCTTGACATAAGCTTCACAACCCCAAATCCTTCGATAAGACAAGTTGGGTTTTTGTCCACTCCATTGTTCATATGGAGTCTTATCTATAGACTTTGACAGCACATGGTTCAGTATGTGAGTCGCAGTCTCTAGGGCATAACCCTAGAATGATGCAGGTAGACCACTAAAACTCATCATTGACCTAACCATATCAAGTAAGGTTGTATTCCTCCTCTTAAACACTCTATTGTGTTAGGGTGTGTACGGAGGGGTGAATTGTGATACTATCCCATATTCCTTCAGGTATTCAGAAAACCCTGAGCTTAAGTATTCACCTACTCGATTAGACCAAAGAGCTTTAATACTTTTGCCCAACATATTTTTACTTGATTCTTGAATTCTTTGAAGTTATCAAAGGCTTCAGATTTATGTCTCATAAGATAGACATAACCATATCTACTGATATCATCAGTAAATGTGATGAAGTATAAATATTCACCTGTGGCTTCAACTGTAAGTGGACCACATACATCACTATAGATGATGCCTAATAGTTTAGTGGCCCTTTCACTTTGTCCTATGAAATGTGACTTAGTCATCTTGCCTAAAAGGCATGACTCACATACCTCCAATGACTAAAAGTCAAAAGGGTCCAAAACTCCATCCCTTTGAAGTTTTGTGATGCGAGTCTGATTAACATGACCCAATCTACGATGCTAGAGATATGTTTGATTTTGACCGCTATGTTTAGCTCTCTTAGTTTCAACATTGAGAATATCCTTATTGTTTAAATCAAGAACATATAACCCATTATATAACCTTGTAATTCCAAATAGAATACCATTCAAACTAAAGGACAACAATCCATTAGAAATCTCAAAACGATATCCTATATTATCCAAAGCGGATACTGAAATAATATTTCTAGAAATAGAAGATAAGAAATAACAGTTTTGAAGTTCCAAAAACAAGCCTATAGGTAGAGATAAATAGTTTGTCCATATAGCCAATGTAGCCACATGTGCTCCATTTCCAACTCATAGGTCCACTTCTCCCTTGGCGAGCGATCTACTCTACCTTAGTCCTTGCACATCCGTACAAATGTGAGTACGACATCCTGTGTCAATGACCCAAGATGTTGAAGGAGAGAAGTTAATCTCAATGATGAACATACCTCAAGTCGTAGCCTCTGACTTCCTCTTGCTAGCGAGGAAAGCCTTGCAGTGCTTCCTACAGTGGCCCAGCTTGCCATAATAGAAGCAGATTGTAAGAAAATCAATGGCAGAGGTAGCCAAAAACAAAAATTATTGCCCATTGATTACTGTGATTTCGCCAAGATCAAGGTCTGATATATATATTACATCCTCAAATTGAAATAACACAGATCCAAGCAAGGATTAGATTATACCAACGTTCAGAGGCTCCGTCAATACTTTGAATGCAATTTCGCTATCGATCCAAGAGTAGAATCAAACTCACGTCGTCCACATGAAGACAGTACGTCATAGACCAAAGATTGATTTTGTTAGAATCAATCTTTGGCTTTAAGGAGAGTATTAAGGAAAGAAGAGTGAAAACAGAAAACTTTCTCTCAAAATTACTCACAGCCAAGAATGAGAAAATTGTCTCTCAAACCTAATTTTGCTTTCTTTATATAGAAAGGCAAAATATCCATTCCATCCCCAAAGTTTAGCAACAACCCAAACTTAGGTGGAATCGCACGTAGGTCCCTATTTAATTATTTAGTTAAATATTAATATTAAGTTCAATAATTAAATCTATAATTTTCCTAAAGCACTCCAATAATAAAATTGGACACAGGCTATAACTTCAATATTAATTACATAATAAAATTACCAATATGCCCTTTCGTCCAAAAGATAAATATACCTTTCCATAGTTTATCATCCTTAAATTGTCTCCTAAGTGTGTGACTGATAGGCTCCTCATCATACAGGCAGTGAGTAGTATTGCGATTGACACCAATCAATCGTCTCACTAGACACAGACTAAGATTGGCCCCTAGCAAGTCATCATGGCTACTCGATAGATTCGGATTTAGCGAAACAGGTACCTATCAACGATATGGTTACCGTGAAATCAAATCATTTCATCATCTGTTATCTCATCGAGACTGAGGTATAGAAATAGTGTCAACCTCAGTTATTCTCGATGTGTTTGTATTCAGTTATTGGACCAATGTCCGAAATAATAAATTGGATTAGGCAACAACTCAATCCCACTATGGCCACAACTTTAGTGTCATTACCATATACTGAATCACATCGTGAGATAACTTATCCCGTACCCGGGAGTGATTAATCCTTTGCCGATCCGCCATAGTCTTGATACACTCCTCGATGCAGCCAATCACTATTTTACTGATAGCTCTCAATAAAACTACATTAGGCTAGTGTCAAACTATACCAATCGATGCACAAGGCGCTCCGGTGATCTCAAGTCTAAGGATCACATGCACCACTATCCGTTTGAGGATTTTTTTTCCATAGACTCTGGGTTAGCATCTATATGGAATCCTCTGTAAGTAAATCGATGGGTAAAGGCAGTGGAAAATAAAAATATTTCCCATCGATTACTCTGATTAACCCAAGATCAGGGTCTTATATGTATATATTTTACATGCTTAAATTGAAAAGAACAAATGTAACGTTAATCTAGACAAGGATCAGAGATCTTATGCACATTTGGAGGCTCCTTCAAATGTCTTTTAATCTACTTGCTACCGATCCAAGAATAGGATCGAATGAACGGTGATCCACATGAAGACAATCCGAAGAACCAAAGAGGGATTTTTTAGATCCTCTTTGGCTTCAAGAATCAACTTTAAAATCAAAGAAAACTTTGATTCAAATAGAAGGCAAAAACATGAGAAGAGTAGAGAAAAAGGGTTGCCTCTTTTGTCTCATTTTCTTTGATTGAATGAAAAATTAATTCATTCTTTAACACACATGCACTTATATAGTGCATGTGTCAAAACCCTATTCCAATGAGGAATAGGCATGGGCTCCAACCCTTGTATCCAAACATCCTTCTTGTGGTATTTTTTTTATTTTAAATAAATTATTATTATAATTAAAGTCAATTAATATATTTATGAAATATATTAACATTTAATTAACAATAATAATTCATTTAAATATATTCGTACATATATTTAAATATAATCTCACTTATTTAATTTTAACATTAAATTCAACATAGGCAACAACCTCAGCAAATTTAATTGCACTGTGAGATTACCAAAATACCCTTTCATCCTAAAAGATGAAAATGCCCCTTCCACAAACTAATTCTTAAATTATCTTCTATGTGTGTGACCCGTAGGCTCCTCATCATACCAGCAGTGAGTAGAATTGCGATTAACACCAATTAATCATCTCACTACACATAGACCAAGATTGGCCCCTAGCAAGGCATCATAGCCATCCAATAGATTCAGATTAAGTGAAACAGCTACCTGTCAATGATATGGTTACCATCCAATCAAATCGTTTCATCATCTGTTATCTCATCGAGACTGAGGTACAGAAATAGTGTCAACCTCAGTTACTCTCGATGTGTTTGTATTCAATTACTGGACCAATGATCGGAATAATAAATTAGATTAGGTAACAACTCAATCCCACTGTGGCCACAGCTTAAGTGTCATTGCCATATACTAAATTGCGTCGTGAGATAACTTCTCCCATACCCGGGAGTGATGAATCCTCTGTCTATCCACCATAATCTTGATACACTCCTTGATGTAGCAAATCACTACCGTATTGATAGCTCTAAATAGAACTACATTGGGCTAGTGTCAAACTACACCAATCGGTGCACAAGACGCTCCAATGATCTCGAGTCTAAGGATCACATGCACCACTATTCGTTAGAGGATTTGTTCCATAAACACTAGGGTTACCATCTATATGGAATCCTCTAGGGGGTCAGTCTAGTGAACTGCCTACAGCAAGCACCTATGTGATGCACCAGGTTGTTGGCAAACAATCTTGACAAGTGAGATTAGTCACTACCTTTGGACAGGGTCGGTCAACATTATGATAGCCTTACTATATTATTTGTGCCCTTGGTCAGAATAATATTGGGGCTACAGACATTTCTAGAATGGCCACCATATGCTTATAGGGTTCTCACTATTAAGATTTGAAACACTTGATATCCTTGTCACAGTTTTACTAGCCCAAGAACATATATCAATACATGTCAATGTGATTTACATGATATAGAATATAATGCCTTTTATTGATCAATGAGCATTATTACAAAGAGTCAAGTTTACAATAATTGATTGGCTCTAGGGCACCTACTTTAACATCCTCTGGTGGGTTAGTCTAGTGAACTTGCATATAGAAAGCACCCATGTGTTGCACCAGGTTGTTGGCAAACAACCTTGACAAGTGAGATCAGTCTCTGCCTTTCAATAGGGTCATTCAACACTATGATAGCCTTATCATATTTTCTGTGTCCTTGGTCAAAGATATTTCTAGAATGGCCACCATATGTGATCATAAGGTTCTTACTATCAAGATTTGAAACACTTGATAACCTCGTCATGGTTTTACCATTCTAAGGACATATATCAATACATATCAATATGATTTACATGATATAGAATAAAATTCCTTTTATTAATTAATGAACATTATTACAAAGAGTCAATTCTATAATAATTGATTGGCTCTAGGGCACTTACTCTAACATAGACTACTTTTCTGCCCTTCCCAATGCCACTCTCAGGCTGTCCTTTGGGTTTAGGCTTGGGCTTGGGCTTGGGCTTGGCCTTTCCCTTGCCCTTACCCTTCCCTTTACTAGCAACAACCGGTAAAAGAAGCTTGGACCTTTTCATGTCCTGCTCTGCAGTCCTCAACATGTTCAGAAACTCTAAAAGGGATTTCACCATCATGTTCATATTGAAATTTATTATGAACAGTGCAAAAGAATCAGGTAGGGATTGTATAATTAAATCCACTTGTAAGTTTGCATCCAACCCAAACCCTAAAGTCTCAAGCCTCTCTATGTACTCAATCACCTTGAGCACATGAGCGCCAACTTGGGCTCCATTAGTCATGCGACTCATAAACAGTGTACTTGACACCTTATACCTCTCATGTCAAGCATTTCCTTCGAAAAGCTCTTTGAGGTGTAGAATTATGGTAGCAGGATGTAAGTAATTGATCTACCAAACGTAACAGAAAAACAAAAATTCAATTGGTAAATCAATTACCTTTTTTGCCAAGATCCAAGTATAGATTATACCTTTTACATGTTTATAAACAAAATCTGTATAAAATAAATCATAGTAAATAATCCATACAAGGATTAGAACACAGTACTGATGTTTGGAGGCTTCTCTGAATATCTCTAATTTTGGACATGAACACTGTTCACCAGTTACTATTTACCATCTACTGTTCACGTGATTCTTCGCTAATCGATCCAATGTAGGATCGCATGTAACGCCCACATCAAGGTACGTAGCTTTATTTATGCTCTAATACCCTTAGTTGAATTTTGTTATAGTTATCTTGAACAAGTGTGAAGAAAATTCCCTAAATTTTCATTAGGGGTAAAATGGTCTTTTCACTCATAATTAGTCGAAAAAGTGGGGAGTGAAAAGAGATAGAATAACATGGAGAAGTTAATAAAAATAAGGGCATTTTGGTAATTGAATAAGTGACATAGATGGAATTTCATAGAAAGTGCAAGGGCAAAATGGGAATCTAATATATATATTATTTTATGATATTAAGAGTTGAAGAAGAGAAACCCTAGCCACTCTACCCTCCATTCAAGCTATTCTCTACTCAAATTCTCTCAAATTTCTTCATTAGATTTCCAAGGAAATTCATAGGATTTTGGCTAACTTTTGATAGATTTTCAATCCTACGCATCCAAAGGTAAGATTCTTGCATCAAGAAGTGAGATTAAATTTTAAAGTTTTGAATTCTTATGGTTGTATATGCTTAGGGTTTGAGAAGGAGGGAATTCTACCAAAGAGAGAGTATAGTGTTGGAGTTGCTCAAATTCAAGGTAAGTAAACCCAATTTGAACCTTAATTTGAGCAAGACTTTGTTGAATGAATTTTTTTGCATGTTTGTATATGATGGTATGAGAGAATTATGGGCTGTTTTTTATGTTTATTGATGTATAAATTCTAGCCATGAGAAGTAGTGTATAGTTATATGATGATTTGGTGAAGTTGTGGAAGATTTTGTATTGAGATTTTTGGAGTGTAGAGAAGTGATAAATTCAGTCAGGTTTGATACTCAATTTAGTGAGTTTTTGGCTCACAATTTTGTTGAATTAGAGAGTTTGGAAGTGTAGCCAACATGGTAGTAGCATGTGCATATGAATTGTTTGATGAAAATCCTAAGAGAAAACATGTTACCATAATTGCCTTGTCAAATCTGTGACATTATGAGTGAGTTTTGAGCATCTTACCCATCAAACTGGGTTGAGACATAAACATAAAATTTGTAGTCCTTTCTCCAAGCTTTAAAATGAGACCAAGATCATAGCAATCCAATGTGTATAGCTCGAGATATGCCTTCTTGAATGTGACCTGCACAGAATGGCTACCTGAAAAGTACCTCCAATTTATTAGTTATTTTTAGTCTAATAATCTATGATTGATTTCAAGTATGGGAATGTTGTTGGTAAAGAATACTAATTCCATAATGATATCTTTATATGTCATAATGCATTCTCACATTCTCACATTTGCATTTAGAAAGAATAGCAAAGAATGAGCATATTTCCATGCATATACACATATATGAGAACATTAAAGAACAAAGAGAAAGAGAGTTTGGATGAATTGTAGAGAATTTCTTTAATGCATGTATATGTATGAAGAATTGTTGATGGAATGGAAATTGAATGATGGTTAGAATTTATCCATGAGAAGTGTTGTTTGTGTGCTTGATGTTTGATGAAAGTTTGGATGAATTATGGAAGAATTGGAGTAGAATTTATGGAGTGTGAATCTTGGACAGGTTTGACGTTAATCTTGGTGTGTTTTATTCCAAATTTTGGTGGCTTAGAAGAGAGGTAGAAATTTTGCCAAATTATAGTTGATGTGTGCATATAAATTGTTTGATGAAATGTCAAAGAGAAGTGCATACATGATTATGATTATGTGATATCTTGAGATGAGTTGGTAAATGGTAGAGAATGACATGTTCACATTCCATATTGTATTATTGCATCCAAACATTTGAATTTAGAAAGAATAATAAGCATGAGCCCATATACATGCATACATACTCATAAGAGCATTAAAGAGCAATAATGAATATTAAAGTTAAAGAACAAATAGAAAGAAATGAGAAATATTAAAGAAGTTCAAATCTGAAAGTTTTTCTAAAGAAGTGTAAAAAGATAAAAGAAAAGAAGGTTGTTGCAATGGGGAACCCGTGAGTGACAAGAAGAAGAATAGTCCCACATGTACGCCACCTTTAGTGAGCGGCCTAAGAAGAAGAAGAATTTATACAGTCCGTAAGAGTACATGTGGATGAGGATTGTATCTAGAAGAATATTCCTACATACACGCCGCCTTTAGTGAGCGGCCTAAGAAGAAGAAGAATTTCTACAGTCCATAAGACTGCAGGTAGATGAAGACTGTACTCACTCACACGGTTAGGGTTTCGAATCTATGCCTCGACCGAGTCTGATCGAAAAAGAATAAGAAAGAACAGAATAAGAATAGAAATAAGAGAATAAGAAAGAAAAGCAGAGAATAAGAAAGAAAAGAAGAGAAAAGAAAGAATAGAAAGAAAAGAAAGAAAGAACAGAAAAAAGAAAGAAAGAAACAATAGAAAAAGAAAGAAAGCATAGAAAGAAAGAAAGACTAGAAAAGAAAGAAAGAAATACAGAGAAAGGAAACAGAAAACATAATAGAAAAACAGAAAAGAAAATGCACACTCTATGCATTTGTGCATTTGCATCATACCTATATGGTTTGCTGTCGTAGGCAACCAAGATTAAAACCTAAAAGCACTTGTAGTAGTGTGAGTAAGGATCGTTCCCACGGAGAGTGTCTAACCGAGTTTAATGTTACGTGAACAAGGCTGGGGGGGGGGGGGGGGGGGGGGGGGGGGGGGGGGGGAGGGGGGGGCGGTATGTATTTGGTTGAGTAAAAATAGAAACAATTTCAGGAAAAGCAATTCAAATTAGATTATCAAAACAATCAAAATAACAAACCTTGGTCTAAGTCAACATCCACCATCGGAATCTTACAACTGATCTGTAATAACTGCTTCATACTAGGATACTTATAGAAATACATCAAGTACATATATTTATATTAGCAAAAGTAAATGGGCCCAAAATTTTCTTTTAATACATTAATCATTCTGTATACAAAGTAAGCCATCATTAGTAAAAGTTATCAAAAATAGTGGACAGTGTAGCTATTACTCCTCGCTTGCCGATGCCCATCCGACCGCGTCCTCACAGATCCTGTAAACACAAAGAAAAACAACGGGGTGAGCACAAAATAATGCTCAATAAGTAATCCTCTACTCGTTATCCCCGTAACTCTTTCCCTTAATTCTTCCTTACACTCTTCTATATATTTATTTTCTCTTTGTTTCTCTTCACATAGCTCTTTCTAATCACTTTCTATTGTATGTCACGGCCTCATCTTACCGGAGGCGGCTGAGTGGAGATCACAAAGCACCCACCACTCTTCGTGACTTCTACATTCTCTTCCTCTATTCTTTCTTATATTTTCTCATTCTTTCTCACTAGAATGTCACGGCCTCATCTTACAGAGGCACGGCCGGGTGGAGTCACAAGTACCAACCCACTCTTCGTGACTTCTGGGTGGAGTTTACTAAGCACCAACCTATCTCATAACTTCCTGGTGAGTTCACAAAGCACAACCCATTCTTAGAGTTTTATCATTCTCTTTACTTTTAGAGTAGCCCATTCACAAAGTTCTCTACTCTTTCTCAAACTACTTCACAATGCACAATTAATGCATAAGGATGGTTCATGCTTAAAGTTTCTTACTTAATGCACTTATGAAATGCACAAATGCAATATTGCATCAAAACAGTCATTCTGCGCAGTCTTGAGTTATACACCTAAGAAGGCATAACTTGAGTTATACAACTCGGATTGCTACGGTTTTGGTCTCGTTTTAAAGCTTAGAGACAGGGCTACAACTTTTACATTTGGTCTCAACCCAGTTCAATCTGTAAGATGCCCAAAAGTCACTCAGAAAGTCACGTTGACTGATCCCTTGGTCATCTCTTTTGTAAGTTATTTTTCCTTTTGCTACAATTTACCTCTTTTCTGGATTTTGTTTGCATGGTGTGTATGAGTCCGTTTGTGGTGTATTTGAATAAGAGTGCCTTTGTGTTGATTGGAGTTTGATACAAGGAGTTGTTCTAAGTTGTCATAATAGTTGTGTGTGTAGGGAGGGTGATAGCCGAATGGTCTTAAGGAGTTGGAAGAAATCCTAGCCTATGTGGAGTTAGAATTGGTTGAATTAGGGTGGTATATGAACTGTGGCTGTAAGAATTCATATCATTTGGTATCGGAGCTCTGGTTGAGGATTGAATTTGTGAAGATTGGAGTTGTGATTGATCAAAAGGAAAAAAAAAAAACTTTCTAAGGAAGTGTTAAGTGTGTGTGTAGTTCGGCCAAGCCAAACAATTGCCATCCATGTGCATTTTTTTTTTTTTTTTTCTCTTTCATTGAACACTATTCCAAACACTAACCATAACCACCCACTTGACACCTCATCCAAACCTAACCAATCCCATCCAAATTCAACTAAAACAAATCCCATTTCAACCAAAAATCCTAAACACAAACCATATACCTAAACACCATTTCTTAGCCTAATCCCACATTACTATTCACAGAATACTATTCATAGGTTACTATTCACAGAATACCATTTTCCTAAAACCAAATTTTACAAATTTCATTCTCTCATCCTTCACACCTTAAATAACATTTCCTACTATTCCACAGTGACACTGATCATCCAAAGTTACTGTTCACAATAGCTAAAATTCACCCCATTTCCATGGCAAACAAGAGCACTTCCTCCCCAAGTTCAACCCTACCCCCATGGGAGTGTGCCAACCTGAAAATACAAGAAGAACTTGATGATGTTAAGAAGAACATGTCCAGTATGATGGAGTTGATGGTTAGCATAATCTATCCCAACCAAAACCCACCTTTGAGGAATCCCCACAACGCCCTAACGGGAAGGTCAACCACATTACCGTCAAAGAACCATAATTAAGACTCCCCTGTATATGGAAGATTTAAGAGATAGTAGTGCATCCTCTAGTGGATCCGAGGCTCCTAGGAGGAGAAGAATTGATGACGATAGGGGTATCAAAATAGACTTGCCTGAATTTGAAGGTAGCTTAGACCCTAATGCTTTCCTAGATTGGCTGAGTGATATTGAGAGAGTGTTTGAGATTAAGGGGCATACGGATGAGAAGAAATGTAAGGTAGCTATTCTGAAGTTCAAGGGATATGCTTCCTTATGGTGGGAAAACACTAGAAAAGAGAGAGAGAGAGAGAGAGAGGGGGGGGAAGACTAGAGTAAGGTCATGGGATAAATTGAAGAGAATGTTGAGAAAGAGGTTCTTGCCCGAAAATTTCAAGCAAGATCTCTACATGAGCTTGTATAATCTTAAGCAAGGGGATAGGTTAGTAGAGGAGTATATAAGGGAGTTTGAGGGCCTTATGATGAGGAGTGATATTCCTAAGGAAAAGGAGCAAACCATCACTCGGTTTTTGGGAGGTTTACAAAGGGAAATAGCTCACAAAGTGGAATTGCAACCTTATCATTCCTTGGGGGATGTATGCAAGTTAGCCAACAAGGTTGAGAAGCAACTCCAAAGTCTGAAATTTTCAGCACCAAAACCGTATTTCAAGGGCAACAACTCCTATAAAGGATCCCGATCTTATTCCAAACCCTATGTCAACAACAACAAAGACAAGGGCAAGGAAAGAGTGAATGAAGCACCTAAGGAGAAACCAAAATTTGTGGCTCAAGAAGGCACTCGAGGGGATTTGAAGGACAAGAAATATTTTAAGTGTCATGGCTATGGACACTTCCAAGCCAATTGTCCCAACAAGAGGGTAATGTCCCTCAAAGAGATACAAGAGATTGAAGAGGTTGTCCAAGAAGAAGAGAGTGAAGAGGAAGAATCCGAGAGTGGTGAGGAGATTGTTGAAGAAGCTGATGTTGGTGATGCATTGATTTTGAAGAGGGTTTTGCATGCACAAGTTGACTCTATCGAAGAACAAAGGGGAATTTGTTCCAAACCCATTGCACCATCAAAGGGAAGGTATGTTCGGTTATTATTGATAGTGGGAGTTGTACTAATGTAGCTTCCACCACCCTTGTTGAAAAATTGAAACTTCCTACCCAAAACCGTGGCCACAATGGGATTGAGTTGTTGCTCTATCCAGTTTATAATACAGGTCATTGGTCCAATAATTGAATACATAATATCGAGAGTAAACCGAGGTTGACACTATTTCTATGCCACGATCTCATTGAGATAACGGATGATGAAAGGATCGGATTGTACGGTAACCATATCGTTGATAGGTAGTTGCTTTGCTAAATTCGAATCTATCGAGTGGCCATGATGCCTTGCTAGGGGCCAATCTTGGCCTGTGTGGAGCGAGACGATTAATTGGTGTTAATCACAATACTACACATTGTTGGTATTATAAGGAGCCTACGGGTCACACACATAGAAGATAATTTATGAACCAGTTTATAAGAAGGGTGTTTTCGTCTTTTTAGACGAAAGGGTATTTTGGTAATTTCATAGTGCAATTAAATTTACTGAGGTCGTAGCCTTTATTTAATTTGTTAATTAAATTAAATAAGTGAAATTATATTTAAATATGTGTTCGCATATATTTAAATGAATTATTGTTATTGTTAAATGTTAATATATGAAATATATATGTTAATTGAATTTAATTGAAAAATAACAATAATAATTATTAAAATATCTAAAGGGGGCTGTTTGGATACAAGGGATGTTTGGGTTGGAGCCCAAGCCTATTCCATGAGGGAATAAGGCATTATGTGCACTATATAAGTGAAGATTTTTTGTGAAATAATATAATTGAAATTCATTTGATTCACAAGTAAAATTCCAGCCCTTTTCTCTTCTCTCCCATGCCAGTTTGCATTTTTGATTGAAATCAAAGTTTGCTTGATTTCTTTTGTTCTTAAAGACTAAAGAGGATCTAGCAAATCCCTCTTTAGTTCGTTAGAGTTATCTTTGTGTGGACTACAATGGTTCGATCCTACACTTGGGTTGGTAGAGAAATTAGTTCAAAGACAAACTTGGAGGAGCCTCCAAACGTGTGTATGATTTCTTAAACTTTAAACTGATTTTTCTGCAGATTCTATTATTATGTATAAATTGTACTTTTTGTGCTCTGATCTTGGTTCTAAGGAAATATCTATCATGTAAATTATTTTGTTTTCCGCTGCCATAGATGATCGTTCCTAACAACATCTTGCTCCACTTCCTATGTAGGTTCTTCCACTGTATGATTCCTCCATAGAACTTTATACACTTATTTCAGAGCTCTTTAACTGTTCTGTCTAGTATTTGAACTGGGCGCTCCTCATAAACAAAATTCTCCTCTAATTCCACTTCTTCTGCTTTCAATATTGGGAGGGATCGCTGATATACCTTCGAAGCATTGATACATGGAAAACATTGTGCACTTTATCCATATTTGGTGGTAGCGCTAACTGGTATGCTATTTTTCCTACTGGCTGCAATACTTCAAAGGGGCCAATGTATCTAGGGGCAAGTTTTCCTTTACCACCAAACCTCATTACCCACTTGTATGGGAAATCTTAATAAACACTTTATCACCCACTTCAAATTCTACATCCTTTCTCTTTAAATCCGTATATATCTTTTGTCTGTCTTAAGCTTGCTTCATTCTGTTCCTAATCAACTTAATGTCTTCCATCATTTTCTAAGTTATCTCCAATCCAAGAGCTGTATTCAAAACATCTTTTTCTCCAACTTCATCCCAGTGTAGTGTGGATCTACATTGTCTACCATATAGAGCTTCATAAAGAGCCATCTTAATTATAGATCGATAACTGTTATTGTAAGCAAACTCTATCAATGGTAGCATCTCATGCTAGGTCGCCTTATAATCCATACAACACGCTCTCGGCATGTTCTCAAGCACATGATTGGTTCTCTCAGTTTGGCCATCTGTCTATGGGTGGTAAGCTCTACTGAATGCTAACCTGGCACCCAAGTTTCTTTGTAGACTATTCCAGAAAGCTGAAACAAATCTGGAATCTCTATCTAATACTATTGTCTTAGGCACCCCATGCAATCTAACTATCTCACTGATGTAGATCTGGGCCAACTGATATGAGGTGGTACTGTCCTTTACTGGAAGAAAATGCGCTGATTTGGTTAATCTGTCTATAATCACCCATAGCGCATTATAGCCCTTTTGAACTCTTGGAAGGACTGTAATGAAATCCATTGATATATCTTCCCATTTCCATTCAAGAATACTGAGTGGTTGAAGCAGTCCTGATGGTCTTTGGTGGTCTGCTTTAACCTATTGACAAACTAGACATTTTGCTACATAATTACCGATATGTTTCTTCATACCTGGCCACCAAGAACTCTTCTTTAAATCTTGATACATTTTGGTTTCTCCAGAATGTGCAGTATATGGTGTGTCATGGGCCTCTGCAAGAATCCTCTTTCTCAGTTCAGCATTCTAAGGAATGCATATATGGCTCCTAAAACTGAGAACACCAGCTGAAATCTGATACTTGCCTTCCAACACTTGTTAACTTATTTTATGACACCACTCATCGACAACTTGATTTTCTTTAATCTCTTCCAATAGAGCAGATTGAATTTCTAACCTGGCAATTCTTTCTGGTACCATCTCTATTTGTTCTTTGAGAATTCTTCCAATAATTCTTTCTGCACTGTAAGCTGAGACAAAGAGGTTTTTCTACTCAAGGCATCAGCTACCACATTAGCTTTTCCAGGTTGATACTTGATTTCACAATCATAATCTTTTACTAGCTCCAACCATTTCCTTTGTCTCATATTCAGCTCCTTTTGGGTGAAGAAATAGCTGAGACAAAGAGGTTTTTCTACTCAAGGCATCATCTAACTTGATTTCATAATCATAATCTTTTACTAGCTCCAACCATCTCCCTTGTCTCATATTCAGCTCCTTTTGGGTGAAGAAATACTTCAAACTTTTATGATCGGTATAAATATTACTCTTTGCCCCATACAAGTAATGCCTCCATATCTTTAATGGAAAGACTATGGCTGCTAACTCTAAATCATGTGTAGGGTATCTTGTCTCATACTCTTTCAACTGTCGGGAAGCATAAGCTATTACCCTACCCAACTGCATCAACACAACACCAAGTCCCTGAAGTGAGGCATTTGTATAAATATCATAGTCTACACCCTCTTGTGACAACACTAGAATAGGAGCTGTGGTGAGTCTTCCTTTTAACTCTTGAAAACTCTCTTCACACGCATCTGACCATATGAAAGGAGTTCCTTATTTGGTAAGAGTTGTAAGCAGCTTAGCCAATTGGGCAAATCCTACTACAAAATGCCTGTAATAACCTGCAAGCCCCAAGAAACTTCTAAACTCTTTCACTATCTTCAGACTTTGCCACTCTAGGATTGCCTTTACCTTGCTAGGATCTACTGATACACCTTCTTTTGAGACAGTATGGCCCAAAAAGATAACTGGATCCAACCAAAACTCACATTTAGAAAATTTGGCATACAGTTTCTTATCTCTCAATTGCTGTAGCACAAATCTCAAATGCTCTTCTCGTCTTAGAATAAAGCAGGATGTCATCAATAAACACCACTATAAATCGATCAAGATAGTCATGAAACACCCGGTTCATTAAATCCATAAAGACTGCTGTGGCATTGGTTAACCCGAAAGGCATCACCACAAACTCATAATGCCCATATCTAGTTCAAAATGCAATCTTGGCTATATCTTGCTTTGCAACTCTTACTTGATGATAACCCGACCTCATATCAATCTTTAAAAACACTGCTACTCCTTTCAATTGATCAAATAAATCATCTATGCGAAGTAACGGGTATTTATTCTTCACTGTCATTCTATTCAACTCTCAGTAATCTATGCACATTCGTAGCGACCCATCTTTCTTTTTCACAAATAGAATAGGAGCACCCTAGGGAGAATGGTTGGGTCGAATAAAACCCTTGTATAGGAGTTCTTGGAGTTGCTTTTTCAATTCTTGGAGTTCGACTAAGGCCATACAAGAAGCGGCTTTAGAAATCGGTGCTGTCCCTGGTGCCAACTCAATGCTAAACTCTATTTCTCTTTCTGGAGGTAAACCTAGCAAATCATCGGGAAATACATCTAGAAACTCCTGGACTACTGGCACATTCTGGATCTCTAATCGAGGGACATCACTGCTTTGCACTACATAGGCAATATACCTGGAGCACCCTTTTATTAATATCTTTTTGGCTTTTACACTACTAATCAAAATACTAAGCTGGTGGCCCTCTCCGAAACTAAACTTATCGCCGTCATCTAGATTAAACTTTTCTTTCTTCTTTAGGCAATGAATCTCTACTCCATATCTCCCTAGGAAATCCATGCCCAAAATAGCATCAAAGTCAGGCATATCAAATACAATCAAATCCACAGGTAACATCCTTCCATGGATCACTATGGACTCCCCTGAAAGCATATGCCGAGTTACCACACTATCACCATCTGGCAATTCTATCTTAATGGACTGATTTTAGCCATGAGATGTAGTGTACGGTTATGTGATGATTAGGTGAAGTTGTGGAAGATTTTGTGTTGAAATTTTTGGAGTGTAGAGAAGTGATGAATTTAGCTAGGTTTGATACTAAAGTTAGTGAGTTTTTGGCTCACAATTTGGTTGAATTAGAGAGTTGTGGAAGTGTAGCCAACATGGTAGTTGCATGTGCATATAAAGTGTTTGATGAAAATCCAAAGACAAAATGCATGCATGAGTTGGCTAAACCCTAATGAAAAAAGGGTTAGAGAAATGCATGAATTGAAGTAGGAAGATTATGTTTGGGCTTAACCAAGTGTAAATGTTAGCATTCAAGGGTGCATATTGTTATGCCAAAATTTAGAATATCACTTGGTCATGTTAGTTCCATGAGAGAAATGGCCTTGGTGTTTGGTTCTAGTTACTTGGACCTTTCCTACTTTTTGAATAGCATATGAAAGTGTTAGAAAGGAATTGCAAGTTGAAGTGTTATTTTGATATGGCAATTGTGATAGTAGAGAATGGTAGAATATGTCATGATATACCATTATGCCATAATGAATTTGCAAGTTTATATATGTGAATTTGAAAAGCATACTAAAGAATGGGCTTGATCATGCATATTTTGTGTACATGATATATATGTATAGCCTTGATTTAGTAAATGAGAATATGAAAAAACATGTTTGCAAAGAATGAGAAAGAAAGAAAAGAAAATGACTAGTAATTGCCTTTTAAGCTAACATGCAAGTATGTATAGTTTCTCATTTACTAAAGAATGCAAGTGTAGAATTTCTATAGCTTGGAAATTCATGTTGAAATGTGCATATTATCTCTTTCTATTCTCTTTCTACAGCATGTTATGATATAAGGTTTTTGTGATGAGGAACCTGTGAGTGACAGAGATGCCCACATACACACCGCCACGAGCGAGCGGCCACAGCAGAGAGATACAGTATTTGTATAGTTCGTCAGTAGTGTATGTGGATGAGGACTGTACCCAGCAGAGCATACCTACATGCACGCTGCCACGAGTGAGCGGCCAAAGTAGAGAGATATAGTATTTGTACAGTCCATCAGTAGTGCATGTAGATGAGGACTGTACCTACTCACATGGCCAGGGTTCCAAATCCATGCATCAACCTAGTCCAATCGACAAACCAGAAAGAAGAAAGAAAAGAAAGAGAAACAGAGAAGAAAAGAAAGAGATAAAACATAAGAGAAATAGAAATAGAAACAGAAAAGAAAAGAAAGTTATTTTCTGAGGAAAGTTTATTATTTTGCATATGTATTATGCTACTTACATGATTTAGTATTTCTTATGTGTTGGACGATGTACAGTCTTATTCATTGTCTTTGCACGTTGGCAGAGGTGGAACAAATGGGCCGGGTTAGACGGGTCAACCCTAACGCGGCCCGCATTAGAGAGGGTTCAACCTGGACCACCTTATATGCAGGCCGGGTTGAATCCAACCCGCATGCAACCCCCGGGCGGGCCAGGTTGCTATATTGAAACCCGCCAACCCGACGGGTTGCTATTTGTTTACAATAGCCAACCTTGCCAACTTGTCGGGTTGGCCCAAAAAAAATAAAAAAATTAAAAATTAATTATTTTTTTCAAGTTTCTCCCATTTTTTTAATTCTTTTAATTAAACTATTATGATTGACTCGTACAAATAATTTTACAAATAATATTAAACTATACTTCTAAATCATAAATATTAAATATATAAAACTTCGTAATATTTGACACATTGTTATATTATTTTTTATGGTACGTAAAATATAAAAAAATTAAATACTAAAGTCTTATTCTTAAATTTGTCTTGTATAAAATAAATTCATTCTTATGCTAAAGTTTCATCAATTGAATGAATAAATCTAATTTTTTTTAATTACATTTTATTTATCAAAATTGAATTAAAATTTGAAATGTTAATAAAAAAAAAATTAATTAATTGAATTATTGATATTTGAAAAGTTAACTAAAAACAATTACATTATTCATTTATAAATCGTTAATTATTTATTTGAAAAGTTAACAAAAAAAAAAAAAACAAAATCAAAAATAAAAAAATGGGGTTAACCCGACCTGACCTGCTGCTAACCCGACGGGTTAGGGTTGGCAGGCCAGGTTGGGCTAGCCATTACCCCAAAAATGGCAGGCCTAACCCGACCTATCTTTATTGGCGGGCGGGTTAAGACCAACCTGCCAAAGAAGTAACCCGCCGTGGGCCAGGTGGGTCGGGCCGGGCGGGTTACTTTTCCAACTCTACATGTTGGTAGTAGCAAATCAGAGTATCAGAAAAGAATGCAGAATATCGAAAAAGAATGAAGAATATTATCAAAGATTAAAGTGAGAAAAGGAAAATCAGAACATGAGTAACAGAGGAAACAGAGTGCGCAATTTGGTTTACTTGCTGAGCAATTAGTGCTCACTCCGTTATTTTACTGTTTGCAGGTACTAGATGTTTACGACCAAGTGGGACATCAAGAAGCGGAAGAGTTTGAGGGCATGTTCAAGATTACCTTGTGCTTGCTAAAGTATATCAGTATTTGTTGTATATTTATATGAATTAAAATAGAATTTTCGGATTTTACATGTGTATATGTTTATAAAAGTTATTTAGTTGATTTTATCTATATTTCTCAAAGTTCTAGCTATTAGTATATTACAAAGGGAAATTGGTGTAGCAATAGGTGGTTGGAACTGATGATCAAACAAGGGTGGTCCTACATTATACTTACAGCATTAATGGTGGGTGTTGCTTTGCGGTAGAATTGAGGATGCAAGAGAGTTGTTGCTCTATAACAAATAGGGGTATAGAGTTGATGTTGTTTGCTACAATACTATCAATGTGTATTGCAAGAATAACAAATTAATGAAGCTCATAGTCTTTATCAGGCATAGGATTGAGAGGGAAGTTGCTTGCTGACATTCAGAATCTACCCAAATTAAGGACTTTGTAGGTTTTCTCTCCATCCTTTTGTCTCTGGCGATCAAAGAAATAGGAACATACATTTTGGAGAGAAAATGTAATAACAAATGGTATGATTGATTAATACATTTGCACATAGAGATCTATCTCAAAACAAAGGTTTGTTAGGAACTCTTCTGCCGTCAATTGGGAATTTGACAAAGCTTGTGAACCTGTAAGATCAATTTTGCAAAAGCATCACAACTACATTAGACATATGATTTACCTATTGATCTCCTTGTGCCAGATTGCTAACCAGCTGCAGCTTCCATGGCCTAATTCTAGACACATTAGGATCTCTAACACAGCTGATCAATTAGTAAGGATTTCAACTTTAGTATTCTTTTATGTATTTTCATCAGGTTCTTTGGTCACTTATTATTGTAAGGTTCACCTTGCAAGGGTTTCTAACATTTAGATCATTGCTTGTCCTATTTGTGAAACTCTTCAGTGACATTCTCTACAGAAATCTGAATTCGAATAGCTTCAGTGGACCTATATAGCTTCCATTAGTGTGTACCAAACTGTTTTGCTGGATTTGACTGATTATCAGCTCAATGGAACAATTCCAGTCTCTAGTGAAACTTCACTGGATTGGATGGACTAGTTAATGCATTGCACTTGTATGTATAACACATTTTCTTCATTTGCAAGTATTGTTTTCTAAAAACAACTAACAAGACTTTTCTATTAAATTTGCAGTCGTTTGGAAGAAATTAGCTCACAGGACTCTGCTTTCTGATGAAACTACAAGATGAAGGTGTATGGAAGGAAAGGTAAGGGAGTTGGCAGTAGATAAAACAGGAGTTAGACAGGAAGATTCTTATTGGAAAAGGTGTTAAAGGTATATTTGGGCTGGGATAGATGGCATATACTGGTTAGTCAGGAAGGGAAATTTGGTTATTGAGAGAGTATGGATGAGAATAAAACAAAAGAGAAAAGAGAATTGTTTTATAAAAAGAAGAAACTAGGAAAATTGGGAGCCTTCTATCACCATGGTTTTAATCAAACACTGTTCGTTGAAACCTGTTCGCCAAAGCGAAGGGTACACTTCTACCCGTGGGAGGTTAAAATGCATTGGAATTTTCCTTATGGTGATGGTGGGCGACTTAAAATGATGGTTTTGCTTGTTCGCCAAAGTGAAGGTTGATAAACACGTCATAGGCATAGTAGAGCAGTACACATATGTGTGTATGTTGTGACATGTAGTGTCCACTCTACGATACGAGAATCACACTGAGGACAATGGTTGGAGCCATTGGATTGTGTGATTGGCTTGTTGGCTTTTTCACATTTGAGGTTTAGTAGGAGCTATCAACTAGTGTGGATTAAGTTTGTAAGCCTACCTAATCAACTCATTTTGGCTTGTTCACCAAAGTGAAGGTTTGAAATGAGAAGGGGGATCTCGGTCCACAGGAAATCAATGGGCTTTCCCGAGTTAGTAGTGAGGGTTATTGAATTGAGAAAATAGTGGGAGCATCGTTTAATAAAGACCCTATTAAATATGATGAACTTTTAATGACTTTATTTTCTACAATGTAGATTCACCAAGATGAGCATTATGAACCTGGACTGATAATCGAGAAAGAAAATAGGTTGGATGGATCCAATTTCTCAGATGGTATCATAATCTTCGGTTATACTCAAGTCAGAAAAGAAATTGTAATCCTTGAAAAGCCATACATGCGAGCCTGATCCTGAGCCACTCAGGAAGTAAAGGACTTATCAAAAGTTCCTTGATGTGCTGATAGCGTTCAATGCTTGATGTTAGCATCGATGACACCTATGCTGCAAAGAGCATGAGAATACGTACGCTTCTTTAATTATTCTACACCCCAAGGAGCTTTCAAAACAAATGCTTGACATGAGAGGTACAAGGTGTCGAAAACACTATTTGGAGTCGTCTAACTGAGAGAGCCCAAGTTGGTCCTCATTTGCTCAAGATGACGAGCACATAGAGAGGCTTGAGACTTTGGGATGTGGCTTGGATGCAGATTACAAATGGATTTAATTCTGTAATCCTTGCTTGACTTTTATGCTCGTCTAATGAATTTCAATAGAACACGATGGAGAAAACCCTGCCAGAAATTTGAACATGCTGAGGACTGCAGAATAGACTTGAAAAAGTCCAAGCCTATTATGGTGTTACCAGTAAAGCAAAGGGTAACGGCAAGGGTAAGGCAAGGCCAAACCAAAGCCCAACCCAAAGGACAGGTTGCTCTTGGTCTTGAGAGTGGCATAAGGAAGGGAAAGTAGTCTACTCTTTTGTGGCAAGCCTGGCCACTAGAGGAAACACTACAGGCTTTCCTTGCAAGCAAGAAGAAGTCAGATGCTAACGACTTTAGGTATTTATGATTGAGATTAATTCTCTCCTCAACATCTTGGGTCATTGACACATGATGTGGTACTCACATTGTACTGATGTGCAGGGACTAAGGCAGAGTAGAATGCTCGCCAAGGGAGAGGTGGACGTACGAGTTGGAAATGGAGTACATATGGCTACATTGGCTGTAAGGACTTACTGTTATGTTTGCCTACGGGCTTTTATTGGAACTACATAACTGTTATCACGTACCTTCTATTCTAGAAATATTATTTTAGTATCGCTTTGGATAATATAGGGTATCATTTTGAGTCTAATGGATTGTTGTCCTTTAGTTGAATGGTATTCTATTTGGAATTGCAAGGTAATAATGGATTATATGTTCTTGATTAAAAAATAAAGATATTCTCATATTGAAACCAAGAAAGCTAACATAGTGACAAAACTAGACATTGTCTGGCATTGTAGATTGGGTCATGTTAATAAGAAGCATTGCAAAACTTCAAAGGGATAGGTTTGGACCCTTTTGACTTTCAGTCATTTGAGGTATGTGAGTCATGCCTGTTAGGCAAGATGACCAAGTCTCTTTTCAGGACAAGGTGAAAGGGCTATTGAGCTGTTAGGCATCATCCATAGTGATGTATGTGGTTCACTAACAGTTGAGGTCAAGGTGGATATTCAACTTCATCACATTTACTGATGATTGCAGTAGATATGGTTATGTCTACCTTATGAGGCATAAGTCTAAGCCTTTGATAAATTCAAGGAATTCAGGAATGGAGTACAGAATATGTTGGGCAAAAGTATTAAAGCTTTTCGGTCGATCGAGGAGTGAATACTTAAGCTCAGGGTTTTTAGAGTACCTGAAGGAATGTGGGATAGTATCACAACTCACCTCTCCTTATACACCCAACATAAGGAGTGTTTGAAAGGAGGAACAGACCTTACTTGACATGGTTAGGTCCATGAGAGTTTAGTGATTACTGCATCGTTCTGGGGTTATGCCAGAGACTGCGACTCACGTTGTGAACCGTGTACCATCAAAGTCTGTAGATAACTCCATATAAGCTATGGAGTGGGCGAAAGCCTAACTTGTCTTATCTAAGGATTTAGGGTTGCGAAGCTTATGGAAGAAATAACTTCGAACAAGCTGGGCCCAAAATCCTTAAATGTATATTTGTGGGGTATCCAAAGGAGACCAAAGGAGTTACTCTACACACAGAAGAGGGCAAATTTTTGTTGCTCGACTGGGTGTCTTCCTAGAAAAGGAATATTTTCTAAGAAGTACTAGTGGGAGAAAAGTAGAACTTGATGAAGTTCTAGACCCACAGATATACTAGACGAAGGACGGGATGATGCCACAGGAAGTGGTTGAACATCAAGGAGCTTACTCCATAACTTGTGCATCAAAGTGAACCACCTCAGGTAGCACAGAAGCTACATAGATATGGGAGAGTACGCCATGAGCCTGAGAGATACAGTTATCTCGTGACTCAACATGGTATGTACTAGTCTACCAAGACGATGAACCCAGAACCTATGAAGACGCTATATCGGATTCAGATTCCATTAAATGGCTTGAAGCCATGAAATCTGAGATGGCCATGTACCAGAACCAAGTGTGGTCTTGGTGGAACCACCTAAAAGGTGTAAAACCATAGGGTGTAAATGGGTATTCAAGAGAAGAATGACATGGATGGCAAGGTGCATACTTATAAGGCACAACTGGTTGCCAAGGCTTTAACAAATTCATGCATTGACTGAAGAAACCTTTTCACCGGTGCCATGATTAAATCCATCTGGATTATGCTTGCGATTACTGCATTCATGACTATGAGATTTGGCAATGGATTTCAAAACAGCATTCCTGAACGGAAACCTTAAGGAGGATGTGTATATGACACAAACCTGATGGTTTCGTTCTTGATGGGCAAGCTGATAGGGTATGCCAGTTGCAAAGATTACATAGGACTCAAGCAAGCTTTAAGGAGCTGGAACATTCGTTTTGATGAAGCCGTAAAGAATTCGGTTTTATCAAGAATGAAGATAAGCTTGTGTTTACAAGAAGTAGTGAGTGGGAGCGCAGTGTATCCTAGTGTTGTATACGATGACATACTTGATCGGGAATGGTATACCGAACTTGTAGTCGGTAAAGACTTGGTATCCAAGTGCTTCTCTACGAAGGTTAGGGGAAGCAGCATACATCTTGGAATAAAGATCTATCGTGATAGATCGCGTAGGTTGCTTGGCCTAAGTCAGAGTGCATATATTGATAAGGTATGAAAAGATTCAATGGAATAATCCAAGAAGGGATTTCTTTCGATTGTCACATGGTGTTTATCTCTCTAAAGAATTGTGTCCTAGAAAACAAGATGAGAGAGATAAGATGAAGAGGATCCCATATAACATCAGCAATTGGATCCGTCATGTATGCCATGTAATGTAAGGATTGATGTCTTGTGCTTTGAGCACTTGTAGTAGATATCAATCAGATCCAGGTGAGCGTCACTGGATGGTTGTCAAGAAATTCTTAAGTACTTGAAAAGGACTAAGGATATGTTCTGGTTTATAGAGGGGAAAATGAGCTCACTATAAGAGGATACAGTGATGCAGTTTCCAAACGGACAAAGATGATTATCGATCGCAATCAGGGTTTATATTTTGTCTCAATGGCAGTGCAGTGAGCTGGAAGAGCTCCAAGCAAAGCATTGTAGCGGACTCTACAATGGAGGTTGAGTATATTGCATATTAGATGCGGCCAAGGAGGCAGTCGGGATTTAGAAGTTCATTACTGAACTTGGTTGGGTTCCACGATTGTTGATCCTATAGACATCTATTGTGACAACAATAGAGCAATTGCTCAAGCCAGGGAACCACGGTCTCATTAGAAGTCCAAACACATACTCAGATGATTCCATCTCATCAGGGAGATAGTTGAAAGGAAAGACGTGCTGATTAGTAAAGTGCACACTGACGACAATCTCGCATATCCACTGACAAGCCTTTGTCGTAGCAGAAGCATGAAAGGCACTTGGAATCATTTGGTATTAAATACATGAATGATTGGCTTAGGGCAAGTGGAGATTGTTAGAGAAGATGCCCTAGAGCCAATCAATTATTGTAGAATTGACTCTTTGTATAATGTTCATTAATCAATAAAAAGCATTTTATCATATCGCGTAATCATTATTATTGCAATAGTATTGATTATGCCTAGAATGGTAGAACCGTGACGAGGGTATCAAGTGTTTCAAATCTTGATAGTGAGAACCCTATGAGCACATGTGTTGGCCATTCTGGAAACGTCCTTAGCCCCAGTATTATTCTGAAGTAAGGCACAGATAATACGGTGAGGCTATCATAGTGTTAAATGACCCTGTCGAAGGTAGTGACTGATCTCATTGTCAAGGTTGTTGGTGACAACCTGGATCAAACAGGGTGCTTGCTATAGGCGATACACGCAGCAGTTCACTGGACTGACCCACCAAAGGATTCCATATGGAGGTAACCCCAATGTCTATGGAACAAATCCTCTAATGAAGGGGTGCATGTGATCCTTTGACTTGAGCATCCGGAGCGCCTGTGCACCGTTTGGTGCAGTTTGACACTAGCCTAATGCAATTCTATTTAGAGTTGTAATATAGTGGTGATTGGCTGCATCAAGGAGTGTATCAAGACTATGGGGATAGACAAAGGATTCATCACTTCGGGTACGGGAGAAGTTATCTCATGGCGCAATTTAGTATATGGCAAGACACTAAAACGGTGGCCACAGTGGGATGAGTTTTTGCTCTATCCAATTTATAATACAGGTCATTGGTCCAGAAACTGAATACATATATCAAGAGTAACCGAAGGTTGACACTATTTCTATGCCTTTGTCTCGTAGAGAAAACGAATGATGAAAGGATCAAATTATACGGTAACCATATCGTTGACAGTAGCTACTTTGTGAATCCGAATCTATCGGGTGGCCATTGTAACACCCAACATGGAGGTACATGATTTAAATTATGTTTTATAGCCCTTAGTTAATTTTTATTCAAGTTATTTTAAGAGAATATGAAGAAAATGTTAAACCTGAATTAAGGGTCAAATAGTCTTTTCACTCAAAATTAGTTGAAAAAGTGGGGAGTGAAAAGAGGTAGAATTTCATAAAGAATACAATAAAAATGAGGCATTATGGTAATTGATTTTGGGACAAGGATGGCATTCCAAAAAAGTGTAAGGGCAAAATGGGAAAGTGAGTTTATAAAATAAGATGATAAGGGTTTGTAACCCTTTTTCCTCATCCACCGCACCACTACTCCCCCATTTTCTCTCAAATTTCATTCAATCCTCCAACGATTTTGAGGGCTTTGAGTGATTTTTATAGGGTTTTGATTCAAGACTTCCAAGGTAAGAATTCATACTCTTATCTATGATTTATTTGTGCAAAGAGTTGGGTTCTTATGAAGGTTATGCTTGGGGTTAGAAGAAGTTTTGAATCCAACAAGAGTAGAGAGCTTAGTAGAGAAGATCCAGATACGGTAAGTAAATTCCACTCAAAATCCAACTCAAGTTAAAGTTTAAGAATTCAAGTAAGTAGAGATTTCTTTAAGTATGCATATGTTATGTATTGAGAAATTGAGATGAGATTGATGATAAATTATGCTTGTTGTTAGATATATTTGAATATGAGAGGTGTATGTGAGGTTTGATGATGAGGTGATGGATTTATGATGAGTTCAATGTTGATTTTATAGAGAGATTTCCACCATGAGAATGGTGGATTGTGTTGATAAAATTTGATAGATTAGAAGAATTTGAGAGGAATATTGAAGTGTGTTTCTCTTGCAGGATGTGTGATGATTTAATGGAGTTGAACCCAATTTTGGATGGTTAGAAGAAAGAAGTAGAATTATAGTTAAAATAGAGTTTAGTATGCACACATATTGTTTGATGAAATGCCTAAGTGAAAACTGCCCTGTCACAGCTGTAACTTCTGAGTGATTTTTGGGCATCTTACAGATAACTGGGTAAAGACCAAAACATAACAGTTGTATCCCTGTTCTAAGCTTTAAAACGAGACCAAAACTGTAGCAATCCGATGTGTATAACTAAAGTTGCTTCTTGAGTGTGACTTGTGCAGAATGACTATCTTGTACAACATTGCATTTGTGCATTTCTTAAGTGCTTAAGTAAGAAATTTTAAGCATGAACCATCTTATACATTAATTGTACGTTGAGAAGTAGCTTGAGAAAGAGTAGAAAACTTTGTGAATGAACTACTTTAAGAGTAGAGAGAATGAGAAAAACACAAGAGCGGGTTGGTGCTTTGTGAACTCCACCGGCAGTCACAAAGAGTGGGTTGGTGCTTTGTGAACTCACCGGCTGTGCCTCCGGTAAGATGAGGCCGTGACATTCAAGTAGAAAGAATAAAGAGAGAATGAGTAGAGTCACGAAGAGCAGATTGGTGCTTTGTGAACTCACCCAGTCGTGCCTCCGGTAAGATGAGGCCGTGACTTACAATAGAAAATTAATAAGAGAGCTGTGTGAAAGAGAAACAAAAGAGAAATAAATGAGATGAGAAGTGTGTAAGGAAAGAATTAAGAAAAAGAGTTACGGGGACAGACGAGTAGAGGATTTACTTACTGAGCATTATTTTTGTGCTTACCTCGTTGTTTTTCTTTGTGTTTATAGGATCTAGGTGAGGACGCGATCGGATTGGGGTCGGCAAGCAACGAGCAATAGCTACACTGTCCACTGTTTTTGATAACTTTTTGTAAAATGATATCTTATTTGGTAATAAGAATGTTTATATGTACTAAAAGAAAATTTGGGCCCATCTATTTTCGTTGATATAAATGTATTTTACTTTATGTATTTCTATCAGTATCCTAGTATAAAGGAGTTATTACAGCCATGATGCCTTGCTAGGGGCCAATCTTGGTCTGTGTATTAGTGAGACGATTAGTTGGTATTAATCGTGATACTATACACTACCAGTATGATAAGGAGCCTATGGGTCACACACATAGAAGATAATTTAAGACCCAGGAAGTAAGAAGGGCATTTTTGTCTTTTTAGGCAAAATGGTATTTTGGTAATTTCACAGTGTAATTAAATTGGCTGAGGTCGTAGCCTTTTATTTAATTTGTTAGAAAAATTAAATAACTGAAATTACATTTAAATATGTGTTAGCATATATTTAAATAAATAATCATTATTGTTAAGTGTTAATATATATATTAAATATATATTAATGGATTTTAATTGAGATAATGATGAATTAAAATAAATATCTAATTGGGAGTGTTTGGAAACATGGGGTGTTTGGGTTGGAGCCCAAGCCTATTCCATATGGGAATAGGGCAATTAAAATGTTACTATAAAAGAAATGTTTTAGTTGAAAAAGTAAGAGAATTTTCATTATTTCATTCATTGTAAAAGGAAAAGCTACAGTACCCAAAAACACTCTCCCACGCCAGTTTCAGTTTTGATTGAAAATCAAAACACTCTTCATTTCTTCTTGATTCTTAAGGCTAAAGAGGGATCTAGCAAATCCCTTCTTAGTTCCTTGCGATTGTCTTCGTGTGGACTACGTCGGTTCGATCTTACACTTGGGTTGGTAGCAAAACACGTTCAAAGACAAAGTTGGTAGAGCCTTCAAACGTGCGTATGGTTTCTTAAACTCTATATTAGTTTTTTGCAGATTCTTATGTTGATATAAACTGTAAAATTGTACCCTGATTTTGGTTCTATGGAACGATCCTTGTTATTATTGTTTTTGTTTTCCGCTGCCTCAATGGATTGTTTCCTAACAATCATTGTAGTGAACATCACCACATTAGGCTGCAAACCTCTTTGACTCATCAATTCCAACAACCTATTAGCTTCCTCCATCTTCCCCTCCTTGCAAAGCCCATCTATCATTAAATTAAAAGTCACCACATTAGGCTGCAAACCTCTTTGACTCATCAATTCCATCGACCCAGTAGCTTTCGCCTTCTTCCCCTCCTTGCAAAGCCCACTTATCATTGTATTAAACATCACCACAGTAGGCTGCAAACCTCTTTGACTCATTAATTCCAGCAACCTATAAGCTTCCTCCATTTTCCCCTCCCTGCAAAGCCCATTTATCATTGTATTAAATGTCACCACATTAGGCTACAAACCTCTTTGAATCATCAATCCCATCAACCCATTAGCTTCCTCTGCCTTTCCTCTCTGACACAACCCGTTAATCAAAGTCACATGCATAATCACGTTAGGCATAACCCCAAACACAGCCATTTTCTTGTACAACCTCATAGCCTCAGAACTCTTATTCTCCAAACACAATCCTTTAATCAAAGAAGTCAAAGTCACAACATTTGGGCTAAAACTCCACCTCAAAATCCTCCCAAAAGCAACAAAACCATCACATACTCTACCCACATTACAAAAAAAAATTCATTAAAATATTCAAAGTAATCAAATCTAGCAACAACCCAATTGAACCCACTCTCTTGTACAACAAAATAACATCTTCATAAAACTTTTTCTTACCAAGAGCTCCAAAAACCTAGTCGAATGAAGAAATCAGTGGTTTGGGTTGCATATGAGTCATTCAACAAAAGAAATAGCATGCTTCATCAAGAGTGATAGTGTAATACCCAAGATGTCAAAGGTATGTTCCTAACTCAAAATAGTCCTTTAAATGGTTGAAATAAGGATTATAGTTCTTGATTTAAACATAAAGATATTCTCATATTGAAACCAAGAAAGCTAAACATAGTGATCAAAACTAGACATATGTCTGGCATTGTAGATTGTGTCATGTTAATAAGACTCGCATTGCAAAACTTCAAAGGGATAGAGTTTTGGACCCTTTTGACTTTCAGTCATTTGAGGTATGTGAGTCATGCCTGTTGCAAGATGACCAAGTCTCTTTTCATAGACAAGGTGAAAGGGCTATTGAGCTGTTAGGCATCATCCTAGTGATGTATGTGGTCCACTAACAGTTGAGGTCAAAGGTGGATATTCATACTTCATCACATTTACTGATGATTGCGTAGATATGGTTATTCTACCTTATGAGGCATAAGTCTAAAGCCTTTGATAAATTCAAGAATTCAGGAATGAAGTACAGAATATGTTGGCAAAAGTATTAAAGCTTTTCGGTCGGATCGATGAGGTGAATACTTAAGCTCAGGGTTTTTAGAGTACCTGAAGAATGTGGGATAGTATCACAACTCACCTCTCCTTATACACCCCAACATATGAGTGTTTGAAAGGAGAACAGACCTTACTTGACATGGTTAGGTCCATGATGAGTTTTAGTGATTTACCTGCATCGTCTGGGGTTATGCCCTAGAGACTGCGACTCACGTTGTGAACCGTGTACCATCAAAGTCTGTAGATAAGACTCCATATAGCTATGGATGGGCGAAAGCCTAACTTGTCTTATCTAAGGATTTAGGGTTGCGAAGCTTATGTTAAGAAATTAACTTCGAACAAGCTGGGCCAAAATCCTATAAATGTATATTGTGTGGGTATCCAAAGGAGACCAAAGGATGTTACTTCTACCACCCAGAAGAGCGCAAATTTTTGTTGCTCGATCTGGTGTCTTCCTAGAAAAGGAATTTTTTCTAAGAAGTACTAGTGGAGAAAAGTAGAACTGATGAAGTTCTAGAACCACAAGATATACTAGACGAAGGACGGGATGATATGCCACAGGAAGTGGTTGAACATCAAGAGGAGCTTACTCCATAACTTGTGCATCAAAGTGAACCACCTCAGGTAGCACAGAAGCTACATAGATATGGGAGAGTACGCCATGAGCCTGAGAGATACAGTTATCTCGTGACTCACATGGTATGTACTAGTCTACCAAGACGATGAACCCAAACCTATGAAGACGCTATATCGATTCAGATTCCATTAAATGGCTTGAAGCCATGAAATCTGAGATGGACTCCATGTACCAGAACCAAGTGTGGTCTTGGTGGAACCACCTAAAAGGGTAAACCCATAGGTGTAAATGGGTATTCAAGAAGAAGAATGACATGGTGGCACAGTGCATACTTATAAGGCACAACTGGTTGCCAAAGGCTTTTAACAAATTCATGGCATTGACTATGAAGAAACCTTTTCACCCGGTTGCCATGATTAAATCCATCTGGATTATGCTTGCGATTACTGCATATCATACTATGAGATTTGGCAAATGGATTTCAAAACAGCATTCCTGAACGAAACCTAAGGAGATGTGTATATGACACAACCTGATGTTCGTTCTTGATGGGCAAGCTGATAGGGTATGCAAGTTCAAAGATCTACATATGGACTCAGCAAGCTTTAAGGAGCTGGAACTTCGTTTTGAGAAGCCGTAAAAGAATTCGGTTTTATCAAGAATGAAGATAGCCTTGTGTTTACAAGAAAGTGAGTGGGAGCGCAGTTGTATTCCTAGTGTTGTATATCGTGACATACTTCTGATCGGGAATGGTATACCGAACTTGTTCGTAAAGACTTGGTTATCCAAGTGCTTCTCTACGAAGGACTTAGGGAAGCAGCATACATCCTTGGAATAAAGATCTATCGTGATAGATCGCGTAGGTTTGCTTGGCCTAAGTCAGAGTGCTATATTGATAAGGTACTGAAAAGATTCAATATGGAATAATCCAAGAAGGGATTTCTTTCGATTGTCACATGGTGTTTATCTCTCTAAGAATGTGGTCCTAGAAAACAGATGAGAGAGATAAGATGAAGAGGATCCCATATACATCAGCAATTGGATCCGTCATGTATGCCATGTAATGTACTCGGATTGATGTCTCATGTGCTTTGAGCACTTGTAGTAGATATCAATCAGATCCAGGTGAGCGTCACTGGATGGTTGTCAAGAATATTCTTAAGTACTTGAAAAGGACTAAGGATATGTTCTTGGTTTATAGAGGGAAAATGAGCTCACTATAAGAGGATACAGTGATGCTATTTTCCAAACGACAAAGTGATTATCGATCCAATCAGGGTTTATTTTTGTCTCAATGGCAGTGCAGTGAGCTGGAAGAGCTCCAAGCAAGCATTGTAGCGGACTCTACAGGAGGTTGAGTATATGCATATTAGATGCGGCCAAGGAGGCAGTCGGGATTAAGAAGTTCATTACTGAACTTGGTGTGGTTCCACGATTGTTGATCCTATAGACATCTATTGTGACAACATAGAGCAATTGCCAACAGGGAACCACGGTCTCATTAGAAGTCAAACACATACTCAGATGATTCCATCTCATCAGGGAGATAGTTGAAAGGAAAGACGTGCTGATTAGTAAATGCACACTGACGACAATCTCGCATATCCACTGACAAGCCTTTGTCGTAGCAGAAGCATGAAAGGCACTTGGAATCATTTGGTATTAAATACATGAGTTGGCTATAGGGCAAGTGGAGATTGTTAGAGAAGATGCCCTAGAGCCAATCAATTATTGTAGAATTGACTCTTTGTAATAATGTTCATTAATCAATAAAAAGGCATTTTATCTATATCGCGTAATCATATTATTGCAATATGTATTGATATATGCCCTTAGAATGGTAGAACCGTGACGAGGGTATCAAGTGTTTCAAATCTTGATAGTGAGAACCCTATGAGCACATGTGTTGGCCATTCTAAACGTCCTTAGCCCCAGTATTATTCTGAAGTAAGCAGCAGATAATACGGTGAGGCTATCATAGTGTTAAATGACCCTGTCGAAAGGTAGTGACTGATCCACTTGTCAAGGTTGTTTGGTGACAACCTGGATCAAACACTGGGTGCTTGCTATAGGGAATACACGCACAATTTCACTGGACTGACCCACCAAAGGATTCCATATGGAGGTAACCCCAATGTCTATGGAACAATCCTCTAGAAGGGTGGTGCATGTGATCCTTTGACTTGAGATCATCGGAGCGCCTTGTGCACCGTTTGGTGCAGTTTGACACCTAGCCTAATCAATTCTTTTAGAGTTGTTAATATAGTGGTGATTGGCTGCATCAAGGAGTGTATCAAGACTATGGTGGATAGACAAAGGATTCATCACTTCCGGGTACGGGAGAAGTTATCTCTATGCGCAATTTAGTATATGGCAATGACACTAAACACGTGGCCACTGGGATTGAGTTTTTGCTCTATCCAATTTATAATACAGGTCATTGGTCCAGAAACTGAATACATAATATCAAGAGTAACCGAAGGTTGACACTATTTCTATGCCTTTGTCTCGTAGAGAAAACGAATGATGAAAGAGCAAATTATCCGTAACATATCGTTGACAGTAGCTACTTGCTGAATCCGAATCTATCGGGTGGCCATTGTAACACCCAACATGGAGGTACATGATTTAAATTATGTTTTATAGCCCTTAGTTAATTTTTATTCAAGTTATTTTAAGAGAATAGAAGAAAATGCCTTAAACCTGAATTAGAGGTCAAATATTCTTTTCACTCAAAATTGTTGAAAAATGTGGGGAGTGAAAAGAGGTAGAATTTCATAAAGAATCAATAAAAATGAGGCATTATGGTAATTGATTAGGGACAAGGATGGCATTTCCAAAAAATGTAAGGGCAAAATGGGAAAGTGAGTTTATAAAATAAGATGATAAGGGTTTGTAACCCTTATTTCCTTCATTCCACCGCCACACTACTCCCCCATTTTCTCTCAAATTTTCATTCAATCCTCCACGATTTTGAGGGCTTTTGAGTGATTTTTAATAGGGTTTTGATTCAAGACTTCCAAGGTAAGAATCATACTCTTATCTATGATTTATTTTGCAAAAGTTGGTTTCTTATGAAGTTTATGCTTGGGGTTAGAAGAAGTTTTGAATCCACAAGTATAGAGAGCTTAGTAGAGAAGATCCAAGCATACGGTAAGTAAATTCCACTCAAAACCAACTCAAGTTAAAGTTTAAGAATTCAAGTAAGTAGAGATTTCTTTTAAGTATGCATATGTTATGATTATTGAGAAATTGAGATGAGATTGATGATATTATGCTGTGTTAGATATATTTGAATATGAGAGGGTATGGATGGTTTGATGATGAGTTATGGATTTATGAATGAGTTCAATGTTGATTTATAGAGAGATTTCCACCATAGAATGGTGGATTGTGTTGATAAAATTTGATAGATTAGAAGAATTTGAGAGGAATATTTGAAGTGTGTTTTCTTTGCAGGATGTGTGATGATTTAATGGAGTTGAACTCCAATTTTGGATGGTTAAGAAAGAAGTAGAATTATAGTTAAATAGAGTTTATGTATGCCACATATTGTTTGATAAATGCCTAAGTGAAAACTGCCCTGTCACAGCTGTAACCTTCTGAGTGATTTTTGGGCATCTTACAGATTTAACTGGGTAAAGACCAAAACATAACAGTTGTATCCCTGTCTCTAACCTTTAAAACGAACCAAACTGTAGCAATCCGATGTGTATAACTAAAGTTATGCTCTCTTGAGTGTGACTTGTGCAGAATGACTATCTGATACAACATTGCATTTGTGCATTTCTTAAGTGCCTTAAGTAAGAAATTTTAAGCATGAACCATCCTTATCCATTAATTGTACGTGAGAAGTAGCTTGAGAAAGAGTAGAAACTTTGTGAATGAACTACTTTAAGAGTAGAGAGAATGAGAAAACACAAAGAGCGGGTTGGTGCTTTTGAACTCCACCCGGCAGTCACAAAGAGTGGTTGGTGCTTTGTGAACTCCCCCGGCTGTGCCTCCGGTAAGATGAGGCCGTGACATTCAAGTAAGAAAGAATAAAGAGAGAATGAGTGAGCACGAAGAGCAGATTGGTGCTTTGTGAACTCCACCCGTCGTGCCTCCGTAAGATGAGCCGTACTTACAATAAAAATTAATAAAAGAGAGCTGTGTGAAAGAGAAACAAAAAGAGGTGACATGTAGTGTCCACTCTACTGATACTGAGAATCACACTTGAGGACAATGGTTGGAGCCATTGGATTGTGTGATTGGCTTGTTGGCTTTTTCACATTTGAGGTTGATAGTAGGAGCTATCAACTAGTGTGGATTAAGTTTGTAAGCCTACCTAATCAACTCATTTTGGCTTGTTCACCAAAGTGAAGGTTTGAAATGAGAAGGATGGGATCTCGGTCCACTAGGAAAGTCAATGGGCTTTCCCGAGTTAGTAGTGAGGGTTATTGACTTGAGTAAAATAGTGGGAGCATCGTTTAATAAAAGACCCTATTAAATAATGATGAACTTTATAATGACTTTATTTTTCTACAATTGTAGATTCACCAAGATGAGCATTATGAACCTGCGACTGATAATCGAGAAAGAAAATAGGTTGGATGGATCCAATTTCTCAGACTGGTATCATAATCTTCGGATTATACTCAAGTCAGAAAAGAAATTGTATATCCTTGAAAAGCCATACATGCTGAGCCTGATCCTGATGCCACTCAGGAAGTAAAGGATACTTATCAAAAGTTCCTTGATGATGCTGATAGCGTTCAATGCTTGATGTTAGCATCGATGACACCTATGCTGCAAAAGCAGCATGAGAATACGTACGCTTCTTTAATTATTCTACACCCCAAGGAGCTTTTCAAAACAAATGCTTGACATGAGAGGTACAAGGTGTCGAAAACACTATTTGAGAGTCGTCTAACTGAGAGAGCCCAAGTTGGTCCTCATTTGCTCAAGATGATCGAGCACATAGAGAGGCTTGAGACTTTGGGATGTGGCTTGGATGCAGAATTACAAATGGATTTAATTCTGTAATCCTTGCTTGACTTTTATGCTCCGTTCATAATGAATTTCAATATGAACACGATGGAGAAAACCCTGCCAGAACTTTTGAACATGCTGAGGACTGCAGAATAGGACTTGAAAAAGTCCAAGCCTATTTTACTGGTTGCTACCAGTAAAGCAAAGGGTAACGGCAAGGGTAAGGCCAAGGCCAAACCAAAGCCCAAGCCCAAAGGACAGGTTGCTCTTGGTCTTGAGAGTGGCATAAGGAAGGGCAAAGTAGTCTACTTCTTTTGTGGCAAGCCTGGCCACTAGAGGAAACACTACAAGGCTTTCCTTGCAAGCAAGAAGAAGTCAGATGCTACGACTTTAGGTATTTTTATGATTGAGATTAATTTCTCTCCCTCAACATCTTGGGTCATTGACACATGATGTGGTACTCACATTTGTACTGATGTGCAGGGACTAAGGCAGAGTAGAATGCTCGCCAAGGGAGAGGTGGACGTACGAGTTGGAAATGGAGTACATATGGCTACATTGGCTGTAAGGACTTACTGTTTATGTTTGCCTACGGGCTTGTTATTGGAACTACATAACTGTTATCACGTACCTTCTATTTCTAGAAATATTATTTCAGTATCCGCTTTGGATAATATAGGGTATCATTTTGAGATATCTAATGGATTGTTGTCCTTTAGTTTGAATGGTATTCTATTTGGAATTGCAAGGTTAATAATGGATATATGTTCTTGTTTAAACATAAGATATTCTCAATATTAAACAAGAAAGCTAAAAATGTGGCAAAACTAGACATATGTCTGGCATTGTAGATTGTGTCATGTTAATAAGACTCGCATTCAAACACTTCAAAGGGATAGAGTTTTGGACCCTTTGACTTTCAGTCATTTGAGGTATGTGAGTCATGCCTGTTAGGCAAGATGACACAATGCTCTTTTCATAGACAGTGAAAGGGCTATTGAGCTGTTAGCATCATCCATATGATGTATGTGGTCCACTAACAGTTGAGGTCAAGGTGGATATTCATACCATCACATTTACTGATGATTGCAGTTAGAATGGTTTATGTCTACCTTATGAGGCATAAGTCTAAAGCCTTTGATAAATTCAAGGAATTCAGGAATGAAGTACAGAATATGTTGGGCAAAAGTATTAAAGCTTTTCGGTCGGATCGATGAGGTGAATACTTAAGCTCAGGTTTTTAGAGTACCTGAAGGAATGGGGGATAGTATCACACTCACCTCTCCTTATACACCCCAACATAATGGAGTGTTTGAAAGGAGGAACAGACCTTACTTGGACATGGTTAGGTCCATGATGAGTTTTAGTGATTTACCTGCATCTTTGGGTTATGCCCTAGAGACTGCGACTCACGTTGTGAACCGTGTACCATCAAAGTCTGTAGAATAAGACTCCATATAGCTATGGATGGGCGAAAGCCTAACTTGTCTATCTAAGGATTTAGGTTTGCGAAGCTTATGTTAAGAAATTAACTTCGAACAAGCTGGGCCCAAATCCTATAAATGTATATGTGGGGTATCCAAAGGAGACCAAAGGTGTTACTTCTACCACCAGAAGAGCGCAAAATTTTTGTTGCTCGATCTGGTGTCTTCCTAGAAAAGGAATATTTTCTAAGAAGTACTAGTGGGAGAAAAGTAGAACTGATGAAGTTCTAGAACCACAAGATTACTAGACGAGGACGGGAAATATGCCACAGGAAGTGGTTGAACATCAGAGGAGCTTACTCCATAACTTGTGCATCAAAGTGAACCACCTCAGGTAGCACAGAAGCTACATAGATATGGAGAGTACGCCATGAGCCTGAGAGATACAGTTATCTCGTGACTCACATGGTATGTACTAGTCTACCAAACGATGAACCCAAACCTATGAAGACGCTATATCGGATTCAGATTCCATTAAATGGCTTGAAGCCATGAAATCTGAGATGGACTCCATGTACCAGAACCAAGTGTGGTCTTGGTGGAACCACCTAAAAGGGTAAAACCATAGGGTGATAAATGGTATTCAAGAAGAAGAATGACATGGATGGCAAGTGCATACTTATAAGGCACAACTGGTTGCCAAGGCTTTTAACAACAATTCATGGCATTGACTTGAAGAAACTTTCACCGGTTGCCATGATTAAATCCATCTGGATTATGCTTGCGATTACTGCATATCATGACTATGAGATTTGGCAAATGGATTTCAAAACAGCATTCCTGAACGGAACCTTAGGAGGATGTGTATATGACACAACCTGATGGTTCGTTCTTGATGGGCAAGCTGATAGGGTATGCAAGTTGCAAAGATCTACATATGGACTCAAGCAAGCTTTAAGGAGCTGGAACATTCGTTTTGATGAAGCCGTAAAGAATCGGTTTTATCAAGAATGAAGATAGCCTTGTGTTTCAAGAAAGTGAGTGGGGAGCGCAGTGTATTCCTAGTGTTGTATATCGATGACATACTTCTGATCGGGAATGGTATACCGAACTTGTAGTCGGTAAAGACTTGGTTATCCAAGTGCTTCTCTACGAAGGACTTAGGGGAAGCAGCATACATCCTTGGAATAAAGATCTATCGTGATAGATCGCGTAGGTTGCTTGGCCTAAGTCAGAGTGCATATATTGATAAGTACTGAAAAATTCAATATGGAATAATCCAGAAGGGATTCTTTCGATTGTCACATGGTGTTTATCTCTCTAAAGAATTGTGTCCTAGAAAACAAGATGAGAGAGATAAGATGAAGAGGATCCCATAATACATCAGCAATTGGATCCGTCATGTAGCCATGTAATGTACTCGATTGTATCTCATGTGCTTTGAGCACTTGTAGTAGATATCAATCAGATCCAGGTGAGCGTCACTGATGGTTGTCAAGAATATTCTTAAGTACTTGAAAAGGACTAAGGATATGTTCTTGGTTTAGAGGGGAAAATGAGCTCACTATAAGAGGATACAGTGATGCTAGTTTCCAAACGGACAAAGATGATTATCGATCGCGAATCAGGTTTATATTTTGTCTCAATGGCAGTGCAGTGAGCTGGAAGAGCTCCAAGCAAAGCATTGTAGCGGACTCTACATGGAGGTTGATATATTGCATTATTAGATGCGGCCAAGAGGCAGTCGGGATTAGAAGTTCATTACTGAACTTGGTGTGGTTCCCACGATTGTTGATCCTATAGACTCTATTTACAACAATAGAGCAATTGCTCAAGCCAGGGAACCACGGTCTCATTAGAAGTCCAAACACATACTCAGATGATTCCATCTCATCAGGGAGATAGTTGAAAGGAAAGCCGTGCTGATTAGTAAATGCACACTGACGACAATCTCGCATATCCACTGACAAACCTTTGTCGTAGCAGAAGCATGAAAGGCACTTGGAATCATTTGGTATTAAATACATGAATGATTGGCTATAGTCAAGTGGAGATTGTTAGAGAAGATGCCCTAGAGCCAATCAATTATTGTAGAATTGACTCTTTGAATAATGTTCATTAATCAATAAAAAGGCATTTTATTCTATATCGCGTAATCATTATTATTGCAATATGTATTGATTATGCCCTTAGAATGGTAGAACCGTGACGAGGGTATCAAGTGTTTCAAATCTTGATAGTGAGAACCCTATGAGCACATGTGTTGGCCATTCTGGAAACGTCCTTGCCCCAGTATTATTCTGAAGTAAGGCACAGATAATACGGTGAGGCTTCATAGTGTTAAATGACCCTGTCGAAAGGTAGTGACTGATCTCACTTGTCAAGGTTGTTTGGTGACAACCGGATCAACACATGGGTGCTTGCTATAGGCGAATACACGCAGCAATTTCACTGACTGACCCACCAAAGGATTCCATATGGATGTAACCCCAATGTCTATGGAACAAATCCTCTAATGAATGGTGGTGCATGTGATCCTTTGACTTGAGATCTCGAGCGCCTTTTGCACCGTTTGGTGCAGTTTGACACTAGCCTAATGCAATTCTATTTAGAGTTGTTAATATAGTGGTGATTGGCTGCATCAAGAGTGTATCAAGACTATGGTGGATAGACAAAGGATTCATCACTTCCGGGTACGGGAGAAGTTATCTCATGGCGCAATTTAGTATTGGCAATGACACTAAAACGGTGGCCACAGTGGGATTGAGTTTTTTGCTCTATCCAATTTATAATAACGGTCATTGGTCCGAAACTGAATACATATATCAAGAGTAACCGAAGTTGACACTATTTCTATGCCTTTGTCTCGTGAAAACGAATGATAAAGGATCAAATTATACGGTAACCATATCGTTGACAGGTAGCACTTTGCTGAATCCGAATCTATCGGGTGCCATTGTAACCACCCAACATGGAGTACATATTTAATTATTTTTTATAGCCCTAGTTAATTTTTATTCAAGTTATTTTAAGAGAATATGAAGAAAATGCCTTAAACCTGAATTAAGGGTCAAATAGTCTTTTCACTCAAAATTAGTTGAAAAAGTGGGGAGTGAAAAGAGGTAGAATTTCATAAAGAATAAATAAAATGAGGCATTATGGTAATTGATTGGGACAAGGATGGCATTTCCAAAAAAGTGTAAGGGCAAAATGGGAAGTGAGTTTATAAAATAAGATAAGGGTTTGTAACCCTTATTTCCTTCTTCACCCACCGCCACACTACTCCCCCATTTTCTCTCAATTTTCATTCAATCCTCCAACGATTTGAGGGCTTTTGAGTGATTTTAATAGGGTTTTGATCAAGACTTCCAAAGGTAAGAATCATACTCTTTATCTATGATTTATTTGTGCAAAAGTTGGGTTCTTATGAAGTTTATGCTTGGGGTTAGAAGAAGTTTTGAATCCAACAGAGTAGAGAGCTTAGTAGAGAAGATCCAGCTACGGTAAGTAAATTCCACTCAAAATCCAACTCAAGTTAAAGTTTAAGAATTCAAGTAAGTAGAGATTTCTTTTAAGTATGCATATGTTATGATTATTGAGAAATTGAGATGATTGATGATAAATTATGCTGTTGTGATATATTTTAATAGAGAGGTTATGTATGGTTTGATGATGAGTTGATGGATTTATGAATGAGTTCAATGTTGATTTTATAGAGAGATTTCCACCATGAGAATGGTGGATTGTGTTGATAAAATTTGATAGATTAGAAGAATTTGAGAGGAATATTTGAAGTGTGTTTTCTTTGCAGGATGTGTGATGATTTAATGGAGTTGAACTCCAATTTTGGATGGTTAGAAAGAAGTAGAATTATAGTTAAATAGAGTTTATGTATGCACACATATGTTTGATGAAATGCCTAAGTGAAAACTGCCCTGTCAAGCTGTAACCTTCTGAGTGATTTTGGGCATCTTACAGATTTAACTGGGTAAAGACCAAAACATAACAGTTGTATCCCTGTCTCTAAGCTTTAAAACGAGACCAAACTGTAGCAATCCGATGTGTATACTAAAGTTATGCTCTCTTGAGTGTGACTTGTGCAATGACTATCTTGATACAACATTGCATTTGTGCATTTCTTAAGTGCCTTAAGTAGAAATTTTAAGCATGAACCATCCTTATACATTAATTGTACGTGAGAAGTAGTTGAGAAAGAGTAGAAAACTTTGTGAATGAACTACTTTAAGAGTAGAGAGAATGAGAAAAACACAAGAGCGGGTTGGTGCTTTGTACTCCACCCGCAGTCACAAAGAGTGGGTTGGTGCTTTGTGAACTCCACCCGGCTGTGCCTCGGTAGATGAGGCCGTGACATTCAAGTAAGAAAGAATAAAGAGAGAATGAGTAGAGTCACGAAGAGCAGATTGGTGCTTTGTGAACTCCCCCCATCGTGCCTCCGGTAAGATGAGGCCGTGACTTACAATAGAAAATTAATAAAAGAGAGCTGTGTGAAAGAGAACAAAAAGAGAAAATAAATAGATGAGAAGTGTGTAAGGAAGAATTAAGAAAAAGAGTTACGGGGACAGACGAGTAGAGGATTTACTTACTGACATTATTTTTGTGCTTACCTCGTTGTTTTTTCTTTGTTTATAGGATCTAGGTGAGACCGATCGGATTGGGGTCGGCAAGCAACGAGCAATAGCTACACTGTCCACTGTTTTTGATAATTTTGTAAAATATATCTTATTTGGTAATAAGAATGTTTATATGTACTAAAAGAAAATTTGGGCCCATCTATTTTCGTTGATATAATGTATTTTACTTTATGTTTCTATCAGTATCCTAGTATAAGGAGTTATTACAGCCATGATGCCTTGCTAGGGCCAATCTTGGTCTGTGTATTAGTGAGACATTATTGGTATTAATCGTGATACTATACACTACCAGTATGAAAGGAGCCTATGGGTCACACACATAGAAGATAATTTAAGACCCAGGAAGTAAGAAGGCATTTTTGTCTTTTTAGGCAAAATGGTATTTGGTAATTTCACAGTGTAATTAAATTGGCTGAGGTCGTAGCCTTTTATTTAATTTGTTAGAAAAATTAAATAACTGAAATTACATTTAAATATGTGTTAGCATATTTTAAATAAATATCATTATTGTTAAGTGTTAATATATATATAAATATATATAATGATTTAATTGAGATAATGTGAATTAAAATAAATACTAATTGGGATGTTTTGGAAACATGGGTGTTTGGGTTGGAGCCCAACTATTCCATATGGGAATGGGCAATTAAAATGTCTATAAAAGAAATGTTTAGTTGAAAAAGTAAGAGAATTTTCATTATTTCATTCATTGTAAAAGGAAAACTTACAGTACCCAAAAACACTCCCCACGCCAGTTTCAGTTTGATTGAAAATCAAACACTCTTCATTTCTTCTTGATTCTTAAGGCTAAAGAGGGATCTAGCAAATCCCTTCTTAGTTCCTTGCGATTGTCTTCGTGTGGACTACTCGTTCGATCTTACACTTGGTGTGTAGCAAACACGTTCAAAACAAAGTTGGTAGAGCCTTCAAACGTGCGTATGGTTTCTAAACTCTATATTAGTTTTTTGCAGATTCTTATGTTGATATAAACTGTAAAATTGTACCCTGATTTTGGTTCTATGGAACGATCCTTGTTTATTTTGTTTTTGTTTTCCGCTGCCTCAATGATTGTTTCCTAACAATCATTGTAGTGAACATCACCACATTAGGCTGCAAACCTCTTTGACTCATCAATTCCATCGACCCTAGCTTTCGCCTTCTTCCCCTCCTTGCAAAGCCCACTTATCATTGTGGTAAACGCCACCACATCATGCTGCAACCACCCTCTTTGATTCATCAATCCAACAAACCATTAGCTTCGCCATCTTCCCCACCTTGCAAAGCCCACTATCATTGTAGTGAACGTCAACATATTAGGCTGCCAACCTCTTTGACTCATCAATTCCATCAAGCCATTAGCTTCCTCCATCTTCCCCTCCTTGCAAAGCCCACTTATCATGTATTAAACATCACCACAGTAGGCTGCAAACCTCTTTGACTCATTAATTCCAGCACCTATAAGCTTCCTCCATTTTCCCCTCCCTGCAAAGCCCATTTACATTGTATTAAATGTCACCACATTAGGCTACAAACCTCTTTGAATCATCATCATCCCTCAACCCTTAGCTTCCTCTGCCTCCTCTCTGACACAACCCGTTAATAAGTCACATACGTAATCACGTTAGGCATAACCCCAACACAGCCATTTCTTGTACAACCTCATAGCCTCAGAACTCTTATTCTCCAAACACATCCTTTAATCAAAGAAGTCAAAGTCACAACATTTGGGCTAAAACTCCACCTCAAAATCCTCCCAAAAGCAACAAAACCATCACATACTCTACCCATTACAAAAAAAAATTCATTAAAATATTCAAAGTAATCAAATCTAGCAACAACCCAATTGAACCCACTCTCTTGTACAACAAAATAACATCTTCATAAAACTTTCTCTACCAAGAGCTCCAAAAACCTAGTCGAATGAAGAAATCAGTGGTTTGGGTTCATATGAGTCATTCAACAAAAGAAATAGCATCTTCATCAAGAGTGATAGTGTAATACCCAAGATGTCAAAGGTATGTTCCTAACTCAAAATAGTCCTTTAAATGTTTATTTTTGTTAAAAAGCATAAAATCTAACTAAGGGCAAAATAGTCAATTCATTTGGAACGGTATGAATCAATTATCCATAAAGAGGCTTAGGGCAAAATGGTTATTTGCCTATGGATAAGCATTGAAAAAGTCAAGGTGAGTAGGCTCATTGCATTTAATGGCATTAATTAAGTAATAATTATGTTCTAGTGTGAAATGACCAAAATGCCCTTATATGAAGAATTAAGGACTTATGAGTTATACAATTAAAATAATTGGCCAATTGCATAATTTTGGAAAATAAATGGAACATTTTCCTATAAATGAGATAATTCGTTCAAGCCAAAGAGAGAGCCTTTCTTCAACTTTCTTCCATTTTCTCTCAATCTTCCATGAAACAAGCTTTCTTTCTCTAGGTTTTCAAGGAGTTTTGCATAATTTTTTCAAGGAGAACAATAGGAGCCTTGGATCTTCAATTTGAAGGGTTTAAGGTAAGGATAAAAACTTTAGTTTTGAGTGATTTAAAGATTTAGGTAGATTTTGAGGTATAATGTTATATATGTAGATGATTAAGGTGTAAAAGAAGTCAAAGGCAAAGGTTTGTTGGAGGAAGTCTTTAAAAAGGTAAGGAGAACCTCCCATGACTTTAGGGTTTATGCTAGGGTTTGTAGATTTTTATGAAACCTTAAATTACGGCTTTAAGCATAGAATTAGTTGATGGCAAGTGTAGTTGAACTCATTATTCTTCTATTGCCTTGAATTCATTATACATGAAGTTATTGCTCTTTAGTTTTATGAGTTGTTATTTTTGATTGAAGAAAGAAGTGTGGATACTGATTGTGGCAAAAATGTAGTATGGGAGGCCACATGGTGTTGAATGGTTGCTATTAGAAGTGTTGATGTGTTGTTTGCATTAGCTTACAATGTTATAGCAATAATGGATGATTATGGAAATGAGATTTTACACTTCCTTTAAGATGTTAAAGACTATTAGGGGAGGTTTATTTGATCCACAGTTAACATATTGGTTAATGTCAATAGGAATTGATGTGGCATAGTTAATAAAATTCGGATTTATAGGGCTTAGGGGTTTTGGTAACCTTCTTCTGTATTTCGCCATAACTTGCGTTATAAAAATCGAAATGAGATGATCTTGAAATATTAGAAAGCTAAGACACAGATCTATAACTTTTATGTTTTACCAAGAGCCATTCGTTTGAGAAAAGGATGGAAATGGCCTGAAGCATAAACTGGTTATTAAGTTTAAGATTTAACATAATCAATTCTTATGATTATTAATGATTATTAATGTATATTGTAATTATGCCATGTACTAATGTTTACCCATTGTTAGATGATCTTTGAAAGATATACATGGTCATGATGTCAATGCATGATTAATGTTATGAAATGGCATGAATATGCAAGTAATACATGTGTTAAGATGATTTATGTGAGCAAGAGATAATGTAATGGTTGATAATCCATAGATGAATTAAAAGTATTAAGCTCACCAAAATATGTATTTACATGCCATAAGATGTTAGAGATGCAAATAGACATGACAGAGATGCATATAGACACGATGGGAACCGCATAAGCATATCCTCGTATACCGGTTGAGGAAGATGAAATATGCTTTAGATGCTAATACGCGTAAGCACGCCTCCCGATGATATGAGCTCTAGATGAAATTTGAGGCTAGATGATATGAAGTGCTAAGATGCTAAAGGTTCGATCGGCTAGACGTTAAATGTTTCATATGCATTTAGTTGCTATACATGAGTTTATGATGTTATTTACATCATGAGATGATTTATACTCATTTTAGATGATTTTAGATGTTATGTCGATATGTGATGTGTGTGTACACATTGATGTTTATATAGCCATGGGATAAATGATGAAAAGCATATGAATTAGTAATAAAGGGAAAGTATCCCTAGATGTAAAGATAAGTGATGTGTTAACAGATATGTTTAAATAAAGATCAAATAGTACATTTAGAATGAAACAGATCATTCCTTACTGAGCGATTAGCGCTCACCCTTCATTGTTGATTGCTTTGCAGGTAGACTAGAAGGAGGGATGCTGAGACAGTGGGACTACACGTGAGGGAGATGATTTATTATCATCTCGATGTTTTTCTTGATGTAAATATGTAAATGATAAATATTTGTGAAATCATTTGAAGCTTCCACCCTATAAATATGTTTTGATTGGTACTTTCTTAAAGTTTGTAAATTATAAGTTTAGATCCTGCGTGATATTTATATGCATTTTTGGATATTATTATATTATCCTTATACATATTTTTTCTAAATACAACTCGTTCTCCAGACATGTATCCTCGGGATGTCTCATTAAGGGATATTCAGAGGATACCTGACTGGAGGGGGGTTTTACAGATAGTACCTTCTTTACAATCTTTTTGAAGGAATTTATCAAGCCTCGCTACCCCTTCAATGTTATGTAGTGAATCTTTTGGTATAGTTGTAGTCACTGTACATGAATTTGTCAATAAAGATGAGATTTTGGTTTCAGTAACCGTTTCAGAAGAAGAATAACAACGACGAAGAAAGGTTTTGGAGGCCATTTAAGTAGCGGCGTTGGTGGATTATCTAGGGTTCAAACTGGCTTCGTTTTTTGTGGATTTACATTAAATAGTACAATCTCACCGGAAATGAGAGTTTGCAAGTATTTATGAGAAAATTTAACTCCTTGGCCATCCCAAGTTTCCATTTAATAAAATGGCCTTGAAAATGTTTTTCATTTTTTCTTTAATTTAGAGAAGCTAACGTGGCACAGTTAGGATTCATTAAACACGTAAAATGGGTTAAAATGAAAAGATTAAAACATATGTGGGCCAACTCATAAATAATGAAAGTTTTTTAAAATTTGAAATTTAAAAATGAGCCCCACCCATTCAAATTGCTTAATCGAAACTCATTAGGAAAAAATCAATTTCTTGAACCCTAAATGGAATCTCTGTGATTTTTGATCGAAACTGCAAATTTTCACACCATATTCAATCCTAAAATCGATTTCTTGAACCCTAAACAGAATCTCTGCTATTTTCGGTGATACAGTCCACATTCACAATCAAAACTGCAAATTTTCACACCAAATTCAATCCTGAAATCGATTTCTTAAACCCTAAACGGAATCTCTGCAATTTTCGACAATATAGTCCACATTCATAATCGAAACTACAAATTTTCACACCAAATTCAATCCTAAACCATGGCTGACATTCATAATGAGGAGGAAAACCCAACGCCACTTCGAATCCTAGAGTTTGGTGGCGCAAGCAGTTCAATGGCTGCTCTGGTGGATCATCCGATCAGTAAAGGTGGTCCACAGGCAGAGGAGACGACGGCGGCACAACAACGGAGAGAAGAATCGCAAAACGTTTCTAAAAAGGAGGAGGCCGGTGAGAATTCAGGTGAGGAGGAGGAGTCCAGCGAGAATTCAAGTGAGAATGTATGCGACGAGGAGGCCGGCGAGAATGCAGGCAACGAGGAGGTTGGCGAAGAAAGGGTACGTATCTGTTTTAGGAGTATTGCTCTGTACTGTCTCTTAAACGATCATTTGTATCACTTAAGCGATTCATCTCTTTTACTCATGGTCACTTAAGTGATTCCAGATAGCTTAAGCGATCTTCTCAAAGGCAGAATCAACATCTGCCTAGATCTAAGATTACTTAAGTGATCTTTTGTATAGCTTAAGCAATCTTGTCCAAGGCAGAATCATCTGTCCAGATCTGATATCGCTTAAGCTATTCATCACTTTTACTCTTGGTTGCTTAAGCGATTTTAGATTGCTTAAGAGATCTTGTACGAGGCAAAATCAAGATCTCTTAAGCGATCCGAAATCGCTTAAGCAACCACAGAGGTAATTTCTCCTAAATTATGTAATAATCTCTCTTTACAAAGGTAATTTCTAAATTGATTGTATGATACTTTTTCTTTGTCAACAAAGTATGTTGGCAGCCTATTAGTTGTTTTGGTTTTTTTTTTTTTTTTTTTTTTTTTTTTTTTTTTTTTTTCGATTGTATAGATTTTGTGGATCGTAAACTGTAGAGACTACGAGTTGGACATTGTAAGCAATCAGGTACCATACTTCCCTGTAAAGGTGACAGTGAGGTCGAGTTGGGATGTTTTTGAGAGAATAAAGGGGATTGAGGAATGGTCCACAACGATTCAAAGAGACTTGTTTCGGTCATTTTTTTGATATTGGAACAATTTGGAAAAAGGCGTTCTGGGGGCAGGGAGTGCATTATATGTTGGTGCACTCAGTAAAATGCAAAAAAAAGTAAGAAATGTGGTTCGTGGTGGATGGAAAGCCACTACTTTTTGGGATGATGGAATATGCCTTGGTGACAGGCTTAGGATGTTGGAAATTGCCAAATGCGAATGAGGCAAATGCAATAAAGGAGAGTAGGGCAGCCATAAGGTTAGCTAACAAGGTTTTGCTGGGGAAAGCGTCTATTACAAGACGCGATTTAGAGGAGAATATAGAAGCAGTTCGGTTAACTGATTCAAAGAAGTTCAAACTACGCTTGGTATTGTTCTTACATTCGATCCTAATGGTTGGTGACTCAACAAAAGTCGTTGATATGGATTGGGTGATGTTTGCAAGCAACTTGGACTTCTTTAATGCGTATCCGTGGGGATGGGTATCATTTAAGTGAACCATGGACTCCCTACAAGCAAAAGACATGGCATTAAAGCACTCCTAATGGGTCAGGAAGGATAGACCGAGCACGTATAATTTGTTTGGTTTCCCATGGGCAAGGCAGGTAAATATTAATAACTTTTTGTTATATTTTTTGTAATATATGTGTTTGAATTATTATATGGACTTTTTTTTACAATGTAGGCTTGGATGTATGAGGTCGTCCATGTCTTCGCTAAGAGGGCGGGGGGGGGGGGGGGGGGGGGGGGGAGGAGGAAGAGTTCGGATGTGCGACATCAATTTCCTAGGATGTTGCGGTGGCATGTCGAGAAGTGTACTCATTGGGATTACGACCAAATAGACATTGAAATTGAAGCGGCTCGGGTAAGATTAAAGGATTAAGCTTTTGAATATGCACTTGCTTTAAAATGTCACTTCAATCTGATTGATTTTGTTTCTTATTGCAGGAAGTCGTCCGTCCCTTTCTCACTACTACTAGGGGTGATGCGGAAAAGTAGTATGTCACATCTTTTGAACCACTAGAGGATGAAAGGGATGAACAGATAGACCGCTTGATAAAAGACCTAGCAGGGGTCACGCATGTGGCGAAAGTTATAGGGCCACTGCTTGAGAACGTGGTTGACGTCGAGGATGATGAAGCTCCAATTGACGGGAGGGAGGAGGAGGGGGAGGAGAGGGAGAAAGAGGTTCGTATGCCTCAGCAAACCGGTACAACAAGTATCGTTTTGCCTAGGCGTCGGGGTCGGGAGAATGAGGTGGTTGACCTCATAAACGGTTTGTTTGAGAGTTTTACAATAGCCGTTTATGAGAGGTTTGACAAGATGGAAGAGCAAATGAAAAGGGTGGAGGAGAAAGTGGATAAGGTGGCAGAGAAATTTGGTATGGTGGAGGAGGAAGTTGGTGGAGTATTAAAGGCGGTTGAAGTGTAACCTAGGTTAAAAAGAGAGAGCCGAAAGAGCAAGTTTGTCAAATCGCCTTACACAGTAGTAACACATGGAAAGAAGAAGAAAATTAAGAAACAAATGGAGGAAGAAGCAAAAATGGAGGAGGTTAAGGAGGTTGGTGGAGGAAGTGGGGCAGTGATAATGGAGGAGGGTGAGGTGGGAGGCGAAGGAAGCGGGGATGTACAAATGGAGGAAGGGGGAGGAAGTGGGCAAGCAAAAATGGACTCAAAGGTCGATTTGTATAGGCCAATAGAGGAGGGAAAGAAACAAATCTTCTATGCCTATTATAATGAGTAAGGAAGTGAAGCCTATGTAAAGTGTAAGACAAGTGATTATTGTCGGGAATGGTTTGAATAGTTGTTGACGATGGGCAGGTGGCTTGAGGACTCGATGAGTTGTTTTCGCTTAATTTTCCTTATTTTCGCTTATGTTTTCCATGAGCTATTGTATACTTATCATGTTGTTTTTTATTTGATACAGCACATCGATGAGGTATTGACACTGATAAGGCTATGACAGACTAGTAATGGTGATCTATTGTATCTTGACTGTGCCATCACCGATGTGGTGTTTGGCCAAATGCTTGTTTCGACATATCATAATTTAATTAAAAAGGCCGTTGGTAGAGGTGCAGTAAAAGGAGGCAAGCGAAAAAGATTGGGCTTAGAAGACTTGGACTGCGTCCCTGATGATTTTAAGTTTGATGATAAGATTATAAAGTATGTATGGGGGGAAAGGCACAAATATGGCCACAATTGGTCAAAGGTTAAAAGAGTCTACTGCATCATCAACATCAGAGATATGCACTGGATAGCAGTGGTCGTGCTTTTAGAGGAGGGGTTGCTGAAGATCCTTGACTGCAACCCAACTATTTGTCGAGACAAGCAGTTGGAGATCGAGTTGGAGCCACTGTCCGTGTTGTTCTCGCAGCTGTTGCATGACAGCGGGATGTTTGAGCACTTCGGTGATTAAGTACTTACCAGAAAGTGGCCACTTAAGCGCTCTCCCGTCCCAACAAATGAGTCAAGGTAAATTTTGTATAAAACTAACTTACATAATATAATTATTCTATAAGCTGATTCTAATACTAATGTCTACTTCCTATTGTAGTGCTGATTGTGGGGAATATGCCTTGAAATTTATTCAATTCAACATGACCAACACACCGATGGACGGCTTGAATGACGAAACAATGAGCAACTGTCGGGAGTGCTGGGTTGTTGAGTGCTTCCATGGGCATATGGATCCGTTTTGAGTGACCAGAACCCAATCAAAAGGTATGGAAGTTGGACTTTGAATTTTGTAGTTTATGTGATGTTGATGTTGATACTTGGGTTGTGGTGCTGATGCTGCAGGTGTCATGCTTATACAGAGCTTTACCGAAAGAGACGGACTTAGTGAACTTCTCAATCTTGCACTCCATAACTTTTTATTATTTGTTTTTATTTACAAAAGCTGACATGGCTGCAGGTGTGTGCTGGATAATTTTGTAGGTTCTTGGCAAACAATGAGAGGCATCTGCAATCAAGGTTGCTGGCAAGGCATGGTACCAAACAATGATCTCAGACAGGTTCCTGGCAAACAGAATTTGAAAACTTCTCAAAGGTTGGTTGGCAGGATGAGGCATCTGTAATTAAGGCTGCTGGCAAGGCATGGTACCAAACAATGATCTCAGACAGGTTCCTGGCAAACAGAATTTGAAAACTTCTCAGAGGCTGGTTGGCATGAGGAGGCATCTGCAATCAAGGCTGCTAGCAAGGCATGGTACCCAACAATGATCTCAGACAGGTTCCTAGCAAATAGAATTTGAAAACTTCTCAAAGGCTAGTTGGCAGGAGGAGGCTTCTGCAATCAAGATTGTTGGCAAGGCGTGGTACCAAACAATGATCTCCGACAGTGATTATACAGAATTCAAAAACTTCTCAAAGGCTGGTTGGCAGGAGGAGGCATCTGCAATCAAGGCTGCTGGTACCAAATAATGATCTCAGACAGTGATTATACAGGATTCAAAAACTTCTAAAAGGCTGGTTGGCAGGTCACATGAGGGAAATGAGAATACATGGAAGGGAAATGAGACGAAAAATGGTACTTGGAATTGGGTTCTTCTTTGCAATTGTCTAGGTGGAGGAAATTTTATTACAATCAGAACTAGAGTTATATGTCTTAGGAATTATTGTGTTTTGGCACTATTATGGATGATTTTAAGTTTAAACTTTCAATTACATTGATGTCTCTTATATTTTGATTTGTGATGAATTAGATTGATATAAATTACCTAATTTTGCGATACAAATTCTTTTCGGATTTGGGAGGGAAATGAGTGAGGTAGAAATGCATCCCAATCACAGTAATTTTGAAATTAATTAACTTAAAGACAGGCATGGTACCAAACAATTACATATATGAGCAACCACAAATAACTCTTAAGCGACCAAGAGAAGATTCTGTCTCGGACAAGATCGCTTAAGCGATCTGAAATCGCTTAAGCAACCAAGAGTAAAAGCCAGGAATTGCTTAAGCGATACGTAAGATTGCTTATGCGATCATAGATCTGGGCAGATGTTGATTCTGCCTCCGTCAAGATTGCTTAAGCGATGTGAAATCGTTTAAGCGACCAAGAGTAAAAGCCAGGAATCGCTTAAGCAATACGTAAGAATCGCTTAAGCGATCATAGATCTGGGCAGATGTTGATTCTACCTTCGACAAGATTGCTTAAGCGATCTAAAATCGCTTAAGCGACCAAGAGTAAAAGCAAAGAATCTCTTAAGCGATACAAAATGATTGCTTAAGCGATTATAGATCTAGGCAGATGATTCTACCTCAGTAATGATCGCTTAAACGATTTAAGATCGCTTAACTGACCATGTTCGTGGACATCGCTTAAGCGATCGTCCGTGTGGGCACTTATGTATTCTTTGTTCGTGATTTCTTAAGCGTTCGTAAATCGCTTAATCGACACAGTGTAAAAGATTAGGATCGGTTAAGCAATATCATAAATACCACCGGATCTCTTAAGTGACTAAGTCTAAATATACGGGATCGCTTAAGCGATATAGTAAATCGCTTAGGCAATTTTGTGTATTTGGATTTTATTTATTGTAATTCAGAAGATCGGTTAAGTGATTAATGCGATGTTAAACATATAAGGTGTAGTAGAGCATGACCGTTATTATATTTTAATTAAACATATAGTTCTTTTACGTCAGTATGAAACATATAAGGTATAGAATGTTTACGTGTATGCTAAACATATAGGGTTTACGATTCGTTCAGTGGACCATGACTGTTCTCATATTTATATTAAACATATAGTTCTTTTACGTCTATATCAAACATATAAGGTGTAGAATGTTTACGTCTATGTTAAACATATAGGGTTTACAATTCGTTCAGTGGACTATGACCGTTATTATATTTTCATTAAACATATAGTTCTTTTACGTCAGTATGAAACATATAAGGTGTAGAATGTTTACATCTATGCTAAACATATAGGGTTTACGATTCATTCAGTGGACCATGGCCGTTATTATATTTATATTAAACATATAGTTTTTTTATGTCTATATCAAACATATAAGGTGTAGAATGTTTACGTCTATGTTAAACATATAGGGTTTATGATTCGTTCAGTGAACCATGACTGTTATTATATTTATATTAAACATATAGTTCTTTTACGTCTATATCAAACATATAAGGTGTAGAATGTTTACGTCTATGCTAAACATATAGGGTTTATGATTCGTTCAGTGGACTATAACTGTTATTATATTTATATTAAATATATAGTTCTTTCATGTCTATATCAAACATATAAGGTGTAGAATGTTTATGTCTATGCTAAACATATAGGGTTTATGATTCGTTCAGTGGACCATGACCGTTATTATATTTTAATTAAACATATAGTTCTTTTACGTCTGTATGAAACATATAAGGTGTAGAATGTTTACATCTATGCTAAACATATAGGGTTTACGATTCATTCAGTGGACCATGGCCGTTATTATATTTATATTAAACATATAGTTTTTTTATGTCTATATCAAACATATAAGGTGTAGAATGTTTACGTCTATGTTAAACATATAGGGTTTATGATTCGTTCAGTGAACCATGACCGTTATTATATTTTTATTAAACATATAGTTCTTTTACGTCTATATCAAACATATATGGTATAGAATGTTTACGTCTATATTAAACATATGTATATAAACTTGGGAGATAAATATTGAAGTAAATTACCCTTAATCAGTTAAGCGATCCCGTCTATTTAGCCTTAGTCGCTTAAGAAGGCTACAGCAGTTGTGCTAAAAAATTATTGTGATAATAGGAGCGAGCCGTTGTTCATAGTGAAAAAATTTGTGAAAAATTCTGGCACTCTTTTGGTCTACAGAGTGCAGAGCATATGGTTACATAGTTCAATTTTATATTTTTAATGTTTTACTTTCTTGCCAAGAACTAACAAAAATAATAGAATAACAATAGATCTTTCAGTGTTAAGCGAGACATTAAATCGCTTAAGCGATCAAGCGAATTTCTTCTTCTTCTTTCTTCATAAAATAAATGGTGAGTTTGGTTGAATATTCCCATCCATATTCCCAATCTTATTCCCAAAATATTTGTTTGTTTAATTATTTAGGAAATATTTGTATAGTTTATTTATTTATTTAGATCCCTTAAGTTTATTAATTTCATTAAATACCCCCAAAAAAAGTTTAAAAATTAACAGAAACACCCCTACTCACCCATACTTGCCAGATTCCGGCAACCACAGTTGGTGGCACCAAAATCTATCAGAACGGCCTACAAATGATCAAAAGTGGCCAGTAATTCACTGATGCGGCCTTTTCCGATCATATCCACAGTGGATCTGGCCGGAAAAGGCCACATGTGGCCATCATGGACCGCCAAAGAAATGGTCGTCGTTGACGGTCAAGGACGGCCAAATATTTTCCATCGTTGATCGAAAACGACGGCTATATATTTGGCCGTCACTCATGGTCAGATCTGGACTTTTACGGTCCTCGACGGCCATATTCGACCGTAGATCTAGCCTTTTCCGGCCAGATCCATGGTCGATGTGGCCGTAAAATGCCATATCGATGCCATACCCACCAGATCCGACCAGTCTGCATCGTAACGCCCTATTCAAGTCAGATTCCGTCAATGGTTGCCAGAATTTGGTACCGTGGGTAGGTAGGGGTGTTTTTGTTAATTTTTAAACTTTTTTCTGGGGTTATTTATGAAATTAATTAACTTAAGGGGACTAAAAGTAATTATTTAGGAAATATACTAATATTTCCTAAATAATTAAACAAACAATCATTTTGGAAAAAAAAAATTTATATTATTATACAGTACAAAGGAAATTAGGAATGATTGCTTAAGCGATGTGAGATATAACTTAAGCAAATCATGGCTTACGTATAATGTCTCGCTTAACACTGAAATATCTATTATTATTCTATTATTTTTGTTAGTTCTTGGCAAGGAATAATGTATAAAAAAATATAATAATAATATAAAATTGAACTCTGCAGCCATATGCTTTCCAATCTGTAGACCAAGAGGGTGCCAGAACTCTGTAACCATGGAGTAAATGAAGTTTGAATGACTAATCAACAGATTGTTTGTGCAGATAGTTTTTCACAGTTACAGCTCCGTACGATAGTAATAAATATTAAATAAAAAAGGACTAAAAACAGTAATATAATAAGTGTAGATAATTTAATTTTATGTATGGAGTTGTAACTGTGCAAAACCATTTGAACAAACAATCTGTTCAGTAGTCATTCAAAAGTCTAAATACACAGGGTATCTGCCTAGGTGCATGATCGCCTAAGCGATCCGTGTTAGTGAACGACCCACCCCATGTTACCAAACACTCTCAATTAGATATTTATTTTAATTCATCATTATATTCAATTAAAATCCATTAATAGATATTTAATATATATATTAACATTTAACAATAATGATAATTTATTTAAATATATGCTAACACATATTTAAATGTAATTTCACTTATTTAATTTTTCTGACAAATTAAATAAAAGGCTACGACCTCAGCAAATTTAATTGCACTGTGAAATTACCAAAATACCCTTTCACCCAAAAAGACGAAAACGCCCTTCTTTCTTCCTGAGTCTTAAATTATCTTCTATGTGTGTGACCCATAGGCTCCTCATCATACCGGTAGTGTATAGTATCGCGATTAACACCAATTAATCGTCTCACTAATATACAGACCAAGGTTGACCCCTAGCAAGGCATCATGGCCACCCGATAGATTCGGATTCAACAAAGTAGCTACCTGTCAACGATATGGTTAGCGTACAATTTGATCCTTTCATCATACGTTATCTCGATGAGATGAAGGCATAGAAATAGTGTCAACCTTCAGTTACTCTCGATATTATGTATTCAGTTTCTGGACCAATGACTTGTATTATAAACTGGATAGAGCAACAACTCAATCCCACTGTGGCCACAGTTTTAGTGTAATTGCCATATACTGAATTATGCCGTGAGATAACTTCTCCCGTACCTGGGAGTGATGAATCCTCTGTCAATCCACTATAGTCTTGATACACTCTTTGATGCAGCCAATCACCACTGTATTGACAGCTCTGAATAGAACTGCGTTAGGCTAGTGTCAAACTGCACCAATCAGTTGACAAAGCACTCTAGTGATCTCGAGTCTAAGGATCACATGCACCACCATTCGTTAGAGGATTTGTTCCATAGACACTGGGGTTACCATCCATATGGAATCCTCCGGTGGGCTAGTCCAGTGAACTTACTGCGGTGTATTCGCCTACAACAAGCACCCATGTGTTGCACCCGGTTGTCACCAAACAACCTTGACAAGTGAGATCAGTCACTACCTTTGGACAGAGTCGTTTAACACTATGATAGTCTTTCTGTATTATCTGTGCCCTTACTTCAGAATAATACTAGGGCTGCGGACGTTTCTAGAATGGCCACCATATGTGTTCATAGGGTTCTCACTATCAAGATTTGAAACACTTGATACCCTCGTCAGGGTTCTACCATTCTAAGGACATATATCAATACATATTGCAATAACAATGATTTACGCGATATAGAGTAAAATGCCTTTTATTATTGATTAATGAACATTATTACAAAGAGTCAATTCTACAATAATTGATTGGCTTAGGGCATCCATTCTAACAATCTCCCACTTGCACTATAGCCAATCATTCATGTGTTTAATACCAAATGATCTCAAGTGCCTTTCATGCTTCTGCTGCGACAAAGGTTTTTTCAGTGGATCTGCAAGATTGTCGTCAGTATGCACTTTACTAATCTGCACGTCTTTCCTCTCAACTGTCTCTCTGGTGAGATGGAATCGTCTGAGTATGTGTCTGGACTTCTGATGAGACCGTGGTTCCCTGGCTTGAGCAATTGCTCCATTGTTGTCACAATAGATGTCTATAGGATCAACAATCGTGGGAACCACACCAAGTTCAGTAATGAACTTTTTAATCCAGACTGCCTCTTTGGCCACATCTGAGAATGCAATTGTAACACCGCCCCTCCAGCCGGGTACCCTCTAAGTATTCCATTAGGATGGAAAAAGTAGAGAATTCACGCCTGGAAGGTTGTGTATTGTAAAACGTAGATCCTGGTTATTAACATGTACTATATGAAAATAAATAAATAAAAACTTCTCCTCTCATTTATATCACTTTCTTAATTAACCTATCAAGACATGACTATATCTGAAAAATATGGTTTAAAGAAAATAACAACATCAATTGTTTTAATAGCGGAAGCAAATATAAAATATCTCCCATTATTTATAAGCAAAACATATTTACTATTTCATGAAACTTAGATTATAAACATTAAACTATATACATTAAATTCAAAAGCANAATAATAATGATTTACGCGATATAGAATAAAATGCCTTTTATTATTGATTAATGAACATTATTACAAAGAGTCAATTCTACAATAATTGATTGGCTCTAGGGCATCTACTCTAACAATCTCCCACTTGCACTATAGCCAATCATTCATGTATTTAATACCAAATGATTTCAAGTGCCTTTCATGCTTCTGCTGCGACAGAGGCTTTGTTAGTGGATCTGCGAGATTGTCGTCAGTATGCACTTTACTAATCTGCACGTCTTTCCTCTCAACTATCTCTCTGATGAGATGGAATCGTCTGAGTATGTGTCTGGACTTCTGATGAGACCGTGGTTCCCTAGCTTGAGCAATTGCTCCATTGTTGTCACAATAGATGTCTATAGGATCAACAATCGTAGGAACCACACCAAGTTCAATGACGAACTTCTTAATCCAGACTGCCTCCTTGGCCGCATCTGACAATGCAATATACTCAGCCTCCATTGTAGAGTCCGCTACAGTGCTTTGCTTGGAGCTCTTCCAGCTCACTGCACCGCCATTGAGACAAAATACAAACCCTGATTGCGATCGATAATCGTCTTTGTCCGTTTGGAAACTAGCATCACTGTATCCTCTTACAGTGAGCTCATCTTCCCCTCCATAAACCAAGAACATATCCTTAGTCCTCTTCAGGTACTTAAGAATATTCTTGACAGCCATCCAGTGACGCTCACCTGGATCCGATTGATATCTACTACAAGTGCTCAAAGCACATGAGACATCAATCCGAGTACATAGCATGGCATACATGATGGATCCAATTGCTGATGCATATGGGATCCTCTTCATCCTATCTCTCTCATCTTGTGTTTTAGGACACAATTCCTTAGAGAGATAAACACCATGTGACATCGAAAGAAATCCCTTCTTGGATTCTTCCATACTGAATCTTTTCAGTACTTTGTCAATATATGCACTCTGACTTAGGCCAAGCAACCTACGTGATCTATCACGATAGATCTTTATACCAAGGATATAGGCTGCTTCCCCTAAGTCCTTCATGGAGAAGCACTTGGATAACCAAGTCTTTACTGATTACAAGTTTGGTATATCATTCCCGATCAGAAGTATGTCATCGACATACAACACTAGGAATACTACTACGCTCCCACTCACTTTCTTGTAAACACATGGCTCATCTTCGTTCTTGATAAAACCGAATTCTTTTATGGCCTCATCAAAATGAATGTTCCAACTCTTTGAAGCTTGCTTGAGTCCATAAATGGATCTCTGCAACTTGCATACCTTATTAGCTTGACTATTAGGAACGAAAGCATCAGGTTGTGTCATATACACATCCTCCTCAAGGTTTCCGTTTAGAAAAGCAGTTTTGACATCCATTTGCCAAATCTCATAGTCATGATATGCAGCAATCGCAAGCATAATTCGGATGGATTTAATCATGGCAACTGGCGAAAAGGTTTCTTCATAGTCAATGCCATGAATTTGTTTGAAACCTTTGGCAACCAACCGTGCTTTATAAGTATGCACGTTGCCATTCATGTCAGTCTTCTTCTTGAAGACCTATTTACACCCTATGGGTTTTACCCCTTTAAGTGGTTCCACTAGAGACCACACTTGGTTCCACCAGAGACCACACTTGGTTCCACCAGAGACCACACCTGGTTCTGGTACATGGAGTCCATCTCAGATTTCATGGCTTCAAGCCATTTAATAGAATCTGGATTCGATATAGCGTCTTCGTAGGTTTTGGGTTCATCGTCTTGGTAGACTAGTACGTCACCATTTTGAGTCATGAGATAACCGTATCTCTCGAGCTCATGGCATACTCTCCCATATCTACGTAGCTCGTGTGCTACCTGAGGTGGTTCACTTTGATCCACAAGTTGTGGAGTAACCTCCTCTTGATGTTCAACCACTTCCTGTGGCACATCATCTCGTCCTTCGTCTAGTATATCTTGTGGTTCTAGAACTTCATCGAGTTCTACTTTTCTCCCACTAGTATTTCTTAGAAAATATTCATTTTCTAGGAAGACACCAGATAGAGCAACAAAAATTTTGCACTCTTTTGGGTGGTCGAAATAGTATCCTTTGGTCTCCTTTGGATACCCTACAAATATACATTTACAGGATTCTGGGCCTAGCTTGTTCGAAGTCAATTTCTTAATATTAGCTTCGCAACCCCAAATCCTTAGATAAGACAAGTTGGGCTTTCGCCCACTCCATAGCTCATATAGAGTCTTATCTACAGACTTTGACGGCACTCGGTTCAAAACGTGAGTCGCAGTCTCTAGGGCATAACCCTAGAACGATGCAGGTAAATCACTAAAACTCATCATGGACCTAACCATGTCAAGTAATGTCATGTTCCTCCTTTCAGACACTCCATTGTGTTGGGGTGTATAATGAGGGGCGAGTTGTGATACTATCCCACATTCCTTTAGGTACTTTGAAAACCTTGAGCTTAAGTATTCAGCTCCTCGATCGACTGAAAAGCTTTAATACTTTTGCCTAACATATTATGTACTTCGTTCCTGAATTCCTTGAATTTATCAAAGGCTTCAGATTTGTGTCTCATAAGGTAGACATAAGCATATCTACTAAAATCATCAGTAAATGTGATGAAGTATGAATATCCACCTCTGGCCTCAACTGTTAGTGGATCACATACATCACTATGGATGATGCCTAACAACTCAGTAGCCCTTTCACCTTGTCTTGTGAAAGGAGACTTGGTCATCTTGCCTAATAGGCATGACTCACATACCTCAAATGACTGAAAGTCAAAAGGGTCCAAAACTTCATCCCTTTGAAGTTTTGCAATGCGGGTCTTATTAACATGACACAATCTACAGTGCCAGAGATATGTCTGGTTTTGATCGCTATGTTTAGCTTTCTTGGTTTCAATGTTGAGAATATCTTTATTGTTTAAATCAAGAACATATAATCCATTATATAACCTTGCAATTCCAAATAGAATACCATTCAAACTAAAAGACAACAATCCTTTAGATATCTCAAAATGATACCCTATATTATCCAAACCGGATACTGAAATAATATTTCTAGAAATAGAAGGTACGTGATAACAGTTATGTAGTTCCAATAACAAGCCCGTAGGCAAAGATAAACAATAAGTCCTTACAGCCAATGTAGCCACATGTGCTCCATTTCCAAGAACATATCCTTAGTCCTCTTCAGGTACTTAAGAATGTTCTCGATAGCCATGCAGTGATGCTCACCTGGATTCGATTGATATCTACTACAAGTGCTCAAAGCACACAAGATATCAATCCGAGTACATAACATGGCATACATGATGGATCCAATTGCTGATGCATATGGGATCCTCTTCATCTTATCTCTCTCATCTTGTGTTTTAGGACACAATTCCTTAGAGAGGTAAGCACTGCGGTGTATTTGCCTATAGCAAGTACCCATGTGTTGCACCAGGTTGTCACCAAACAACCTTGACAAGTGAGATCAGTCACTGCCTTTCGACAGAGTCGTTCAACACTATAATAGCCTTACCGTATTATCTGTGCCCTTACTTCAGAATAATACTGGGGCTACGGACGTTTCTAGAATGGCCACCATATGTGCTCATAGGGTTCTCACTATCAAGATTTGAAACACTTAATACCCTCGTCATGGTTCTACCATTCTAAGGACATATATCAATACATATTGCAACAATAATGATTTACACGATATAGAATAAAATGCCTTTTATTATTGATTAATGAACATTATTATAAAGAGTCGATTCTACAATAATTGATTGGCTCTAAGGCATCTACTCTAACAATCCGTGATATCGCTTAATCGATTCTTCTCTTTTTCACTTGGTCGCTTAAGCGATTTTAGATCGCTTAAGCGATCATGTGATTGGAAGAATCAATATTTGCCCAGGTGCATGATCACCTAAGCGATCCTAATATCGCTTAAGCGATTCTTCTCTTTTTTCACTTGGTCGATTAAGCAATCGTAGATCGCTTAAGCAATCCTTTATGAAAAACCCTTTGTTGCTTAAACGATCATGGGCAATACATACTTTTCCATCTTTTCTCCTAAATTTTGTCAAACTAAAATTACCAACACATATTAATTCCATACTTTCTCCTCAATTTGACAACCTAATTCCAAACTAAAATCACCAACATATATTTACACCATGTAACAAGAATACTAAATATAAAGAATGATTTATTCAAGGTAATAATAAAATTTAAAAAATCAATAATTGAAAACAATAACTCATCAACGGTTGGCCTTGGCAACTCCCTGAATTTCATCCTTTTTTTAACCTAATTTTTGGATCTGCATGTGATTACTTCAGGCAACTGCTTTTCTTATGGTCAGGTTGCTTGCAAATTGAGCACTTATTCATCTTTCGGGGAACCTCAAAGGCTGATGGAATACGTTTAACTCTTTTTCTCCCGTTTGCTGTCTTCTTAAATGGCGGATGGATGATAATGTGAGCCAACTCTGGCGGCACTACCCACTGCTCTTCTGGAGGCACTAGATATATCGTTTCTGAATAAGCTAGCATGTAGTGATTTGCCATATAGAGAAGGGAGCACAGTTCCATGTAAATTCTTGAACCAAAATCCAGCTTCCATTGGTGTTTCAGTGCTGCTAGTGCATGAGGACGTAAACATTGAATGTCAAGCACTTTACAGCTGCAAGTTTTACTAACAAGGTTAACTAGGGCATCCAGACCATAGCCACGCACAGTGAACTCTTGAGCATTAAGAGGATAGGCAAACAGTGCATTTGACAGTTTCATATGTTTTCACAATAATTTTTCAGCCGACGGAACAAGGGTTGTAGTAAAATTATCTGACTTCGTAGGACACTCATAGAACCACTATGACAATGTTCTCTGGATTGCATCAAAAAGTGCAACTATTGGAAACTCTTTTTCTATTAACAACATCGAATTTATGGACTTGGCTATGTTCATGGTCATGACATCAAATCTTCTTCCAGGAAAGTAAGCTCTACTCCATCGCTAGAAACTAACATCATGCTCAAGATACTTAGCAACTATATCATCCTTGATTCGGATTTGCTGGAAGTGCTCCTCAAACTCATCAACCTGATAAGCTTTTGCTGCCATGTAGTATGTCTAAAGGAGGCCAGCACACTTAAACTTTTGTTTTATGTTCTCACCAAGGCGCCTCATATAGAATCCATGATGTGCTTGAGGGTAAATAGTGGCAATCCCTTTCTTTATAAAGTTGTGCCTATCAGATATTATACACAACTCGTCACTGCCAGGCACTATTGTACGTAATTGCTGAAAAAACTAAGTCCACGACTTGTCATTCTCAGAGTCAACCACACACCATGCAATAGAATATGTGTGATTCTTGCTGTCTTGTGTAGTGGCCACCAACAATGTACCTCCATACTTTCCCGTCAAAAAGCAACCATCAACAGCCAACACCTTTCTCATGTTTACAAAATCCCTTATAGCAGAACCATAAGCAACAAAAAAATATTTAAACATCATATTCTTGTCCCACTTCAAAGTTGTCTTGCTACCTTGGTTTGTCAACTCAAGCATATAACGGTATGCTTCTAATACTGCGTACCCATGCTCTGGCGTGTCCCTCACAAAATCTTATGCATATTGTCTCCCTTTCCAGCATTTCTAGTAACTAACAGCACATCCCAACTCTGTGCGCACAAGTCTCTGAATGTCTTTAGGAGATGGACCTTTTCCTTCAACGAACTGACTTTTGACAAATTGTCAAATAACATCAGCAGAGGCTTGTCGATGCTCATCTGAAATATGTCCCAAACCACATGTGTGCTCACAGGTATATGTGCTAAGAATAAATTTTTCCAACTCCGCCAACCTTCTACAATAAATCCTCCACTTGCACTTTCGGTCACGACATGCAACCGTCACAGCCAATGAATTTGACTTTTTGGTGATGAACTCAAAATTACCTCTCACGGCAACAAGTTTTAGCTTCTTCATTACTTCATCTTTGTTGTCAAATAAATACCCTATGCGCAACTCCGATCCATCCATAAAAACATAAGCTGATTCACTACTACCTGCCATTGCCCCCTCTGAACCTACAAAAATGACCAATGTGTTCTCTTCCACAAATTACACCTTCTGCATAATCTGTATTTAAAGGAATTTCTACATCCGCGAGAACATGTACGGGGTCCTCCTCCTCAACATTTTCATTCTGCCTCCCATGACCAACGTCTTCTACAGTGTCCTCCTCACCATTGAATTCACCGTTTACTCTTGATTTTTCAACTAACAAATCATTGCCGCCTCGTAGTTTAAATTAAAACCAGGCAAATCTTCGCCAATTTCCCCATTATCCCCTTCCTTTGAACCAACTTCCAATGGTTTTTCTACAAAAGAAACCCTTAAAATCGGTCTCAAACCATTATCGGCCACATCAATCATATATAACTTCACACTTTCATCCAACTTTAATATAGCAGGAGGTATCTTATAATGTTGAGGAACTCTGTTTAAAACATACTTCAGAACTATATGACTACGTGGGCAACTCAATTCACCTCTTCTAATTATTTCATCAATCAACTCATCAAAACTAATCTCTGTGCTCACAACAATTGGTATAACTTCTTTGCTCTTCCCAATCCACTTCTAGCGACTTTCTTCCTCCACCCACTCACCAAAATATTCAACGCCCAAAACAACTTGTCCCATGTCTCATAATAACCAAGTACCTATAATGCAAGAAAAAAATTATTCTTAACTGATGTACTAAGGGTTGAAATATTTTAAAAAGCATCTGCCCAGTCGGTTGACAAATCTGGTGTATCACTTAAGCGATTTGGTATATCGTTTACTGGATCGCTTATAAATAAGCATGATCGCTTAAGCAATGTTATGCCATTTACTGATCGCTTAAGCGATCTACTGCTATACACCAGACTTTTAGCAGATCGCTTAAGCGATTTTATGCCAAATACCTGATCGCTTAAGTGACACACCAGATCGCTTAAGCGATCCATCATATCCAGAACACATTTTCAGTCTCTCCACCTACAATCGGTGCTACCACCCCCAGCTACCCATAATGCAAGACATTTTTCAACAAATTTCACTCCTTTCAACTTCCATTACATCAAACACAACCTAAACAACTAAATCAAAATCATAACCCAAACCCAATCCATCATTAAATCTTTGTAAATCAAAATATAAAATCGAAAGGGGAGATACACATACCTGGACAAAATGTCAAGAGGAGGAGGAAGAGGATGACGACGACGACGACAATGATTTGTGTTGGAGAAGATGTTAATGGTGGAGGAATGTGTTAATGTCGCTGGAGGAAGAAGAAGGTGTTTGGGTTTGTTTGCAAGAATTTCGACTCTTTGGGGACATATTATAATTTTTAAAAGATTACACAATTATTCGTTATTGTAATTAACCCCTAATCAAGTTTAATTAAGCTTAATAAAAAACATGGCTATTTAGTTAAATTTTACAAATTGTATAGCCTTTTAATTAAATTTTAACTCTAAATGGTCTTTTAATAAAATCCCCCAGTATTTATCTGAAACCTATCTCTCCCTCTCATTGTATCTT